>NC_050098.1:146699115-147002145 GCF_902167145.1 Zea mays
GCGCCGAGTTGGGGTCAGTCTCCGCGCGGGCAGCGGCCCGCTCCTTCCCTCAGCGATCGGGGGGAAGGGTGTTCGCCGTTCGTGGCACTGGCAGCTGCCGCATGTCCGGCTCTCCGGTCCGGGTGGCTTCGGCGCCGCTTCCGGTGCCACCTTCCGCCGCGGCAGCCGGAAGAGGTTTCTCCGCCGACGAGATAGTCGGTGCCGCCCGCGGACTGACCTCCAACTCTATGGCCTTCTGCTCGTCCCTGCCTCTCGAGTGAGGGCGTGGGCGAGGGCCTTATGGCAGCAGCATCCGCCCTGAGGTCATCGCTGCTGTTGTTCGGCCCCTCGGAGCAGAAGTCGTCGTCGTCGCTGTTGGAGCGAGCGGCGGCGAGCCACCCGTCGGCCTTCTGTTGCTCCGCAGGCCCTCCAATCGTGTGGGGTTGTTCGTACCTGCGGAGGTGGAACCGGAGTTCCATTTGTAATGGCACCTTGAGTGCCGGTGTCTGTTCATTATGGCTGTCGGGGCCTGAACATGTATGTATTTTTGGCACGGAGCCGTGTTTTCTCCTCATTTCGAGCACTAAGACTCGCCTGTCGGCTATCTGAACCGCTTCACCAAGCGTGAGTCGCCTCGTGCGAAGGTGACGAGTGAGGTATCCGTATCCCGGAGGCGTAGGAGTCCCTCGGCTCGGTCGGCCTTGCTGTCCGAGGCTTCTCTTGCCTAGTTAAAGGGACCCTCGGCCGCTCTTCGATGAGCCGAAGCCGGAGGTAGCGGTGTCAGCACGGACAGAGGCGGAGTTGGCTCGAAAAGAAGACTTGGTCGGCCGGAGCCTGGCCGGGTCGTCCACTGGCGGGACCGACGCCGAAGTTGAGTCGCCGATGCCACGAGCCGGGCTGATGTCCTCGGGGGACAGCTGGCTGAGGCTTCGGGGTGGCCGACCGAGCCGTTTGCTCGAGCCGGATTCCTGGAGAAGACCCTGGCGGCGATGGCCCAGGCGTGGTGCTAATGTCGTCCTTCGGAGTGGAGATCCTCCGACCGCGTCGCCGTTCGAGGCTAGGCCGGACCTCGCCGAAGGTGTAGTTGACGCCGAGGGTGCTGCTGCTCCCTTCAACTGTCAAGATCTGAGCCTGCAGGATCAGGTTATCTTGTAGTGTGCGTATGTTTTCTGCGGCCGCCGAGGCCCAAACATACTGCCGTCGTGTTGTAAAGTTGCGTTCCTTTTCCTGTTGTTTCGAGTATCTGGACTTATTTGTCGGTAACAGAATTGCTTGTCCGAGCGAGAGTTACTTTTCACGGAAGGTGATGAGTGAGGTATCTATATCCCGGAGGCGTAGGAATCCCTCGGCTCGGTCGGCCTTGCCGCTTACGTGCACTCTTACTCGTCTGTAGGGTTCTGTCACTGACGTAGTCGAGAAGGCCCGAAAAATCGTTTCGGCAGAGGAGTTTTCGAGCGTGAAGACTTGTTCGGTCCGCGGAATCACTTATCCGAGCGTGAGTTACTTATCGCAGAAGGTGATGAGTGAGGTATCCGTATCCCGGAGGCGTAGGAGTCCCTCGGCTCGGTCAGCCTTGGCTGCTTACGTGTACTCCATCGTTTTCAGGATCCACTTTCGAAGTAGTCGAAAAGCACGAAAGACATTCTGGTAGAAAAGATCTTTTTCCGAGGAAAATTTTGACACAGAGGGGGTTCCCCCTTTTTAGCCCCCGAGGGAGGGTTGGGCTTTGCCGAGGCAAGGCTGACCCTTCCTTGATGACTAGACTTTGTATGTGACCTAGGTGTATGAACGACTTGAAAGCATCTTAAGGGTAGAAGCGACGTAGCTGTCGGATGTTCCAAGCGTTGCTGTAGACCTCGCCTTGACTGTTGGCCAGCTTGTACGTTCCGGGCTTCAGAACCTTGGCGACGATGAACGACCCTTCCCAGGGAGGCGTGAGCTTGTGCTGCCCTCGGGCGTCTTGTCGCAGCCGAAGCACCAGGTCGCCCACCTGGAGGTCTCGGGACCGAACCCCTCGGGCGTGGTAGCGTCGCAGGGACTGCTGGTACCGCATCGAGTGTAGTAAGGCCATGTCCCGAGCCTCTTCCAGCTGGTCTAGTGAGTCTTCTCGATTAGATCGATTGCTTTGGTCGGCGTAGGCCCTCGTCCTCGGGGAACCGTATTCTAAGTCTGTGGGCAAGATGGCCTTGGCCCCATAGATTAGAAAGAACGGTGTGAAGCCCGTGGCTCGGCTCGGCGTTGTCCTCAGACTCCAGACCACCGAGGGGAGCTCCTTCATCCATCGCTTGCCGAACTTGTTGAGGTCGTCGTAGATCTGCGACTTGAGCCCTTGCAGGATCATGTCGTTGGCACGCTCTACTTGCCCATTCGTCATGGGGTGAGCCACGGCGGCCCAGTCCACCCAGATGCGGTGATCCTCGCAGAAGTCCAGGAACTTTCTGCTGGTGAACTGGGTGCCGTTGTCGGTGATGATGGAGTTCGGGACCCCAAAGCGATGGATGATGTTGGTGAAGAACGCCACCGCCTGTTCGGACCTGATGCTTTTTAGGGGTCGGACCTCGATCCACTTGGAGAATTTGTCGATGGCGACCAACAGGAGCGTGTAGCCCCCGGGTGCCTTCTGCAAGGGGCCGACGAGGTCCAGACCCCACACAACAAACGGCCAGGTGATGGGTATGGTCTGCAGAGCCTAAGCGGGCAGGTGGGTCTGCCTTGCATAGAATTGACACCCTTGGCAGGTGCGGACAATTCTAGTGGCGTCGGCCACCGCGGTCGGCCAGTAGAAGCCTTGTCGGAAGGCGTTTCCAACAAGGGCTCGAGGTGCTGCGTGATGGCCGCAAGCCCCCGAGTGTATCTCTTGTAAGAGCTCCTGGCCTTCGGCGATGGAAATGCATCGCTGGAGGATGCCTGAGGGGCTGCGGTGGTAGAGCTCCTTCTCGTCTCCCAGCAAGACGAACGACTTGGCGCGCCGCGACAACCACCGAGCTTCAGCTCGGTCGAGGGGTAGCTCTCCTCGGTGGAGATATTGCAGGTACGGGGCCTGCCAGTTTCGATTAGGCGTGACCCCGCTCCGCTCCTCCTCGACGCGCAGTGCCTCACCCTCGGGGGCCGAGGGTACCTCGGGCCGAGCCGAGGGTGCCTCGGGCCGAGCCGAGAGTGCCTCGGACCGAGCCGAGGGTGCCTCGGGCTAGGCTGAGGCCTTCTCGGGCTCGGGTGTGTCGTCGGTCTGGACGGAGGGTTGATGCAGGTCTCGGGAGAAGACGTCCGGGGGAACCGTTGTTCGCCCCGAGGCTATTTTAGCCAGCTCGTCCGCAGTCTCGTTGTAGCGTCGGGCGATGTGGTTGAGCTCGAGCCCGTAGAACTTGTCTTCCAGGCGTCGTACCTCATCGCAGTAGGCTTCCATCTTCGGGTCGCGACAGTGGGAGTTCTTCATGACTTGGTCGATGACGAGCTACGAGTCACCGCGAGCGTCGAGGCGTCGGACCCCTAGCTCGATGGCGATGCGCAACCCGTTGACCAGAGCCTCGTACTCGGCCACATTGTTGGACGCCGGGAAGTGGAGGCGTAGCACATAGCGTAGGTGCTTCTCGAGGGGCGAGATGAAGAGCAGGCCCGCGCCTGCCCCTGTCTTCATCAGCGACCCGTCGAAAAACATGGTCCAGAGTTCCGGTTGGATCGGAACTGTTGGGAGCTGGGTGTCGACCCATTCAGCCACAAAGTCCGCCAAGACCTGGGACTTGATGGCCTTCCGAGGGGCGAACGAGATCGTTTCGCCCATGATTTCCACCGCCCACTATGCAATTCTACCCGAGGCCTCTCGGCACTGGATGATCTCCCCCAGGGGGAAGGATGACACCACAATTACCGGATGAGACTCGAAGTAGTGTCGCAACTTCCGCCGCGTCAGGATCACCGCGTACAGCAGCTTCTGAATTTGTGGGTAGCGGATCTTGGTCTTGGATAGTACCTCACTGGTGAAGTAGACTGGCCTCTGGACGGGCAATGCATGCCCCTCTTCTTGTCTCTCAACCACAATCGCGGCGCTAACCACCTGAGTGGTAGCAGCGACGTAGATCAAGAGGGCTTCTCCGGCAGCAGGGGGCACCAAGATGGGCGCGTTCGTGAGGAGCGCCTTCAGGTTCCCGAGGGCTTCCTCGGCCTCAGGGGTCCAAGTGAAGCACTCGGCCTTTCTTAAGAGGCGGTACAGAGGCAGGCCTCTTTCGCCGAGGCGCGAGATGAAACGGCTCAGAGCCGCAAGGCATCCCGTGACCCTCTGTACGCCTTTCAAGTCCTTGATGGGCCCCATGCTGGTGATGGCCGCGATCTTCTCTGGGTTGGCCTCGATGCCCCGCTCAGAGACGATGAACCCCAAGAGCATGCCTCGGGGGACCCCGAAGACACACTTCTCAGGATTGAGTTTTACGCCTTTCGCCTTGAGACACCGGAATGTCGTTTCAAGGTCGGAAAGGAGGTCGGAGGCTTTCCTCGTCTTGACTACGATGTCATCGACGTAGGCCTCGACCGTTCGGCCAATGTGTTCGCCGAACACGTGGTTCATGCACCTTTGGTATGTCGCGTCCGCATTCCTCAAACCGAACGGCATGGTAACATAGCAGTACATGCCGAAAGGTGTGATGAAAGAAGTCGCGAGCTGGTTGGACTCTTTCATCCTGATCTGGTGATACCCTGAGTAGGCATCGAGGAAAGACAAGGTTTCGCACCCAGCAGTGGAATCCACGATTTGATCGATGCGAGGCAGAGGGTAGGGAACTTTCGGACATGCTTTGTTTAGACCAGTGTAGTCTACACACATCCGCCATTTCCCTCCTTTCTTTCTCACAAGCACAGGGTTGGCAAGCCATTCGGGATGGAATACCTCTTTGATGAACCCTGCCGCCATTAGCTTGTGGATCTCCTCGCCTATGGCTCTGCGCTTTTCTTCGTCGAATCGGCGCAGAGGCTGCTTCACGGGTCGGGCTCCAGCTCGGATATCCAGCGAGTGCTCGGCGACATCCCTCGGTATGCCGGGCATGTCCGAGGGACTCCACGCGAAGACGTCGGCGTTTGCGCGGAGAAAGTTGACGAGCACTGCTTCCTATTTGGGATCGAGCTCAGAGCCGATCCGGATCTGCTTGGAGGCGTCGTTGCTGGGGTTGAGAGGGACGGACTTAACCGTCTCCGCTGGCTCGAAGTTGCCGGCATGGCGCTTCACGTCTGGTGCCTCCTTGGAGAGGCTCTCCAGGTCGGCGATGAGGGCCTCAGCGTATTCCACGCACTCCACATCGCATTCGTACGCGTGTCGGTACGTGGGGCCGACGGTGATGACCCCATTGGGGCCCGACATCTTGAGCTTGAGGTAGGTGTAGTTGGGGACGGCCATGAACTTGGCGTAGCATGGCCTCCCCAGCACTGCGTGGTAGGTTCCTCGAAACCCGACCACTTCGAACGTGAGGGTCTCCCTTCGGAAGTTGGAGGGTGTCCCAAAGCAGACGGGTAGATCGAGTTGTCCGCGGGGTTGGACGCGCTTCCCGGGGATGATCCCGTGAAAAGGCGCAGCACCTGACCGGACCGAGGACAGATCGATCCGCAGGAGCCCGAGGGTCTCGGCATAGACGATGTTGAGGCTGCTGCCTCCGTCCATGAGAACCTTGGTGAGCCTGGCGTTGCCGATGACGGGGTCGACAACGAGCGGGTATTTCCCCAGGCTCGGCACGCGGTCGGGGTGGTCGTCTTGGTCGAAGGTGATGGGCTTGTCGGACCAGTCTAGGTAGACAGGCGCCGCCACCTTTACCGAGCAGACCTCCCGACGCTCTTGCTTGCGGTGCCGAGCCGAGGCGTTCGCCACTCGCCAACCGTAGATCATGTAGCAGTCGTGGACCTCGGGGAACTCTCCTGCCTTGTGATCTTCCTTCTTATCGTCGTCGCGAGCCCTGCCACCCTCCGCGGGTGGCCCGGCCTTGTGAAAGTGGCGCCGAAGCATGGCGCACTCCTCAAGGGTGTGCTTGACGGGCCCCTGATGATAGGGGCACGGCTCCTTGAGCATCTTGTCGAAGAGATTGGCACCTCCGGGAGGTTTCCGAGGGTTCTTGTACTCGGCGGCGTCGACAAGGTCCGCGTCGGCGGCGTCGCATTTCGCTTGCGACTTCTTCTTGCCCTTCTTCTTGGTGCCGCGCTGAGTTGACGCCTCGGGGACATCTTCCGGTGGGCGGCCCTGGGGCTGCTTGTCCTTCCGGAAGATGGCCTCAACCGCCTCCTGGCCAGAGGCGAACTTGGTGGCGATGTCCATCAGCTCGCTCGCCCTGGTGGGGGTCTTGCGGCCCATCTTGCTCACCAGGTCGCGGCAGGTGGTGCCGGCGAGGAACGCGCCGATGACATCCGAATCAGTGACGTTGGGCAGCTCGGTGCGCTGCTTCGAGAATCGCCGGATGTAGTCCCGGAGAGACTCTCCCGGCTGCTGGCGACAGCTTCGGAGATCCCAGGAGTTTCCAGGGCGCATGTACGTGCCCTGGAAGTTGCCGGCGAAGGCTTGGACCAGGTCGTCCCAGTTGGAGATCTGCCCCAGAGGCAGGTGCTCCAGCCAGGCTCGAGCGGTGTCGGAGAGGAACAGGGGGAGGTTGCGGATGATGAGGTTGTCATCGTCCGTTCCACCAAGGTGGCAGGCCAGCCGGTAGTCCACGAGCCATAGTTCTGGCCTCGTCTCCCTCGAGTAATTTGTGATAGTAGTCAGGGTTCGAAACCGGGTCGGGAACAACGCCCGTCGTATGGCCCGGCTGAAAGCCTGCGGACCGGGTGGTTCGGGCGAGGGACTCTGATCCTCCCCGCTGTCATAGTGTCCCCCACGCCTGGGGTGGTAGCCTCGGCGCACCCTCTCGTCGAGGTGGGTTCGACGGTTGCGGTGAGGGTGTTCGTTGTCGGGGCGACCCGGGGCCGCAGGCGCTGTGTTGCGCGTGCGCTCGGTATGGACCGAGGCTTCCCGCATGAATCGGGAAGTCGCGGCGTGATGCTCCGAGGGGTAGCCCTGCCTGCGGGAGGCAGAGCTTTCGGCCCGTCGGACCGTGGCATCTTCCAGGAGATTCTTGAGCTCTCCCTGGATACGCCGTCCTTCGGTGGTTGATGGCTCCGGCATCGCACGGAGAAGTATTGTCGCTGCAGCCAGGTTTTGGCCGACTCCACTGGAAACCGGTGGCGGCCATACCCTGACATCGTCGGCAATGCGGTGCTGGATGCCCTGGGGTAGATGACGCACTTCTTCGGCCGGAGGTTGGCCCGCCCATTCCTGCCCGATGTCCCGGCGGAACGGCTCAAGTGTTCCTGCTCCCTCGTCGAGCCTGGCCTGCATCTCGCGAATTTGCTCGAGCTGTGGGTCATGACCCCCCGCCGGGACGGGGACCATAGCTAGCTCCCGAAGGATGTCAACGCGAGGCACAGGCCTAGGGGGATCACCGCTCTCCGGCATACCAAGATGGTTGCCTTCGTCGGGACCCCCTAGATCGACTTGGAAACATTCATGACTTGGGCCGCAGTCCTCGTCTTCGAGGCTGCGGCTACCGTCGGAACAGTCGGAAAGGCAGTAGTCGCATGCGGTCATAAAGTCCCGCATGGCACTGGGGTTGCCAAGTCCGGAGAAATCCCAACAAAAGTCGGGCTCATCATCTTCCTCGGAACCCGAGGGCCTGTAGGTCGAGACGGCCGTCAGCCGGTCCCAGGGTGACCGCATACAATACCCCAGAGGGTTTGGACTCGCCTCTATGAGAGCGTCCACCAAAGCGAAGTCGCTTGGTGGGTCGAGGCTGAATCCAAAAGGCACGAGATGGGAATCGGTCGGTACCTCTTGGTCGACGGGCGGTGACGAAGTCACGTCAGGGGCAGACTGCACCGTCGTCTCAGGTACGAGGGTGACGCCCAGCAAGTCCTTTGCGAGCGTGCTGGCGTCGTCCGTTTGCTTGGGGTTGGTGTGTTGCGGGGAGACGGCGCTCGTCTTCGTCTCAGACGCGAGGTCGATGCCCGATGTACCCCCCCGTTGGGGCGCCGGCGCCGTCGACTCACTCGACAGCCGATGAGGTGCCGCCTCCTGCTTGGCCTTGGTTGCCCCGCCTCCTCCTCCGTCGGCGGGGGAGGGGACGGGACAAGCCCGAATGTTGTTCTTCCACCACGTGGGGAAGACGTCGTCGATTCCGCCGCCGGCGGGTGGGTTGTCGGCCGCCATTGTCGCTATCGCGCGGCGGGGGAAGGAGTATCATGTCGTAGCTGCCGTCGAGGGACATGAACTCAAGACTCCCGAAACGGAGCATCGTCCCGGGCTGGAAAGGTTGCTGGAGACTACCCATCTGGAGCTTGACGGGAAGTTGTTCGTCAACACGCAGCAGGCCCCTACCTGGCGCGCCAACTGTCGGCGTTTCAAACCCGGGGGGTCCCTGGACCAACGAGTAAATTGTCGCCGCGTGCCCCAGCCCAGATGGGTCGGCGCGAGACGGAGCGCGAAGGGGGGAAGAAGCCGGAGGGAGACAGGCGTAAAAGGGGAAACCTGCGGCCTTCGTGTTTGTCCCGCGCCCAGGTCGGGTGCGCTTGCAGTAGGGGGTTACAAGCGTCCACGCGGGAGGGAGCGAGCGGCTTACGCGAGCGCCGTCCCGTCCTTCCCCGCGCGGCCAACCTTCTGTAAGAGGGCCCTGGACCTTCCTTTTATAGGCGTAAGGAAAGGATCCAGGTGTACAATGGGGGGTGTAGCAGTGTGCTAACGTGTCTAGCGGAGGAGAGCTAGTGCCCTAAGTACATGCCATCGTGGCAGCCGGAGAGGTTTTGGCACCCGATTCGTGTGGTGTCGTGGCCGTCGGAGGAGCGCTGGAGCCTGGCGGAAGGACAGCTGTCGGGGCTGTCGAGTCCTTGCTGATGTCCCCTTGCTTCTGTAAGGGGGCTGAGAGCCGCCGTCGTCATAGAGCATGCGGGGCGCCATCATTACTTGTTTACCAGGGTGAGCTAGATGGGACGCCGGTCTTGTTCCCCGTAGCCTGAGTTAGCTTGGGGTAGGGTAATGATGGCGCCTCCTGTGACGTGGTCGGTCCGAGCCCTGGGTTGGGCGAGGTGGAGGCTCCTTCTAGGTCGAGGTCGAGTCCGAGCCCCTGGGTCGGGCGAGGCGGAGACCGTCGGCTGAGGCCAGGGCTGAGTCCGAGCCCTGGGGTCAGGCGAAGCGGAGTTCGTTGTCTTCCGGGGCTGAGCCCGAGTCCGAGCCCTGGGGTCAGGCGATGCGGAGTTCGTCGTCTTCCGGGGCTGAGCCCGAGTCCGAGCCCTGGGGTCGGGCGAAGCGGAGTTCGTCGTCTTCCGGGGCTGAGCCCGAGTCCGAACCCTGGGGTTGGGCGAAGCGGAGTTCGTCGTCTTCCGGGGCTGAGCCCGAGTTCGAGCCCTAGGGTCGGGCGAAGCGGAGTTTGTCGTCTTCCGGGGCTGAGCCCGAGTCCGAGCCCTGGGGTCGGGCGATGCGGAGTTTCCTATGGCGCCTGAGGCCGGACTTGGCTGCTGTCAGCCTCACTCTGTCGAGTGGCACAGCAGTCGGAGCGGCGCAGGCGGCGCTGTCCTCTTGTCAGGCCGGTCAGTGGAGCGGCGAAGTGACTATGGTCACTTCGGCTCTATCGACTGAAGGGCACGCGTCAGGATAAGGTGTCAGGCCACCTTTGCATTAAATGCTCCTGTGATACGGTCGGTCGGCGTGGCGACTTGGCCAAGGTTGCTTCTTGGTGAAGACTGGGCCTCGGGCGAGCCGAAGGTGTGTCCTTTGCTGGAGGGGGTCCTCGGGCGAGACGTAAATCCTCCGGGGTCGGCTGCCCTTGCCCGATGCTGGGCTCGGGCGAGGCGAGATCATGTCCCTTGAGTGGACCGATCCTTGACTTAATCGCACCCATCAGGCCTTTGCAGCTTTGTGCTGATGGGGGTTACCAGCTGAGATTAGGAGTCTTGAGGGTACCCCTAATTATGGTCCCCGACAATACTGTTGGATCCTAGGACCACTGGGTTGACTGAAAAATCTATTCCCTGAATCTTGAGATTAACATGGGGGCATGAGTGTGTGGCCTTCATGTCACCTCTCGGTGAACTAATGTGTAACATCTTCTTAAGGGGGTACTTAGGTATGTTGTGTTTTTCCACAAATGACTCAATTATAAATGAATGCGATGCTCCAGAGTCAAATAAAACTGATGCGGGTATGGAGTTAACAAGGAACATACCATACACCACGTCGGCATCCTCAGGTACTGATTCTGCGGTGACGTGATTGACCCTTCCTCTACTCTGGTTCTGCGGAGTCTTGCTCTGTGCAGATCCACGAGCGGGGGTGTTCTGGTCATTTCTCTGGTTATTGTTTTTCTGGGGTGTCTGCTGGTTGCGCCTTGGGCAGTTATTAGCATAGTGGCCTAGCTCACCGCACTTGAAGCAGCCATTGGGGTTGGACAGGTGCGTTGTTTCTGGCCTGCGCGTTACCGGCGCCACCTTGACGATTCTGTGAATTCCCACCAGACCTCTGGTTGGTCTGAGAGTTGCTCCTTTGTTGGTTCTGGCTTTGATTATTTCTCTGGCCTTGCTGTCCAGAGCGTTGCATCTGATAATTGTTTTCACCCTGATTTCTAGAGCGGAACTGCGAACCTTGAGCGTTGTTCGGGTGGGTGTTCCTGCTGGACTGACCTTGAAATTTTCTTTTGTGGCCAGATAGTTCCCTTCTTTTGCTTTCAAGGCCAATTGCCTTGTTCAGCAGTGTCTGGAAATTGGGGAAGGTATGACTCTGAAGTTGGTAGTTTAGAGGTCCAATCAGTCCTTCCAAGAAATGCTCTTGGTGCTTCTCATCTGTATCCACCTCTTCTGGTGCGTAGCGTGAAAGCTGAGTAAAGCGATCACGATACTCACTGATAGGCATATTCCCTTGAGTAAGGGAAAGGAATTCCTTCTTCTTCAACTTCATAATTCCCGAGGGAATATGATGGCGCGGAAGTTCGCTTGGAACTCCTGCCAGGTTATTGTATCCGCGTTGGGGTGTGCCGCTGTGAAGGCATCCCACCAGTCGGACGCGGCTCCCTCGAGTCTTCCCGAGGCGTACAAGACCTTTTCCCGGTCGTTGCACTGGGTAATATCCAACTTCTTTCCAATGAATTTGAGCCAGTCATCGGCATCCAGAGGATCAACTGCATGAGAAAATGTTGGCGGGTGATGACTCATGAAATCTCGATGTTTATCTCTGGTCGGGGTGCATACTGCTGCTGCTGCTGATGTTGCTGATTCTGTTGAAATTGTTGAACAACCGCAGTGATTCCTTGCAGAATCTGCATCTGGGCGGCAATGAACTGTTCCATGTTGGGGTTCGGTGGTGGTGGTGGTATCTGTTGACCACGCTGGTTCCGGTTGTTGTTGGGTCCTTAACGTGCGTTCACCATCTGATTGGTTAGGGAGTGAAATCCTTAGAGAAGTGGGGAGTAGAAAAGATTCTAGAGGGGAATTTCTTAAGTTTATGTTTTTTTAATGCTCTTATGGCTATCAGACCATTGCACTCAAACAAAAATCCAACTCAAACATATCAAACATCACCATTATATTGTTGTTATTATTATAGTATAACACAATTTTATCGTCTACCGCGTCTAGCTTATTTCAATAAACTATCCTATCAACCTAAAGGAGTATGGTGATAGACTCAGGGGTTCCATAACAAAGCCTTCCAAAAAGAATGAGGATAAGGCAGAGAAAGACGTTTCTTCTTCATCATCCAAAGGCGGGGTAGAGGGTGCTGGCCGATCTTGAGCAACATAGGCGATACTTTTGTAAGCAGTTCTTCTGATAGCAACCTTCCGATAGACGAGAGAAAATCAGACTAGAAGAGTTGAATATAAAGGAGTTCAGTTTTGAGATAAAATAAGTTTTTTTATGGAGGAAAATAACTCAATTTTTGAAAGACTAACTAGGCTTTCCATTTCTAACTAGTCTAACGACCTAGGGTCAGCATAGCTTTGATACCACTTCTGTCACACCCGGTTCCAGGGGGTAGAACCGAGCGCATACCATATGTGTGTCAGGATCCATTTCCACACATATGTTGACGTCACAAGTGTAATATATCAAAAGACAATGCAATAAAGGCGTAAAGAGAGAGTATAATACTTTATTACATCATCTGCATCATTGTATCTTGAACAAGTATCACATCAAAATAAAGCGGAAATAAATAACAGGGGCAATCTCCCACAGGAAGATGACCGGCGCATCGTTAGACTTAGAATTCCTCGTCGATAAAATCTCCATCGAAGTCTCCAGCATCACCCTCTGATCAAAATATTGGCAAGGGTGATCTCACTTATGGTCGGGGCTCAGCAAGTGGGGGAAAATTAATGCAGGTATAACAAGGTGAGGCTAAGGTTGAGCAGTAAGCATTTTAGTTGGTCAACATTTTATTAACAACACTTGTCTTACTAATAAGTGTGAATCCCGAATATCCCATTAAACAAAGGAATATGAATATAACAAAAACACTTAAGTGAAACCACTTAAGCAAATTATTGGCAGATCATCGGATCTCAATTTAATTCCATCTTCAAGTTCAATTATCATGTGAGGAGTCTAGGTCGCTCATAACTGGGAGCACGGCTGATATATCAGTTTTACACTCTGTAGAAGTGGTACAACTTTACCCACAAGTCATGTATCCTATCTAGCCCGGGTTGATCGGACCCTTAAACACTGTCGAGGTGAATGGCTAGGGATCCATTATGAGGCTTTCACAAAATACACTTAATACGAAGCAACCCGCTAAGGTTTCTAAAGACGATGGTGGTGGCCCCCTGGGTGAGGTACCTTAGACAAGAATACGTCCCCATGTTAACGTGGGCTGCCAGCACCTACCTCTCCCCCTCTTGCCCATATTTCAGGTAAGGTTGCCAGGCACTAAGCATATAAAGCTAATTACCAAAGCCAGAGCCATGATAGCACTCGTGGTTGCACTGTTATCCTGGGTGGTCACTTCATGTTCCAATTAATTTGAAATAATGTTATCTTAACCATTAGGTTAATGTCATAATTGCCAATTTCAATTTTGGAACATTAATAACAATTAACGAGTGACATTAAAATCATTAAGTTGAGCGGTAGCACAATTTGCAAAGCTTAATAATTTCCTAGGGTAAACAAGGAATACAGTTGGTAAATCTAGGAAATCCTTAAATAGGTAAAACCCATCAAATTATACATTATATCAAAAAGTAAACATTATTATATGCAATGAGCGGGTACAAAAAGAATATGCAGAGGGAGAATCCACTTGCCTTGCTCAAAAGTGTTTGGTGGATCGTCCTCAAACGAATTCGGATCCTCTACCACACAGTCGGCTTCTAATAGAGTCGCACATCGCACATACAAAAATAAAACATACACCAATAAATAAACACGCACCATTACATAAACATACACCATTACATACACATTAACATATATCGCACTTATCACACTTTAAATACGTCCTAAACACGTAAATACTTATTAATTCAATTATAGCTATTATTGTGAGTCCTAATGATGAATTTATGAGTAGGTGCAATAAACACAGTTTTAACTAGTATTAATATATTTTAACATCATCAATGAAATTAAATGATAATTATCGTCTTTAATACTAATAAATAAATTAATAACTTTTATCCTTTTTATTTCTAACTTAAATTATTGAGTATAGCCAAAAATGAATTTAACATTCTAAAAATCCCTATAAATACTAATTGAACTTTTTATAACACAAGTGAGGTTATTTTGACATAAACTAGTATTTTGCTTACTCTAAAAATTTAAGTGCTCAATTTGCGAACATGTTTATTTGACTAGCAAAAATCTATTTTTCATCCTACTAATGATATTTTCTCCTTTCTTTATAAAAAGAAAATGATAATAAAATAATTAGATAAATCATCTAGAAATCCTATATTATTCATATGACATGAGTTCTATACCATTTTCTAAATCCATTAAAATGCACCTATAACTATAATTCTCCAAATAGATTCTAAAGTTTATTGTGACCAAATTCGACTACAAAGTTTCCTATCTAGTATTTTTATCACCAACGTGTGACTACTAAATCTACATCATATTTTTCTAATCCAAAAATCAATGCCACGACTAACATGAAATATCACGGTGTACTAACAATCGCATATATCTATCAAAAATTCCATAACGCACATACACATAAATTGCGAATCACACGTGTTCATATTACAACAAACTAAATATACAACTCATGAATCGAATCAAAAAGTATTTTATAAAATACACAAAATAATTTGGGTCATCTTCAACCTTGGGTTCGTGCGTGTGACGGGGAGGATTCGACGGGGTTCGGTCGGGTGGAGAAAAGCAGGGGCTCGACTACGGACGGCGGATGGCGAGTACGTGGCTCCGGCGACGAACTGCGGGCTCCGGTGAACTGCGGCGATGAACGGCAACAAACGACGGCGTCGACCAGTGCACTGGCGAGCTAGAGAGATGGGGCGAGCTTGGGTAGGCAGAGAAGGGAGAGAGACTCTGCTGCCTTTTATAGAGAGCAGGAGAGTCGGCCAGAGAGAGGGAGGGGTGGTCGGCTATTCAATGGGGCGTCGTCGGACTTCATGGCGCCATTGATGGCTTCGGTTACTTCCCAAGGCATTAATGGGGAGAGCAATGGGGAGGAAGAAACGGTCGCAGTGATGATCCTTAACGCAATGAGCGAACGGACGTGCGGGTCTGCTCGGGGTCGCGCGCGTCTAGGTGTCGGGCTCGCGGCGCTTGGCTCTGTCGCGGGGCTTCGGGTGCGGTCGACGCGGGGCGGCATCGGATGGCGCGCGGTAGAGCGCGGAGGAGAGAGATAGGGAGAGAGAATCAGAGAAGAGAGAGAGGAACACAGGGCGGCGACGGCTGTTTCAGCTGGGAGAGGGAGCCGGCGGCTTAGGGAATAGATGGACCCTTAGTTGGGCCGGCTAGGGTTAGGGTTTTTTTTCTTTTTTTAATTCCGAAATGCATTTTTAGATAGCTCAAAAATCCCTAAAAATTCACCAAAGTTATCTATAAATAAAATACTTGTTTTTAGACTAATAATTATTATATTATTTAATTATTATATTATTCACTAGGATTTTTCTTTAAAAAGAATCAATAATAAACATCCGATAATCAATCAAACGCATACAAAGAAAATGATCAAAATGCAAATAAATAATTAAACACTTAAAAAATTATTACCCTAATTAATATAATAACTAATTCATTTTTTAGTTGATGGCTTTTGTGGTGTTACAGCACCCGACCCCACCACGTGGACGGCTCAAGGGGCACCACGTGGCGAGAAAAGATGATACATCCCAGGATGTATCAGTCGGACCGGACCTCCGCGAGGAAGCCCCGGACCCCTGTACGCACAACTCAGACCCCCGATTACGGTCCGAGACTCCCAAGTGAGCATGCCGGGTCCCTTGGATGGGGTCCAGATCCCTCCGAGTAAGGTTCGGGCCACAACGTGGTCCTGAGACAAGGGATACCCTGGCGTAAGCAAGGGTCCGGTACTGGCACGTGTCCAGGCCCTATTCTATGCGCTTGCGCTCCCCACTCAGACGGAGACCCGATGCTGCCACGTGGCTTATTGCCCGTGACATAAGCCAGCGGACGGAGCCTGACGTAAGGCCTCTAGGCCGTGCGGTCTCTGCATTTATTGCGGAGAGGACGCGTCGCCTGTCCACCCTGCTGACAGGCGATGTGCCCCCTCAACATTTAATGTGTCCTGTCCACTCCGCTAGCAGGTGGCGCCAGGGCCATCCTGCAGACGGCGCTCCTGTCCAGTCCATCGTCAAACAGTGCGCCCGTGCTGCACGGCGCACTGCATCCATCATCCCTTATACGAGAAGCTTCCCCTGCACGCCGATGCTACACAGATCTCGGATGTCAGGGCGCAAGAAGATTGCTCCAGTAGCGAACATTAGTAGCTCCAAGTACTACATCCGTTATGTTCCTGGGCCCACATGTCGGGGCTCAGTACCCTTGTACATGCCCCCCTTAGCTATAAAAGGGGAGGCATGCAACGTTACAACACAGGCTCTCTTAGACCAAACTTAGACAGAGACTCTCAGCTCTCAAGCTTTCACAGCAATCCAACACACAGTGGAGTAGGGTATTACGCTCCGGCGGCCCGAACCACTCTAAATCCTTGCGTGTTCATGTGCTCGGTGATCGCTTAGCAAGACAGGCAAAACACTTAAGCCCCTTCCTCCTCTTAGGATTTAGGGCGGGTGCATTCCGCCACCCGGCCAGAGAATTCCCTCTCCGACATTTGGCGTGCCAGGTAGGGGGCTAGGCATTAGGTTTTTGCTTGTTTCCTCGCTCAGCATAATGGTGCAAATCGTTGAGCACCGCGCCGAGACTTCAACGGATTTCCTGGTGGAGGAAGAAGTTGTTTCTTCCACGCCACAGGTTCCCAACCGCCCAGTGTCGGGCACTGCTGCTGTGCACGCTGCACGGCAGCATACAACTGTGCAGACATCCCGGACTCCGTCGGGAGCGGCTCCGGGAGCATTGTCAGCAGCCAGGGAGTTGCTGCATCACCCTCCAAGCTCCACGGTCTCACTGGGGGCCATGAAGCAGTGGCGAGACGACGTCGACCGGCTGCTCGGCATGGCACATTCTACCTCGACCAGGTCGAGGCCACAGTCATCCCGGTGCCAACATGAGGCGTCGGGGTCTGTGCACTCACCCTCAATGAGGGGCGCACAGACCAACGACCTCCGGGCAGAACTCAACCGCAGGCGTGCGGGAGAGGACGCCTGGGTCTCTTTAGAGAGGGCGCGCGAGCGCCTCCAAAACATCGAGGGTCGCAACCTCGATCAAGACTTTGCTGTGGTAGCACCGCAGGCCCCAATGGGCACCCGGTCCCAAGCGGGTGTCCCCTTGGCCGGTGTAGGCTGCGCCGCTCCCGCGGATCATCTCCGCGCGACATCATGGCCATCCAAGTTTCGGCCACACCTGCCGGAAAAGTACAACGGTACGTCAAACCCATCGGAATTCCAGCAGGTGTACGTCACCGCTATCATAGCAGTAGGTGGAAACACCGATGTGATGGCGACATATTTTCATGTCGCCTTGTCTGGACCTTCCCGGACTTGGCTCATGAACCTCGCCCTAGGGTCAATCTACTCCTAGGAAGAGCTCTGTGCGTGGTTCATTGCGAACTTCGCCAGCGCTTACCAGTAGCACGGTGTGGAGGCCCACCTCGATGCGGTAAGGCAGGAGCCCAAGGAGACTCTCCGAACGTTCATCTCCTGCTTCACCAACGTGCGAGGTACTATACCTCGCATTTTCGATGCTTCCATCATCACGACCTTCCGCCAGGGAGTACGTGATGAGAAAATGTTGGAGAAGTTGGCCACGCATGACGTGGAGACTGTCCCCACATTCTTCGCCCTGGCTGACAAATGCGCTAGAGTCGTTGAGGTCCGTGCATGGCACTCAGCCCCACAGACCGGGGCTGCCCAGTCGGGTGGCTCGGGTGCCATCCCCTGGGACGGTAAGAAGAAAAAGAAGAAGGACCACGACCACCAGAAGCCGTGGTCCACCGCTCTAGTCGTTGCAGCCGCGACCGGGGGCCGGGGCGACTGCAACAAACGCCCACGGCCGCAGAGGGGTAACAGCGGCCCATGCCCTGTGCACCCCAATGGTCGCCACAGCGCCACGGAGTGTCACGAGATCATTGACCTTGCGAAACACGTCAGCGAGCGGCACGAGCAGTCTTCCAAGGACGGCTCCCCACCTCGTCGTCGACCTGGCAAGGAAAGGGTCGACGACGGCGAGGTGGCCGCGGCTGACCGGGACCTCGGGTATCAGTCACCCGAGAGGGACCTAAAGGATGTCTTAGCCGGAGATTCCTACTCCGGTGGCGATAACTAGATGGACCCCCAGAGGGACCCCGTACTCCCCGGTCTACGGGGCCGAAGCTTGCCTTCCCCTGGAAACCCTTCTGGACTCCCCACGGTTCCAGGCTTCTGACAAGTCCATGCAAAAATGGCTACAACATGAGGACGAGGGCTCCCTCATCAAACGCAGATGGGAACCCAGGGTCGGGACCTAGTCCTACGGCAAATACCAAACCAAGAAGGGCTCCGCAACTCTCCCCCAGCTGGGAAGGACCCTTCAAGGTGACGGGAATACGCCGACCCGGGGGTGACTACCTTGCTATGACTGAAGGAGTACCTCTTCCTGACCACTGGAGCATCTCTGTAAGTTCTATCCATAAGAGCAAATCTGAGGGGTCGAATTTTTCTCCCTTTTGTAACTAGTTAACGCATACGTGTACGTCAATCCGGTGAGGTCCGCCCTCATAAGCCCGGCCTGTTGGTCTGCACCCATGCATGACAAGTTATAAAGAAAAGATTTACCCCCTCAGATGTGCCTCTATGATAGTTTTATCCTACTGCTCCATGGTCTTACCTTGCAGTTTTCTGGATGTTATTTTATCTAACCCACCCAAACAGTCCCCTTTCCATCAGACATAATGACATCCGAATTGAACAGCCAGGCTTGCAGTTTAGGACCTCTCTGCGAAAGCAGGAGGGCCCGACAGCCTGGGGGTCGGTTCTAAAGAACGGGTGCCCGTTCCATGGGGTGGTCCGGAGCCTGTGTGGCCGCTTAGCCTGGTCCCGTACCCGAAAGCCTACACACTCCACCACTCCATGACAGGTACCCTAGTATTTGGAGCTATAAGTCCTGTGGGTCCGGTAACCTGGGGTCTGGAACTAGAGAATGGGCACTTGTCTCCTAGGATGGTCCGGAGCCCGTGTAGCCGCTCAGTCTGGTCCCTTTACTGTGGGCCTGTACGCTCCACCATTCTGCGATGGGTGTCCTAGTACCTAGAACCACCATCCAGGGGGTCCGGACGCACAACTTGGCCTCCCAGACTAGACCCTGCAGGTCCCGAGCATGTATCAAAGGATGGCTAGTGTCAGATGGTGGGTTCTGTGGGTGTACTACTAATGCTCCCTAGCCGAAGCTATGTGCAGGCCCAGGTCCCAGTCAAGGCTACCTCCTAGGGGCCATTGCCAACTATTTCTTAGGTATGCTGGTCTGTAGCCTCGACAAATCGAGCCTACATCCTAGGGGGCCAGGTACCAAGGAGGAATCGGTTACACAACACACAACAGGGACAAGTGGTACACAGATAAGTGCTAATACTGCTTGATAAATAGTACTCAAAAGTACCTTACAAAAAGCAAAAGTATTACATCCGCCTTCAAGTGGAGTCCTAGCTCCATCTCTACTCTACAGGTATGAACTACCTCCACACCAGTAGGGTCGCATTGGAAGCTAGCTCCGAACGGCTCACCAGCGGAGGCGACCACCTCTGCACCGACGGCTCGCCAACGGCGACGACTACCTCAGCTCCGAGCGGCTCGCCAGCAGAGGCAACCACCTCTGCACCGGGCAGCCTCACCAGCGGCGGCGACCACCTCTACGCCGGACAGCCTCCCCAGTGGTGGCGACCACCTCAGCGTGCGCGCCATGGCGAAGAGGTCCTCGCCTCCGTCCTCCTACGGGGGTGAGGACAAGACCATCCAAGCCATGGAGCTAGGAGCACGGCGGAAGGCGGTGCTTGCGATCTGGCCGAGACCACGTAGCCGAAGTTTGCCTCCTTCATAAGGCTGGTGATCATCCTTTTCCTATGAATGCTAGGGGAAGAGGCGGGCCACCAGCCCATGTGGGAGGTGAAGCCGCGGCTCAGCTCGCTCTCCACCACCGTGAGGCTAATGAACACCCTTGAAGCCAAGCACCGGTGGAAGAGCGCCGCTCCTACAAGGTCGCGCACCTCTAGTAGAGGAAAGACAAGACCGGTAGCACCGGCCCGCTAGGGAGGACAAAAGGCACGAACTCTCTAGCGGCAAGTTCATCGGGGTGGATGACGCTGGCGCAAACCCTTCCGCCGAGCGCCGGCGCATTCCATCCAAGCAGGCGGTATACCATTTTGAGCACTCACTCAGTCTGGGCGCACTCGGGATGAAGTCACAAGGCCATGGCAAACTACGGCAACGCGAAGCAGAGACCTTGAAGGCAAAGGGGCACAGAGAGCTCGGAGGTGAAAGGACACCGCGAGTGGGAGAGAAGCAAGGCATGGCTGCTACTCGAGGGATGAACCCCTCTTTAAAGGCAGACTCCCCTGCTCCCGCCTCGAAGCGCCACGAGAAGCCTCCCCCAATGCACACCGGGGTATCCATCCCATGACACGAAGGCTCGGTCCCACAGGTCATACAGCTGGCGCGCTGGCCTTCGAGTGCGAAGAAGGCAAACCGCTGCACAGGAAGCGTGCTACCGCCCCGCGGTAGTGCGCCCCCTTCATCTTCGCCGCGACTAACGGTCAAGAAGGCGAACCACCGCACAGGGAGCATGCTACCACCCTGCGGTAGCGCACCCCCTCGCCTTCGCCGCAACCAGTCGTCCAACCTCTGGCATGGGGGCCCAGGCCCACGTGTCATGCACCTGGTGCGCCGGTTTCTATGTGCGGAGAAGGCGAACCGACGCATGAAGAAGCACGCCACCGCCTGCGATAGTGCGCCTCTTCGCCCCCGCCGAAACCGACAGCCCAGTCTCTAGCACGGGGGCCGAGGCCCACGAAGTCATCCTCCTTGGGTGTCGGTTCCTGGGTACAGAAAAGCCGAACCGCCACTCGCGCCAGAACCGCGCCTCCTCGGGACCGCCGCAGAAGACGGAAAAATTAAATTTTCAAAACCAATGCAGCGTCTCGAGGCACCCCGTGTGTGGCCTAACAAAACCATTAAGTGCGGAGGTCGCGGGTCAGTCAGCCACGGGGACAGGCGTGGCAGTCAGCGTGACCAAGGGTGGACCGGTAGTAATTGCACCAAACGGGCGCGCAGAAGCAGCGAGCCAATCAGTCAAACTTTGGCCCCACCTGCAGGCTCGTATCCTCCCCTGAGGCGGGCCCGGGGGCCACTGTTGGTACCCTGAATCAGGGGTACCCCTTACTATAGTATGAAGACACGGTGCCCATACGGCGATCTCTAGCCGCACGGTGAACAGCACCTGACCCCACCACGTGGACGGCTCAAGGGGCACCACGTGGCGAGAAAAGATGATACATCCCAAGATGTATCAGTCGGACCGGACCTCCGCGAGAAAGCCCCGGACCCCTGTACGCACAACCCGGACCCCCGATTACGGTCTGAGACTCACAAGTGAGCATGCCGGGTCCCTTGGATGGGGTCCAGATCCCTCCGAGTAAGGTCCGGGCCACAACGAGGTCCCGGGACAAGGGATACCCTGGCGTAAGCAAGGGTCTGGTACTGACACGTGTCCAGGCCTTATCCTGTGCGCTTGCGCTCCCCGCTCAGGCGGAGACCTGATGCTGCCACGTGGCTTGTTGCCCGTGACATAAGGCAGCGGGCGGAGCCTGACGTAAGGCCTCTAGGCCGCGCGGTCTCTGCATTTATTGCGGAGAGGACGCGCCGCCTGTCCACCCTGCTGACAGGCGATGTGCCCCCTCAGCATTTAATGTGTCATGTCCACTCCGCTGGCAGGTGGCGCCAGGGCCATCCTGCAGACGGCGCTCCTGTCCAGTCCATCGTCAAACAGTGTGTCCGTGCTGCGCGGCACACTGCGTCCATCATCCCTTATACGAGAAGCTTCCCCTGCACGCCGGTGCTACGCAGATCTCAGATGTCAGGGCGCAAGAAGATTGCTCCAGTAGCGAACATTAGTAGCTCCAAGTACTACATCTGTTATATTCCTAGGCCCACATGTCGGGGCTCAGTACCCTTGTACATGCCCCCTTTAGCTATAAAAGGGGAGGCATGCAACGTTACAACACAGGCTCTCTTAGACCAAACATAGACAGAGACTCTCAGCTCTCAAGCTTTCACAGCAATCCAACACATAGTGGAGTAGGGTATTACGCTCTGGCGGCCCGAACCACTCTAAATCCTCGCGTGTTCATGTGCTCGGTGATCGCTTAGCAAGACCGGCAAAACGCTTAAGCCCGTTCCTCCTCTTAGGATTTAGGGCGGGTGCATTCCGCCACCTGGTCGGAGAATTCCCTCTCCGACAAAACATTACACTTTATCTTAGCCAAAAGGCAGAGAAACATATGAGTTGAAAAGGGACTCGATCTCTTTTTTTTATAGATCACTCGGTCGCTCGTCATCCTTCAGTTAGTGAGGTGGTATTATATGGGAGCGTTGCTCTGCGTGTGACTTCGTGTCATGTTGGGCTTGTGTGGTTTCTAACAGCCTATTGGTAAACGAGAGGAAGGAGAGAGGAACAGACCTACGCGCTTCGTGCGTGGCACACGAAACTGGTGCTTTAAAGGAGTATAGATGTGATCATGTTTTTCTCGTTGGGGATGTGAATCTATTGGGAACCTAATACCCGAATAGGGATGTATATGTGATGAATCTTATACCAATGATGGGTATGAGGATGAGTACAGCTTCATGAGGATGGGGATGAGGTATCTAAATCTGGTGGAGAATTCTCTATGTCAGATATGTAATTACTTAGGGTGACTATGTGAATGGATAAGAAAAAGGCCCATTTCCTTCCTGTTTGAATATTTTTTGTTGTGTACCGGTGGTCGTTTGATTTTCTCTTTTTCTCAATAATATATTATTACCTCCGTTATTGAATATTTGTTATCCGCTAATTAATTTTTAACTAAAATATGACAAATAAAAAAATTGGAGAGAGTACGAGGCTTATTGGATGATGAAAAATATCTGAAGCGAAGCTAATACTGGAGTTGCTAGAATCTGATTCTAGTCCAATCTAGTGTACCGTGTGTATAGAGAAAGAAAGAAGAGGAAAGAAAGAAAGCAAAGGCGAAAGGAAATATCTCGAGGTTGGGTGCCACGGGAAAATATCGCGATCCACGTGGAGGCGGAGGGGATCTAAAAATCCTATCCTCAAGTGCGCTTTTGCCCTTTATTCCCATTTGGCCCGTTAAATTATCTCCGACCCGATCCGACCCGACACACAAATATCTCCACCCCTGTTCCGGCGACGACTACGATTTGGGAGGAAGGTAAGCGAATGGGTGAGGAGGCGGTCGACGACTACGAGCTCCACATGGTGTGCTACGGCGGCGGCGGCGGCGGCAGCGAGGACGAGCGCGTGATGGAGTGGGAGTCAGGTCTCCCGGGCGCGGACGAGCTGACCCCGCTGTCGCAGCCGCTGGTGCCGGCGGGTCTGGCAGCGGCGTTCCGCATCCCGCCGGAGGCCGGGCGGACGCTGCTGGACGTGCACCGCGCGTCGGCTGCCACGGTGTCCCGGCTGCGTCGCGCGCCGCCGCCGTCGTCGTCGGGCAGCGGAGGGAGCTCCTCCTTCGCGCCCTTCCATCCGGCGGCGAGGGGGGACGAAGGGGCGGACTCGTCGGCGGCGGGCGGCGGGGCGGCGGCGACGACGAACGGCAACAATAACATGAGCAGCAGCAGCAAGCGGCCCCGGCTGGTGTGGACGCCGCAGCTGCACAAGCGGTTCGTGGACGTGGTGGCGCACCTGGGGATGAAGAACGCGGTGCCCAAGACCATCATGCAGCTGATGAACGTGGAAGGGCTGACGCGGGAGAACGTGGCCAGCCACCTGCAGAAGTACCGCCTCTACGTCAAGCGGATGCAGGGCCTCTCCGACGAGGGCCCGTCGCCGTCCGACCACATCTTCGCATCCACGCCGGTGCCGCAAAGCCTGGTGCATGAGGTGCCCATGTACGGCACCATGGCCAGCGGCGGACAGGCGTACCACAACCACAACGGAATGGGAGGAGGAGGGTACCAGTACCAGTACCATCACTACCACCACGCCCACAAATGACTCTTCTGTTGGATTGGATCCCTCAATAATCCCATCGATCCTTTTGGTTTTGGATCTCTTGCTAATTCAGTTCTTCGTGTGAGCGGTAAATGGATCTCTTTTAAGAAATAAAGAAAGAAAGATAAGTTTCTTTTCCCTTTTCAACAAAAATGCCCTTCACTTCTTCCTTGATGATTGAACCACGAATGTTCATGATTCTTTTATCGAGACAATAAAAGAAGAAGAAAACGCTGCGCACAGTCGTTAACCAAAGCAGAGGTGGAGCTTTGGACATAGCTGAGGCAAAAGCAGAGGAGACACAGAGATGGTACATGTTCATGGACATTGATTATACGAGCTTACACTAACAACTCTTATTTTCAGCGCTAAGAATTCGTATAAACAAGATTCCTTTTAAAACCTTAACTTTTTTCCCGTGTACTCAAGATAGGTTGTCAAAAAAATGGGGAGATTGAAAGCATTTAGACCCTAGTTTAGTTTTAGCGATTAATGATAATATAAGATTATTATGAGTAATGAGTGTTTTGCATAAATAAGATAAGTTATGTCGCAATATTGTAAGATGATTGTCTTGGAGTCCTCCTCCTTACCTTCGTTCCGCACGTTCCTATTGACTTCCTACTCCTTGGGTGAGGTCCTCCATATCTTGCGGTACCCTTTAGCCAGAGTAGGTGAGACCCCTCGATCCTTTGCACCATACCTTTCTCTTGTAGTCACGCATCGATTGGTTAAGGGATTGTTAATACACCATCCTCTTTTCAAAGGCTTACAACGCTCCTAGCATGTGAAGTCCCTTCAGAGGTGCATGATCCGGACTGTCCTAACCCGACACACCTGAGTTTTTTTTAGGCCAAGTCGACAGATGAGACTTGGACTAGGATTTGATCAAGGTGCTTGGTCGAGGAAACTATGTCGGGGATCCTTTAGGTTTGCTCGGACCTATCCTAGTTAGGGTAGTTTGGTCGGGGGCTAGGTTAGATTGACCGGGTGTGCTATGGTTGGGTCTAGGTTGGTTGGGGTGTCCGAGCTCGTTCTGATTTGGTCGAGGAGGGTCTGGTCGGAAGATTTTGGTTGGGTTACCACCGCTAGACCTATGTGTTGTGAGGTGGCTTGGACAGAGATGGTATGTTTGAAGTTTGTTTTTGTTAGAGCTTTTCTATCCCTTTAAGCGATTTCCATATGTTTGTTTCAAGGTACCATGTATATGGGTAAACATCACTAGGTCACTCACAAATCACGAACTAGTTGTATAGCTAACTAATATAAGTATGTTACTAATTAAGTTAATAACTAAGTTATTAATGAATTAAAAAACCCACCTTCATTGAATGTGTGTGGTGCAAGTTCTGGAGTGATAGGCGGGATGACGACAGGGCTAGAGCGACATCAAGCGAGGTTGTGCCCAGCAGTCGATAGCGAGTGTGGAAATTGGGGGCGACACGAGGCACACAACACGCAACGTGAGGGAAAACGACAACGATAAGTGAAGGACAGTTGCGAGCGATTATGGTCGAAGAAAAAAGGAGAGAGAATAAGGATGATAAGTACTATAAAAGACATTGAGACAAAAAACTATGTGTTGAGATCGATACCATGATCCATAGCGCCAAGCTCAACATGAGATCTTGATGTCGTTTTCGATGCCACATATTATGACACCGAGAAGTCACCATATCACTTGGGACATCTAGCATGACACCTTGGTGTTATGACATATTGTGGCCAAGACGTGTAATTTTAGTGCCATAGGTTAATGGTTGATTTAGAGATCAAAATAAAATATTAGTTCATATGGATGTCCTTAACACGATTTTTGAAGAAAAAGAGCAAAATAAAAAAAACGGAGATTTTGATAGGATAAGACCATTCGCACTGCTTGCTGCCTGCAAGGTCAGGACTCATGATTGAATCGGATGGAGACCTTGACCTCTGCGGTTCTTTTCTCTCTGTTTTTGTTGGAAAAAAAACGGAGAAAACCACACAAAGTGATTTTTTTAAAGTTGAGGAGGAGGAGAGGCCACGGATACAGGTGACGGAGCACCAAATCCTAATGCCTGAAAGCCGACCAACGAGCTTTTATATTGGTTCCACTTGCATAGTATGAATTGAGGTCATGTTTAGATTCAAAACTACTGCATTAATTAATTCGAACAGCTAATATTGGTTCTGACATGTTAACTAGCTAATTGAGTCACTAATAATTCTTTGTTACCGTAAAATAGAGAACTGTTCCAGCCACGTGGAACTGGTGTGTGACGAGAGCAGGGTTTCAAAAAAAACACGAAATTGCAAAAATATTGTAGAGTGCATTTGATTTTATACGGTACTGTGATGAAGTTATAATTTTTAAATATAAAGAGGGTAGTGATTAATAAAATAATAATAATAAAACGAAAAATCCGACAGGACAGGGTTGAAGTTGAAGGCGGCCGGCGGAACCGGACCGGACGACGAACATGGCGACCTCCTCCTGCTACTGCGTCTCCTCCCACGGCCACGGCCTCTCCCGCGCCGGCCCCGCTCGGCTCCGCATCGCCCGCCTCCACCTCCACCTAGTCTTCCCCTCCACCCCTTCCCCGAGGCTCTCTTCCCGCCGAATCCCCGCCTCGCCCGACCCGCCGCTCGACGTCGCCGCCGGAGACGCGACCGGCGAGGTCGACTGGCCCGCGCCTAACGACGACCAGGACCAGGAACAGGAGGACCGCGACGAGGGCATCGGCTTCCATATCCAGGTGTCCAAGGTCGGGAAGCGGAACCGGCGCCTCGTGCGGGCTCGGGTTCGCGTCCACGCGCCGCTCGAGGCCGTGTGGGCCACGCTCACCGACTACGAGGGCCTCGCTGACTTCATCCCTGGGCTCTCCGAGTGCCGACTCCTGGACCGGCACGATGGCTTCGCGCGGCTCTACCAGGTCCCAATTCGATTCTTCATCTTCCTTGTATACAGCCTGTAAATGCGTCCTTGAATGAACGGGGGGATTTCTCGTGTGGAGGCCAGGTCGGGGAGCAGGACCTCGCGCTGGGCTTCAAGTTCAACGCCAAGGGCACCGTAGACTGCTACGAGGGGGACATTGAGCTGCTGCCCGCCGCCGGGGCGCGCAGGAGGGAGATCGCCTTCAACATGATCGACGGCGATTTCAAGCTCTTCCAGGGGAAATGGTCTGTTGAAGAGGTACATTTCCTTTCCTTCATTGATCCTTCCTTCCGTCCTCATCAGGGACCGACGGACGGATTGTGTAGTAGTACATTTTAGATTAGAGGAGGCTATAGCTGGGCTCCGTGGAATCCGAAGCAGCTCGAGCCTCACCCGCCCCACCGTTAGATCCGTCCTCATTGGTCGTCGCCAATATGTATACCCTACTGTAGTGTCATGTGTGGTCCTAGCTATTCTCCCTTATTGCTTGCTGCTCCCCGATCCCCAGCTATGCAACTGAACCTATCAATGGTGCTCTGGTACAGTCTAGTCCTAAATCAATCGCAACCGGCATTGGTTATTTTGATCAATGAGTCTACACGGCTGTCGTGCGTTTTGTCATTGTTGTTATAACTGTAGCATAATTTTGGTCGCAAATGTGAGTGCGCCATTGTTATTTTGATCAAAGAGTATACACCGCTGTCATGCGTTTTGCATAGGCTGGTGGGGAGAATTCTGAGGAGCAGGAATTGGAGACAACACTGTCTTACGTGGTTGAGCTGGAGCCCAAGCTCTGGGTTCCAGTGAGACTCCTTGAAGGAAGGATATGTAGCGAGATCAAGAACAACCTTGTCTCCATCAGAGAACAAGCACATAATAGGAGGATCCAGAGATTACAGCACGAGGTAACTTTCCCAGCTGCTGCTGGATATACTATTATTACGACATCCAGAAGGCACCCAATTTCTTGATTACCAAGCGCGTCCACATAACAGCAGCAGGTCGCCACAGAACATTCAGCATTCGGTGGTTTTTTGCAGCTCTAGCAGAAGCAGAGGATGGATGTTGACGCCGCAACTGTACGAAGCTCACGTACTACCTTACCTCTCCAAAAAAAAAACATGTCAACAGCTGATGGATGTCCTGAGTTTGTTGCTTGGCAATCATCACTAATTTGCTTGGGGTTGTCATGTTAACAAGCTTGTACCAAAATTCTATCGATTTTTTTCCCCTTTTATGTATTGTGTATGCAGATATATATAATGTATGTATGTATGTATGTATGTTCAAGACAACCAGAGGCGGCACTTGCATTGCATAAACCGTGGGGAGGAAGAAGGGGAGTCCGGAGGGGAGAGAGGTAACCGAGCCTGGGGTGCAATCACATACATAGTACTATGCTGTGCATATTGGAGGTAGAGATGGCAATGGGTACCCGCGACCCGATACCCAATGGGTATTTACTCTATTAGGGTATGTATGTGGGCTAAATATTCTACCCGTGGGTCTGTTATTGGGCAAAAATTTTCACCCAATGGGTAAACGGGTATTAGAACGTTCTGCCTTCACCCATACCCGTTAACCCGTGGGTATAAAATACCCAATATAAACTTATCCGAAGCATGAACTTGGACTTTAGTCATCCAACTTTTTTACTATTTAACAACAATTTAATGACCATGTAATGGAACATGTAATGTGCTATGTAGTATTATCATAGTGTTACTACTTTATCCAATTATCTTTGGTGTGTTGAATGGATGGTTAAATGATGCTAGAAAATTTTGTAATGGTAGTTATATGGATATACTTGCCATTTGTATAGTATAATATTTTGATAGTTGTATAATTTTTGTGGGTACGGGTGACCCGATGGGTGACCCATACCCACATGGGTATGGGTATGAGGGTAAATCCATACCCGCCAGTGTATATGGGTGACCCGGTGGGGTTATTTTTGTGTCGTAGGTATGAGTATGGGGTAGTAATACCCGGTGGGTATTTACCTATTGCCATCTCTAATTGGAGGATACCAGCATGACCATACAAAGTCTGGCTTTATTTGCTGCGGCGTTGAATGAACCATAAATAAAAAAAAAAGATGAGGTGAGGTGGTTTGGGCCCCGAATCGATGATGGATCCCTTTGGTTTTGCTGGGCCAAGTGGCGGGGCGGCCTAGTCGGTCGATACCCCCGAGACGAGACGGGATCTTCTCCCTCTCCTGCTCCTCCTCTTCGTCTCCGTCTCCGTCTTCCTCAATCCCAAGGACGAAATGGCAGCGACTGTCGCCTCGTTTTTTTGCCAACAAACAAAAACAAAGCAGCGGTGAAGGGAGGGGAGGAAAGGAAACAGCAACCACATGCGATTATTTCTTGGGGATTCCGCCCCTCCGACCTATCTAAGCGAACCATAACCACGGGCAGCAGGACATTATATTCTTCTGCCTGCCCTTCCGTTCAATTTCAATTTCACATTCCTTCTCTCCTCTCCTCCTGCTGCTACTAGGTTCGGGCCGTCCGTCATTGCTCTTGATTTGCCCGATTATTGCATCTCCTCTAGCTGTTGCCGCCGGCCGGGCGGCGGTGTGGTTGGCTTCTTGATCTGCATTATTTAATTCGGACCACTCCCCCGCCGTCCTCCCGCCCGCCTGCCGGAGATGGAGATGGAGAACGGGCACGCCAAGTACCGGGTGGCCGTCATTGGCAGCGGCAACTGGGGCAGCGTCGCCTCCCGCCTCATCGCCTCCAACACCGCCAAGCTGCCCTCCTTCTATGGTACGCGCATTCTCTGTCTCCTTCTGTTTCAAATATTTTCAATTGCTGCCATTTCGATCGCTTATATCATTCTATATCTAATTTGCTTCCTTTCTCTGGATGCATACATATAATCCTCTCCTATGTACCAGCATACTAAGATTGTTTTGCCTACATCTTATCTTATCTTTTAATTTTGTGGGGGGTCTCGATCCATATAAATTTGTGGGACGTCTCCATCCATATACAGTAGACATGCAGTCATGCACCAATCTTCCCTCTATGCATGGACAATTGGGCATGGTCCATGCCACTATCTGCATCTTTTGCCCACTAACTGCATAAGCACTACTGCTGTAAATGCTATGACTGATCAATGCAGAGTTTGATGTTAGGTACTCCCTGTATTATTATTATTACCTACGTACACATCTCTTTTAATTTCTTTTTTTTTCTCTCTCTCTCTGAAGATGAAGTAAGGATGTGGGTGTTTGAGGAAATACTGCCTACAGGCAGGAAGCTATCTGAGTCCATTAACGAACAGAATGTAAGAATTAGTTCAAGCACATTACCTTATCTTGTTTCTAGATGATGAAATTATGTTAAAATGGCTTACATATGTCATGACACTAGTAATGATGCACCGAATAAAAAAAAGACTTTATTCTCATTGGTTTCAGGAGAACTGCAAATACTTGCCAGGTATAAAGCTTGGAACGAATGTTATTGCCGACCCTGACTTGGAGAGCGCAGGTAATCAATTAATCACAGTGTCACCCAGCTATTCTGATGGTTTAGAGGGTAGATGCTACTCGTAAACAACAGTTGAGTATGTCATATAATCTCTCTCATAAAACGCAAAAGACAACGAACGAGCATGCATTAGCAAACGATGACTTGTCGTTATCATAAAAAAAACTTACAGCATAAAGCTGCTTGCATATTGTCACATAAATTTTATGGAATAAAGCTTTTATTTCCCTTCCGCAGTCAAAGACGCGAATATGCTGGTTTTTGTGACGCCCCATCAATTTGTGGAGGGTATATGTAAGAAGCTTGTAGGGAAGCTAACACCAGGAGCTGAGGCTATCTCCCTCATCAAGGGCATGGAGGTCAAGATGGAAGGGCCATGCATGATATCCAAGTTAATCGCGGATACACTTGGAATCAATTGCTGTGTGCTCATGGGTGCTAACATTGCAAACGAGGCAACCATTCCTTCGACTTGCTCTGCAGAGTTTAGTTTCATGTAGTCTTCATTCGTAAGCAAAAATAATAGATGGTTACATGTATATATTTTTCTAGTGCAGATTGCTGTCGAAGAGTTCAGTGAAGCAACAATTGGGTATAGGAAAGATAAGGAAGTGGCAAATCGATGGGCTAAACTTTTTACCACACCCTACTTCCTAGTTTCTGTCGTAAGTTCTTCTACTCTATTCTCATAAATAAATGTAGCAGAGAACATACACGTTATGTTTCGGAACATGAAAAGCATCATCTTAGGAAATGCTGAATTCCTTTCATAAAAGAATTATGTACGGGTACATAGGTACCAATGAACGTCATGCTTAACACCTCATATAAAACAAATAGTATTAGAAGCATAGAAGATAATCTATCAGTTATAAAATGAGCGTTGAATTATCGATGCATCTTGTCCTCCCTATGCAGGCAGAAGATATTGAAGGAGTAGAGCTGTGTGGAACTCTGAAAAATATCGTGGCTATTGCAGCAGGTTTTTAATGGATCAAGTGTTTCGTGTGTTTACATCCATTCTTTTGCTTTAAACATATTAATGGCTCATGTGGCAGAATTGTCTTGCTTGTAGGCCTTGTGGATGGCTTGGATATGGGAAACAATACAAAGGTTGCAATTCAAGACATTTCGAATAAAAGACATGGTTTTGATGGCACCGTGTGATCTTATGGCCTCTTTTCTTTCATTTTTTTTTTGGTTAGGCTGCAATAATGAGGATTGGTTTGCGAGAAATGCGTGCTTTCTCTAAGCTTCTGTTCCCTTCAGTCAGAGACAACACGTTCTTCGAGAGCTGTGGTGTCGCCGACCTAATAACCACGTGCCGTACGTATCTTCACCATTGCCAATTAACCATCCAACAGATGGATACTGAAAAGTGAGTGCTCCATGACAGTTGGTGGGAGGAACAGAAGAGTGGCTGAGGCCTTTGCACGAAATGGTGGCAAAAGGTTTGTTTTGCTTTAAACTACACGAAATGGTGGCTGCGGTTGCATAGTGATACCATCTTATATTGCTGATACAGGTCTTTTGATGAACTGGAGGCAGAGATGTTGCGTGGCCAAAAACTCCAGGTAAAGCAAATATATATGATGCCATGCAATGCATAGAGAAATACTCTGCTGGGTGCATCTGATCTCTTTAATTTTACAGGGAGTGTCCACAGCAAGGGAAGTCTATGAAGTGTTGACTTATCGAGGATGGCAGGAGCTGTTTCCTCTGTTATCAACAGTGCATGAGATCTGTATTGGGCAGTTGCCTCCTACATCGATAGTTGAATACAGTGAGCACACGCCAAATCTCTCCATCATCGGTGGTCATACTCCATTCTACTGAGCTAGATACTGCTGTTTGGACTAGTGCTCCAGTATCACTTGTTATAAACTAAGAAATATGAGATATGTTGAATATCTGAATATGTTTTGCATATAAATATGATTTCAGTCATGTCACCTTATTAGGTGCATATGAATCTGTGGTCTTGTATCCAGTATTAATACTAGTTGCAAATCGGTGAATGCGGATCAGCTTATAATTTGTATTGAGGAAACAAACCCCCAAAAAACAGATCAAGAAAACTGCAGTATAAATTGTCAGCCAATTCAGACTCATCACCTGATAGCTCATCTCTAGATACTGATGGTATGCCAATGTTGTACTACCTCCGTTCCGTTCTCGATGTTTGTTTCATTTTCAAACTAAAACGTCACAAACAAACAAAAAATACAGAAACAAAAAAAGAACATATGAGTAATATAAAGTTCTGAACGCATGCAAACTTTATAGTGAATACCCTTTTGTAGTTTTGTTAAACTAATGAGGGCACTTCCAGAAAGTATATTTCCCAAACATATCCCGGTTAGAAAAGGGGACAACAGAACAAAACCACAGCGAACAACAATGAAGTTTCTGACATCCATTTCATTTTACCGATAGAAGTCTCATATAAATATAACCGTATGACAGCAAAGACTCAAGTTTCTGACATGCGACTCTGGTACAAGATGCAACCCTCGCTAACTTGGTTCAGATGACTAGGCAGATTCCGACTTGGTGTAGATCCTTACAGCAACAGCCAGGCCCAGTATTGCCAGGGGGACCAAAAACTGGAGGATCTTGATGACGAACTCCGGGGTCTTATCCTGGTTGTAGTGCGGCTGCTTGGGGGGCGTGTACTTCACCTTACTGGGTATCGTGGCCGCATCAATCTCACCGACGAGGTACTCGTCCATCATTGCACGGGCGGTGGTGCTGTGCCCCACATCTTCGAAATCATCGGTAGCATCCTTGGCTGCAAAAACACCCATAACAGTCAGAATCTGCTGAAATGACACCTTCACCAGCTTCAAACGCTTGGTATGACAAGTATTGCAGCTTTACCAGTGGAAGACAGCAGGACATCATCACCTCCAGGGTGGTCCTCCAGAAACTTGGTCACATTGTACACCTAAACACAAACAGAAAAGGGTTTCCTTATTTTTTTTCATCAAATGAAGCTTTGCTACTGCAGAAACATCATGGTGCCACTGCCATTCAGCTGAATTAGAGAATGACTAGCACAGCTTTTCTGTTCATCACATCCAATCACCACCAGTTTTTTTTTGGTAAATTAGTGGCATCCCGCATCTAGACAGGTATATATATTTTTTGTTTTGCCAGTATTCACAAAACAGGGATCTTGAGTATTACACTCCACCTAGATTGTGGATCCCAGACGAAACAAAAAAAGACGGCAACAAGAGCATTCCAGTTGTACCACAATGATATGATTTCCGGAAGCGAGGCACCAGATATTATTATAGGCTACATGACAATCTTTAAGGAGTGGGTCAGGCTCAAAGAGAGTGAGAGAGGTCACCAAAAAAAACCACCACCTAAATCAGCATGTACAGACAAATCTGGACAATGGACGGAGGTACCCAGGAGAAAGTAATAATAGGTCAGCAAGCATATGGTCAGTAAAAGGCGTATATGTTTCCTATCATTTGTGAATCAACATCCTAAGGATGGTTCTTGGAGATCCTGAGAGAGTGCGGAGATGTTCTAAAGAAGAGAGTGAGGCTGAACCATCTGAGCAGTAGATAATAACCTATAATAAGCAAGCAAAATGGTAAAGAGAAATCATGGTTGCCCCAACAACATACCACACCAGGTACGATGGATGGTCTTCAGGTGTCAGTGATGGTCTTGTGCACGCACAGCACAGGAGTGTTATCGTTGCGTTTCGTGTTTGATTTACTCATCGTGGTCTAACTAGATGTCGCAGGAAAATGAGTCGTCCAGACTAGAGGCGGCAGAAGCAGCTGAACCGGAATGAAACAGGGCGGTGAGATGAAATCGAATTCTCCACTAGGAAGATCGATGTTTTTTTTGGCACTAGCAACCAGGGGGGTGGGTTATGAACACCAGTACTAGGTTAGGTAGGTACAGTAGAAGCTATCCTATCGCTTCCATGATTTGTTGTTACTCCTAACTAGGGATTAGGGATAGGGCTGAACCGGAATCGGAATCGGAATCCAAAAAGGACAGGCAGAGTTCCCGGATCCCAAGGGAATGAATCGTTTCGTTTCAACGTTGCAGGTGACAGAGCTCGATTCCAGGCAGCTAACGAAAACGGATCTTAATGATACATCCGATGAAGGGGAAGATCGACGGTTCCCACCCCAGGACCAGGAAGGCAAGGGGAGGGAGGGATCCTTCTGAATTCCCAAAAGCCAGAGAGAGATACTGTACAGATAGAAAGGGGGGAGAAGTAACCTTGCCGCCGATGACGAGCCAGCAGTCATCCTTGGTGTTGTGCTTGGCCACCTCCTCAAGGGTGTACACCTTCGACCCCGACATCCTCCTCTTCCTCTTCCTCTGGTGACGGACGGGGTGTGGCTGCTGCGGGAGGCGGAGCCGGCTGCTGCTGCTTGCTTTGGATCGGATCCGATCCGACGGCGGCTGGAGCAAGACGAATACAAAGGCGACAGGCGAGCGAGAGAGGACAGGTATTAGTAGGTGGGGGAGCCTCGCCACGGAGGTGGGGGTAATGAAAAAGGGACCCACCAGTCATCGTCTATCTGGGTATGTAAAGAGGTCATCAGCTACCTACCCCCGCTACACTCACCCACCCGTTTCCTTTCGTCGCATCGGATCGCGTGCGCCCAGCACACGCCTGCGATGCCCGTGTGGCCACAACAGATCGGATCTGCAGCCTCTTGTACTCCTACACTACATTCATCACCGTCAAGTGGTATGAAATGCGTGCGTGAGCAACTTTTACATGTGCAGTCTCAGTCTCTTGTGCATCTCTGATTTCAACTCTAAAGTTCTATTTTCGCATTTCAACTCTAAGAGTACTCCAACTGACTCTATATTCTTACTATGAATATAATTTTTTACATAAAAAATACCTTCTAACATTGTATCTAAATGATTATTTAAATATAGCTATCTTCTATTCCAAGTTTCTCGCTAGCCAATGATATAAAACGTGAATAACTCTTTAGAGTGTAAACAACATATAGAAAAGCTGTTGGAAATTGAAAGATATAAAAATGGTTTTTATGTAAATGACTCTTCAAATAATAATTTAAAAAGTGGAATTTAGAAAGACTCTTGGAGATGCTCTAAAGTCATTTTTTTAAAAAAAACTAGGCTCTCATGCCTTTCAATTAACTGCAAGCTCAGCTAAAACACGACCAATGCTTATAAGTCTCCAAGAATTTCTGTTCTCTGTGGTCTAACCTGCATTCTTATTTCTCAAAGAATTGTTAGTGCACAAATGGTTGTCATTAATTACCAAAACATCACCAAGGGCCCTAAATGATTCATAGTGGAGGATAACCTTGCTAGCGACCTTGTCGATAAAGTGTGTGTGTGTGTGCTGAAGAGCGAGGAGGAGCGCGAGGCATCACGACGTGTTGTCAGAGCCGGTATGCTCGTGCATGTCACTCATCACCGCCAATTCCTTGAGAAGAAGCTAATGGAGTGAGCAGTCATGTCGCTTATGGACACTCCCCAAAAACGTGATTGCTGCCCTTCGCCTTAGCAAGTGAACTCTCGAGCGACACTCGTTTAGAAGGTATGCTCTCCCAATGATCGTGCGCACGAGAAACGAAATGGGAAAACTTGGCCCACAATAGAAGTAGAAGAGGACCGAGTAACAATGAAATGATGAACCTTATGTAGGCGAGACCAAAGAACCAAATGGGCATGAGAGACCAAGAGACAGGGAACTCCTATAACTCTAGGAGTTATGATCGTCGAAGATCAAGAGATGAGAAACTCTTGTAACTTTGAACATTACGATCATAAGAGATTAAGAGATCGAAAACTCCCGATAACTCCCCCTCCACTACATGTAATATTTCCCTGAGTGGTTAGACACTGTCACGCTCCACTGCACCGTGAGGGCAACTTGACTAATAGCAGAAGTAGGGGCGAACCAAGTGACAATGACATAATGAAGCTTATATACATGAGCTAGGAGAACCAAGCGGACACATGAGATCAAGAGATGGGAAACTCCCGTAACTCCAAGAGTTCCAATCACGGGAAATCAAGAGATGAGAAACTCCCATAACTCCGGGAGTTCCGATCGAGGGAGATCAAGAGAGGGAAAACTCTCAATAACCCCTATTTCCTCCACATGCAGTAATTCCATGAGTGGCAAAATATCATCATACTCCACCACGCTACAATTGTGCCCGCTTCACGCCATGACACACCAGGCCTCGCCTTAGCGACAACGTGCGCACACGTGGTACATCTTTATCACATTCTTAACATCTCCATGCAGATAGATATAGTATAATCGTACAAGTTAAGTTAACATCTGGCCAACGTCCATATTATAATAAACCATAATGTATACTTTATTTAATATGGGTCTTATAATTTATTTAAATTTTTTATGGGTCAAACCCACAATAATAACTAACAATGTCCACCAAATTCTAGGGTAGGTATTAAACAATCTCAAAGTCATGGTTCTTTAATATACCAGGATTTTTTGGTGGAGACTGTTAAGTTAAACATTTGTATAGGACAAGGGTTACACTCATTCACAATTAAACAATAAACTATGTCTTGAATTGACGATTTTGTGCGAAGTAAGTTTCACCAAATTTTTTTTCTGGTACTAGAATGCTATAATAACCCCTTTTAATTATTTAGAGCTATTCAGAGAGTCCATAGAGATAATAGCCATGGAGGTCTAAGCAGGCTATAGATAGAAATTAAATAATACTCCAGAATTTGTCTTTCATGATTTATTTTGCTTTGATTTATATGCGATCAGTTAGGTGGTCGATAATCTGCAGTAATTGAATGTTTTTTATGTGGAGATAGAGACGGAAATTGTATTCCTTTTATCCTTAAAAAAATGGTAGCCCTCGTAATTTGCTGGGTGGACGAGACGAGAGGACAAACCGCAAGGAGGCCAGACAATTGTGTTGTGTTGCTCTGCAGACAGAGAGGCAACAAGGCAGGCGAGGACAGACAGACAGACTCACAGACAGGGAGGCAAAGCCAAACGAAACGAAACGAAACGAGACGTCGTGGCCTGGTTCTGATGGCCTTGAAATCCATTTCCTTCTTCGGAACGAGAATCCTCTGACCACTGACGCGTGGCCCATTCTTCCCTTCATCAACCACGCGGCGCCGGAGCGAGCCTCCTCTAGTCTAGCGCCGCCTAGGGTTTCTCCTCCGCCGTGTCGTCACCGTCCACGCGCCATTGCACCATCTCGATCGCGCGTCCTCCCTGCCATCTTGCAGCTTTCACTGATTCAGGTAAGTAATCCCTATCTCCTCTTCCTCTCCTCTCCCTCTCCCTCTCCTCTCGACAACAAGGTTTTAGATCATCACTTCTGCACACAACTCCTCTCGAGATTTCCCATCTCCATCCATCCATCCCGTCGTTCCATTCCATTCCATGCATGACTAATCCATCCAATCTTTCAGGACCAGGTACCCGTCACTATTATGCTCCCGCCGAGCGATGCGTAGAAGTCGCCGCTCGCAGGTCTCGCTCTTCCCTACTTTTCCCGCCGGCCCGCTGTTCCAGGCAATGGCCAAACTTCCGGTACTTGCACGCAGGTTTGCACGCCATCCATCCCTTGCAATCCATTCATAAATATCTGTGATGCATATCTTTTTACTTACAGTTCCATCAGGTCGAAGCCTAACGAAAACATGAGGCTCGTTGTAGTAACGATCGTTGGTGCGGTCTTTGGATTCCTTATCGGAATCTCGTTCCCGACAGTTAACATAACAAAAGTACGTGCATGCTCTGTCCACATGCAGCATCTAGGCAATAACATGTATCTCAACGACCCAAACAAAAATGCTGCAGCTTCACTTTCCATCTAGCATCGTCTCCTACATAGAGGACAAGAACTCTGGCATCTCAGCTCAAGCTATACTTAACCATGCTTGGACTGCGGCCAGGAACGCAAGGGGAAATGGCTCCCAACCAATCTCACTTGACAACTTCAAGGTACAATAATTCCCCAATACACTTCATCCTCCTGTGATATATATATGTGTTTTCCTTTGCTCTCCTGTGCTGTGCTGTGAGTGAACGCCCTGTCTCCTTCGGTATAACTGTTGATCTAAAAGAGTTCCTGGTTCGTAACTTTGTAGGTCTATGTACCAACAAACCCCAGGGGTGCAGAGAGCCTAGCGCCAGGTATTGTTGTGCCAGAGTCTGATTTTCATCAGCACAGGTTATGGGGGAACCCAGATGAGGTAACCATTCTTGTATGCACTTCTCGTCTCATCTTATATTATATATTGTTTTCAGTTCTGGGTTTGCCTTCTCTTTTCCTTCGCACAGACTATGGTTTATTGCTCCTAGAATGAGATTATGCTATAGCCTTCCCTTCACATTGTCATCAAGAATTAGCGTATTCTTTTCCTTGTAAATAAATTCTTAGGTTGTTTGTGTGCTGCTCTCATGCAATCTTTTTTTTCCTTTTGTTCTCCCACTGTTGGCGAAAGAACTTTTGCTCAAGATCTGAGTGTTGCTGTGAACTCGTCTTATTATTTATCCACCTCGTACATGCACTGTATTCTTGCCGATTTTTAGCCCTGTTTTTTTTATGGCTTTATCTTCCATAAAAGTTGATTATTTTCATCTCAATTTCAGCACCTGAGCCATGATGCTCTGTCAAAATTAAGCTCAATGTTTTAGCTAATTCTCGCACATGGTTCTGTATCTTGCACATTTCATTCTGCTGGTATGGATATTTGAATTTACAGGACCTACCCTTCAAGCCAAAGTACCTTGTTACTTTTACTGTTGGCATTTCACAGAAAGATAACATAAACAGGGCTGTCAAGAAGGTAAATTTTAGATGCTACTCTTACATCCCAGGTTCTATTGTTTAGCCTTTGTTTTGGCAACTTCGAATTCAACTGTAAATGTACACATGTCATGGAGTAATAACTTGACAAATTACCTGATACTTTTCCCCGGCCCCCTCTGGTTGCTGTTGCAGTTTTCGAAGGATTTTGCAATCCTGTTGTTTCACTATGATGGCCGGGTGACTGAATGGGATGAATTTGAGTGGTCAAAGCGAGCTATCCATGTAAGCGTCCGGAAACAAGCAAAGTGGTGTGTGCTCTGATTCTTTATTGTTCTTTACATGTTTCAATACTGAGGGTGGCTGTGGTTCTAAAAGTTTTATGATTATCATGGCGCCTCTAGGTGGTATGCTAAAAGATTCTTGCACCCTGATATCGTGGCAGCCTATGAGTACGTATTTATCTGGGATGAGGACCTTGGAGTTGATCATTTTAATGGAGAGGAGTATGTAATTTCGACCTTCATTTGACCATTTCTCCATATCATGTTTTGTAGGTGACTTGCTAATACGATTCGGTTGCAGGTACATTAAACTTGTCAAGAAATATAGACTAGAAATCTCACAACCTGGTCTAGAGCCAGATAGGGGATTGACATGGCAGATGACCAAGAGAAGAGGTGATCGTCAAGTTCACATGTAAGTGGGGGCTCTGGTTTTGTAGCTGCAGTCATCCTTTTGCTTTATCCTCTAGAAATATGTGTTACTTCATGTATAGATAAAGATGCTGGAGACATGGTGCTAGGCTACAATGTCCAGCTTCTTTGCTGGGATACATAAACTCTTTTTTTTAAGAAAAAGAAAAAGAAAAAAAGAATCTTATGAAACTGGTTCTGACAGGGTTACAGAGGAGAGAGAAGGCTGGTGCTCTGATCCTCATGTCCCCCCGTGCGCTGGGTATGTAGTTTCCCCCCATGTCAGCTGAATCTGCTTACTCGGGTTGATTTGTATCAAGGAACCTACCTGATGTGTTTGCTGTACAGGTTTGTTGAAATAATGGCTCCAGTTTTCTCCAGAGATGCGTGGAGATGTGTCTGGCATATGATTCAGGTATAACACAGTTTCAGTGTCTGCACTTGGCTTGGTTTGGTTGATATCTTGTCGTTCTTGCAGAATGACTTAGTTCATGGATGGGGTCTCGATTTCGCTCTCCGGAAATGTGTGGAGGTACGCACTTCACAACATAGTCACAGCATTGAAGAGAACTGTGACTATTTCTGCTGGCCCTTGATGACAGTTGTCCCCCCCCCCCCCCCCCAGTTATTTGCTACAAGAAAACCTTTTTTCAGCAGAGTAGCTTTTTGACACCTTGTATATGCCTTCAATTAAAGCGTTTGAAACTCTTTGCAGCCTGCTCACGAGAAAATCGGTGTCGTTGATTCCCAATGGATTGTACACCAAGTGATTCCTTCTCTCGGGAACCAGGTAAGGAAGAAAAAAAAGAAACAAATGTGTACAATCAGATTCTACTGTAGCGCCTTAATAGCATCTTCAAAATGCACAGGGGCAGTCGGAGAATGGGAGGGCGCCATGGGAAGGGGTATGAATCTGACGACTTTGATAGATAATATCATGATTTTTTGTGAGTGTGTGAGGTGCTGTGAATGATCTTTATCCTGGTTGCTGTGTATGCAGGTAAGAGAGCGTTGCCGGAAAGAGTGGGGGCTTTTCCAGACAAGAATGGCAGAAGCTGAGAAAGCATATTACGAGATGATGGGGATTACACCTCCGAATGTAACATTTGTCTCCTAGGATAAAAGTTTCAACCCACATTTTTTTCCTTTGTGTCCAGCAGTGGCTCTTCGAATAGAGTTAGATATTGATGAATGGTACAAGTAGATCATACGTGACGATATATATACATATAGATCCTTTGATCCTTCTTCCTGTGTATTTATCGCGGGCTGTTCTCACTAGGGTTCTGGTGAAATGCGAATGATATGTCTGTTCAGTTTAGAGCTTATATTCTCTGAACATGAACATTCAGAATCGACAGCATTGTGCGCACACGAAAATTCTGCAGAAAACATTTCAGACGGACAAGGATGGCCAAAGTATGGCACTTCATTGTATATATATATAGGTAGCCAAGGCTATGGTGTACATGTGGACATGGAATTGCTTTTGCTTACGTGACATGGAGACACATCCTGATAGCCATTGCTACAAATCCTCAAGAAACCCTAGATAGCGGTAACAAGACATCAAAGAATGGTGGACATGAGTATCTCCGTCAGAAAGTCGATCCTCTGCAGCCTCTCCTCCAGCCCCAGTTTGGATGATGCATCGTCGTCGCTCGCTGTCGCTCCCTTGTTGTTCAACTTCAGCCTGATGGAAAAAAAAACAAAAACCCAGCTGGGGCTGGATAGTGATACTGTTACTGGCACAGCCAGCGCTCTGAAAAAGATCTGAATTACCTCTGATCATCTTTCTGGGCGTTGTCATCACCAGGGATCGCATCGACGCTGCAGATGAACTGGGAGAGCAATGGGTCAGGTGCAGGATCTTTGTATGGCCTGCTGTAGTGCTGCTGTGGTTCTGCCTCTTCATAGTAAGAGTTCACTTGGTATGTTGCTGGGCTGGTGGCAGCCGCAGGGCATGAGCTTGGCCTGTAGGGCTTCCTCCTCTATCATGAACCATGATCAGTTATTAGTTTCCCAGACGCTGAGCTGGTGGCTGGGGATGAACATAGTTAGTTACCTTGAGAAGATGCGTGTGCTGCAGTCTGAAATGTGCAGCCATGTCTTTCCCTAGATTGTTGGCGCAGATGGGGCAAACCTGAAGAAGATCATTTACAGAATCAATATTATAGGCTACAGATATAGTGTGATTAGAGACTGTATGTATCATCATGGTTCTAAGTTTGCAAAGTAGTAATGCTTACAGCATTCCTGGTGTCAAAGCAATGTTCCTCCTGAAGGTGGTTGCAGATGAAGGGCACCTCCACCTCGATGTAGCAAAAGGGGCAAGGGAAGTACTCCCACAGCTCACCTGCATCCTCTGAAATACACAAAAAATCGGCTGAAACCAAATCCAGGAATCAAAAGGAGTAGTCTCTCTCTCTCTCTCTCTTCTTTCTCCAGGAGAAGCATGAATGGGCAAACAAGAGATCAGCAAGGAGACGAGCTCAAAGTAAACAGAAACTAAACCACATATACCTGCAGCGTGAGGAAGGGTGGCATGTGGTGCAGGTGGTGGTTGGTGCCTGCCTCTGTCTGCAGGTAGGAAGCCATAGTTGTAGCAAGCCTCTACCTCCATTAATTGCTTATCGCTGGCCTGTTGAGCTCCACTGCACTATTCTCACCTAGCTAACTGCCCCGACAAGGATGAGGAGGAGAAGGGGGCTGCAATTGCAAGAACGCCAAGTGCATGAATGAACGACTACACAGCACAGCACAGAGAGGGAGTGGAGAGCTGAGCTGCTAGCTTGGATCATGCTTCTTCCTTAGTCCCCTCCCCTCCTTGTGTGTTTATATATGACCCCATATGTACAAGGACTAGTATGCCTTTTCGTGGCCACATATTAATAAACAAACAAACAAACAAAAGGTTTGTGTTACTGGTGACTCAGAAAGAAAGAAACAAAGAAAAAGGAGAAGAGACCAAAAGCTAATTGAGGGAGGATGCAAAAGGAGACAGAGAAATCTTCCTTCGAGGGGAGGGGAGGGGAGATTAGCTGCGTGAGGCGCAAGGAATCGCTATTCCTACTCCTACTTAGAGGATCTGAGTCGCTTTGGAGGTGTTTGGTTTAAAGAATTAATCTATTCTAGATTAGTGTTGTATTATAAGTCTATTCCACAAATTTATTAGAATAAACTCATTCCTCGTATTATTACTAATTATTAGTATATAAAGAATGAGATGATGATAAATTAACTTATTTTATTTTATAAATTAAATAAAAAAATAAGGAGTGAGAATATGATAGACTCCCTGTTACTCGAACCAAACACGCTGTTTAATTTTCAAGGTCGATTATACGTATTGTATTAGTGTTGTTTAATGTTTAAACTCTCGCTCTGCCCAAGGAAATGACGGTGACGGAACAGCAGCTAGCTAGCATTGTTGGCTGCCTCAACACTCGTTCGGTGCCTTTGCTTTCGTCCACACCATGCCAATTGCCATGCACGATCCACCCAGCCATGTGTTGTCCGCAGAAAGCTAGAAAGCTATACCGATCGACGTGCCGAAAGCAAGCAAGCAGTTGTGGCCACTCAGCTCGCTGCCTTCAATTTGGATCGGAGACAGCGATGAAAGTGGCTGCTTTACTTCCTCGTCCTGCGTCGAGAGGGATTTGTGTGGACCTGCACCTGCCAGTGGCTAAGACACATACAGTACAGTAAGCGTAGGCGTAGCTATCCAAATTATTAGAATGGAAATCCTAACCATAAATGGGTTGGATAACAGTGATGTAGACCCTAAACACATTACACAATACATATATAGTAACTCTAACACCCCGCACTTGAAACTCTAGCCATAGGAGATGTTGAGACTCGATCGAAACTCCTCGAACACCGACGTAGGTAGACTCTTGGTGAAGATGTCGGCAAATAAATTGAGAAGTGGTCGAGACATGAAGAACTCGTACGTCTCCGACGGCAACTTGCTCGCGAACGAAGTGGAGATCGAGCTCGACATGCTTTGTGCGCTGATGTTGGACGGGGTTGGTGGAGAGGTACATGGTGTCGACGTTGTCACAATAGACCAGGGTACTTCCCGTCAGCGGGCTGTGCAGCTCCTGGAGCAGCTGACGAAGCCACGCCGCCTCGACGACGTTGTTGACCACGACGCGGTACTCAGCTTCGGCGCTGGAGCGGGAGACGACCGGTTGCCGCTTCGAGGACTAGGAGATGAGGCTGTCGCCAAGGAAGACAATGATATCGAAAGTGGAGCGATGGGTGTCGGGACAACCACCCCCAATCGTCGGTGTAGACAACGAGGTCGATGGTCTCATATAAGCGAAGAAGAAGGCCAAAGTCGGTGGTGACACAGAGGTACCGAAGGATCCGCTTCATAGCGGTGAGGTGTGTTTCCCGAGGGGCGTACATATGAATGCATACCTGCTGGACAGTGTAGGCGATGTTGGGGCGAGTATGACGAGGTACTGTAGAGCCCCGCAAGACTCCGATAGCTGGTCGGATCAGCTACCAAGGAGCAGGCATCGGTGGAGACCTTGCCCTGAGTGTCCATCGAAGTCGAGCATGGCTTACAATCAGCCATGCTCGCGCGCTCGAGGATGTCGATGGTGTACTGGCCAAGTGGAGGAATAGGCCCTAAGGCTTGCGCTTGACGGTGATCCCCAGGAAGTGGTGCAGCTCACCTAGGTCCTTCATGGCGAACTCCTGTTGGAGGGAAGAGATGACGCGTCGCAGGAGGTCGGTGGAGGTCATGAGGACAATGTCGTCGACGTAGAGGAGGAGGTAAGCAACATCCATGTCATGGCAGAAGACGAACAGGGAGGTGTACGCCTTGGCCTCAACAAAGCCTTGTGAGAGCAAGAAGGTGGCGAAGCGACTGTACCAGGTGTAGGGAGCCTACTTGAGGCCGTAGAAGGAACATTTGAGATTGTAGACCATGTCGGGGTGAGCCGGGTCCACAAACCCCATCAATTGAGAATAGTACACCGTCTCTGTCAAGGTGCCATAGAGGAAGGCATTCTTGACGTCGAGCTGATGCACCAGCCAGGCCCATGAGAGGGCTAGAGTTAGTACGGTTCGGATGGTGTCGGGCTTCACCATGGGGTTGAAGGTCTCGTCATAGTCCACCCCAGTACATTGGGTGAAACACTGTAGGACCCAACAAACCTTGTACCGATCCAGGGAGCCATTGACCTTCAACTTGTGCTTGAAGATCTATTTTTCGATGACCACATTGGCACCAGAGGGGCGTGACACTAGGTCCTAGGTATGGTTCTCCAGCAGGGCGACACACTCCTCCACCATGGCGTGGTGCCAGTTAGAAACGGCGAGCGCACCACGTGTGGATGACGGCTCGGGGGAGAGGGTAAGAGAGGTGGATGTCAAGAGAACAAGGTGGTCGACAGGCCGGAGGACGCCAATGGGTTGTCGTGTGACCATCAGGTGGACATGCCTAGGTCCCGGTTGGAGGGTAACGGGGTGGTACACTGGCAGTTTCATGCTTGAGGTAGCTAGGTAGTAGCTCAGTCACATCGCTGGTAGACGTGGACAGGATTTGCGAAGCGCGAGGAAGCAGTCACATCGACGAACAACGGTGGGGCCACGCGTGGTGGTGCGGGGGACGTCTGGGCTGCGTGTGGCAGCACAGAGGATGTCGGGGTCACGTGTGGTGACTCGGGTGTGGGGGACGCCAGTGTCGCGTGTGGCGACAAGGGCGCGGGAGAGTTTGGGGCCGCGTGTGACAACGCGGGAGACGTCGGGGCCACGCGAGGTGGCGCAGAGGGCTTTGGGGTCACGCGTGGTATGATCGCTGGAGTAACAGGGTTCGCCTCGAGGAGGGTGTCATACTCAGAGGGGGAGGCAGCGGAAGAAAATACGGAGAAAGGGAAGTCAGATTCGTCGAAGACGGCATGGCGAGAGACAAGAACACGATGATTGGAGAGGTCTAAACACTGGTACCCCTTGTGATTAGGGGAGTACCCAAGAAAGACACAATGAGTGGAATAGGGTGCAAGCTTATGAGGGGCAATGGCGGATAGATTAGGATAGCAGGCGCATCCAAAAACACGAAGATGATCCTAGGAGGGAGAGGTGCTAAAGAGAGAAAAGTAGGGGGTGTGGTGAGGAACCACCTTGGTGGGGAGGCGGTTGAGGAGATAGTTAGCGGTGGCCAGCCCTTTGGCCTAGTATTGGGGGGAAGGGAGGCCATTGTTTGTGGTGCCGATCATGCGTTTAGCTTGACCGTTTTGAGAAGAGGTATAGGGCACAACATCCGAAGCTGAGTGCCATGTGAGAGAAATTAGGAATGGGATGTGGAGCTGTCAAACACTCGCCTGTTTTCGTACTGGACAGCTCGAACGGTTCCTCCAAACTGAGTGGAAACCCAAGCAAAAAGTGAGAAAGGGTGGGGAACATATCCAACTTCAAGCGCAAGGGAAAAGTCCATAAGTAATGAGAGTGATCATCCAAAATGAGTAGATAATATTTATTTCCAGAAACACTGAGTACTGGGGATGTCTAGACATCACAGTGGACCAGATCAAAATTGCTTGCTGCTCTAGAAGAGGAGGAAGAAGAAGGAAGTCTCACATGTCTACCTAGCTGACAGGCATGACACAAGTGATCAAAAGAACCCTAACTACAAGGGATGACAGAACTGCTAGAAAACTTTGACATCACATCACACCCAGGATGGCAAGGCAACGATGCCAAGTGATGGACGAGGTAGCAGCGGTCAATGCATGCAAGGTGGTGGTCTAGGAAGATGCGACAGGCAGGCGAAGGGTGTAGAGTGGCCCGAAGTTGTCACAGTGCGAGAGAAGGGTCATCGTAGCAAGATCCTTCATAGACAAGCCAAAGGGGTCAATATCCATAGAACAAGAGTTGTCAGTGGTGAATTGACAAATAGAAAGAAGACTCTGAATGATATTGAGGGCAACAAGAACATTTTTTAGGCGGAAGGGGCCGGGAAGGACCACATCACCTACTGAGGTGACGGGGATGACTGACCCATCGCCGATGACGATGGAAGAAGAGAGAGATGGATGAAGAGGACGAGTGGTGGATAAATTACTAGGATCAGAGGTGGTGTGGTAGGAAGCATCGGATTCAGCCACCCAATCTAAGACTGAGGTGGGTGAGGGTCATCGTGTTGAAAGACCCAACAAGAGACTATGCATCCCATCCACCACCCCACGGGCCCCATGAGGGCGCTTGAGAGGTGGGCGGAGGAGGCATGAGACCCGACTGGCGGTGAGGCGGTGTCGGGGTCACCGGAAGTGCCGATGGGGGTGGAACAACATAGAAGGTAGGCTGAGGGGTAGTCGGGTGTAACACCCCAGGTGCTTACTTCATGTTAAGCCGTGAGATTGGACCTCAGTACGGATTGTCAGTAAAGATAATGGTTTATTGATCACGTCTATCTCCGTCTATCAAGATTATTCATAAAGGTTTCACCCAAATTTGGAGTTATCCAATCTCGAGAAATGCCAAATCTTGTGCCTATTAAAATTTATGCAAATTCAAAAGTCGATCCAATCTTACAACTCTTACCCAAACCCAATTATTCGAACTTCTCGACAAAAGTCATCAAATATGTATCTGAGTCTAATTCCTCGATATTCGATCCATGTCTGAATATTTTATCTAAACCCGTATCCTCAAGAGGGATCTTTAATATGTTGGCATCTGTTTAAATCTTATTTTGACCTGACTTGTTAATACTCGTATCCGATTCGAATTCGAACCAACTGCAACAATGATTTTAAAAATAGAACAAACCACAAGAATTAATCCAAACTATCGACGTCTAATTCAAAAACATGATCAAGTTGAGCCAAATTTTATTTTAAAATATTGCGCAAGAGAATTTCCGAGCGATGCCAAATCAAATTTCTGGTCCAGTAAATTCTTTGGTCTGTCGTTCGTCCGAACACCGGTTCTCTCCGTTCTCCGCACCGGTCAACCCCGTGGGAGCATTTTATTTTCTTAAATAGCGATTCCTTAGCCTAGAAGAAATCATTTCCTTCTCCCTTAAGCAACCCCTCTAAACCCTAACCCTAGGACTCCTCTATAAATATGGATGCCCTCCCTTGCAAATTAGAAATTTTCCACTCCGACCCCTAGCCGCCACTTTCTTGTCCCTCCCTTCTCCCATTAGTCGGCGCACCTGCATCCTCACAAAGCACACGCGCATGCAAGCTATCCCCATGGCGGCACTCGGTAAGACCTGCCCAGGTCTTCTCCATCCCCGGTGCGTAGTCCCCCTTCCTCCCCTACTCCATCTCCAATCCGTGGCAGGATTCCCACCCCCTCCTCTGCAGATGTCACCAGCCATCCCTGGGTCACCTGCGCCCTTCGTGGTGCTCGGCCTCTGGCCACCAGGCTTGGCAGGCCATCGAGTCCTGCCAAGGACTCCATGCCACACATTGTCGCTAGGGGGCGCGACCAACCTCCATTGTGGTGCCCAGGTCATCGGTCTCATCCCTATTCCCTCCCACGGTCTTTCCCCCCAAGCTACTGAACGCGCAGGGCCCTTCTCTGGTCCAAGCTCGGATATGTGAGCTCGCCCCATGGCCGGCCACGCCGCTCCTTCAAGCCACCAGCTATGCCAGACTTGTGCCCTCCCTCCGGTAGCAGCAGGCCAGGCACCATCGTCCAGGAGGAGGCCCTCACATCTAAGCTCGTCTTGCATGGAAGTCGGCTAGCTCCCTCCTCTGTGGTCCTCAAGCAAAGGAGCCCTTTGGCTGTCCTCCTCCCCTAGTTGGCTTCTTCTGTCGTGAGCCCTCCATCTGCACATGATGAACTCCGCCTCTCCATGCCACTGATCCCCAAAGATGCACGCAGCAACACATATGCCGCCCCATGCTGCCGTGACTCGCGCTCTAATAGCTCGATGTTTTGTGCAGCCAAGCATCGTTTCCCTGCAGCCCCGCACCGTGATGCGCACCATGTGTTCGATGTAATGCCCAACGGGTGCAGCGTGTTGTGGACAACACTGTCACTCGCGTCGTGCTGCACCAAGGTATGTAGCGTCGTTGTCCCGCACCTGTTGCTTTTGGTGTTCACCAACTATTCGACATGATGCTCAAGCCGAGAAAATGCATGGTTCTCGTTGCGGGTTTCATCGTGCCGCGTCGTTGCTGTGGTCCTTTCCGCGTGGTGCCTCATGTTCCAGTTGCACGATGAAGTGCACGACTAGGTCATCAGCGCGTTGTCGACTTCTCTGTGTCGTGCCAAACCATGATACCCCTCCGCTCGCTATTGCGCATATCTGCATGTCTAGAATCCTAGCAAGAAAATATCCCTCATTTTTAGGTAATTGAAGCGAGATTGATGAATAATATATAAAAATAATAGGGTTTATTATTGTCTCATAAAATGAAATGACATGGGGCATGGCCAAGTGGTAAGGCAGCGGGTTTTGGCCCCGTTACTCGGAGGTTCGAATCCTTTCGTCCTAGATTTTTCTGATGAAGCGAAAGATAGAATCGTATTGTGCCCTGCACGACACAAAAGTTTATTAAAGAGAATAATTATCTCTTATGAACTCGTAGATTAGATGCATTTCTAAGCATTTTTTCTTTCTTAGAAAACAAAAAATAAAGTGTCAAGTCCAGTCAAATTTAATATCTTTATTTTCATGATTTTTTGTCTATCAGGCACATTCAGGATATGCCCCTACTACTCATTACTCATATGTGTTTTGAAATTGGAAGTTTTTGGATAAACTTTATACCCCGTATCTATGAAGTGGGAATTCTTAGAGGATCCATTTGACACCCAATATGAAAGAAAAGAAGTACCCCTATTTATTTTCCCAAAACTTATGATAAAGGACACATGTTCTCCGCTTGCTCTTCTCATGTTATATCCAATAGTAAACTTCCCATATAACAATTCTGTATTGTACACATACTTTTTGATTTGAGTAGTTTCATTAGGAATGGAACTTGTAATTGTAATAGAAGAAGAGGATTTTCTAGTCAGAATACGGTGGGATGTGGCCCCGTGCGACGCTCGCCAATTTGGCTAATGTCATGCTTGTGAGCAAATGAATAATTTCGTTGGAGAAGAAAGTCCGAGAGATGATGATCATGTGAAATGAAGGACGTGGAGTGGAGTTTACCACAAGACAAAGTCGGTGGACAAGCCTAAAGACAGACGAGACAAAGACCAAGATAGGACATGCTCGCCAAGCAAGTATCCTCTAACAAACACTATCATAGTCTGAATTCTAAGCAAGACTCGGTTCTATGCATAACCATTATATATGATATTTTACTGCAATTTATTTGTAGGCTTGTATTGTGCACTAACATGTAGGAATTGATTGAAACCCTAGATGCATGAACTCAGGTTCCTTTTTGAGATGAATACTAGAATGCTAAGTTAAGTAGCTGCTATGCTAATTAGGGATATCAATAGAAACCGAGTAATTTTTCTAGCACTCGTCCGAGGTCAGAAATTGACTGTATTCATTTTAATAATGGGATTATGATTATCTGTGGACATGGATCCCTGGGGGATGCCCTATCTGTGGAATGGAATTGGAATAAGGATTAATGTGTGGTGTCGTGTGTCAAGCGTTTAAGTACTATGCACATACCGAGAAATATGGTAAATCGACAAGCCTAGTATCTGAGTGAACCTGGGCTCAGACGATATTCCTCACATGTCATGAGAAGTGGTCTCCCATGCCGGATTATGTTGGGTACAAGGGCAGTCACTGCACGACGGCGACCGGGGTAGTGGGGCATTGTATCCAATGCAGCGAGCTCCAATCTGTTGACGGGGAATCAATGGGGACGATTGACATGTGTGGGGACAAAGTGCCCCTACATGTTGTGTGTTTAGATTTACCTTGCAAGGTTAAAACTCGATTTGAATCGTCTACTGCAGCTAATGAGACTGCTTGATATGTGCTGCTGCATCGAGTAAGAAGTGTAATGAGGTTTCATGATATGAAGTTTGTTTGTTATAAATGCTTGGTACCATGTGTGGATAGTTAGGTGCTCATCTAGTCTAAGGTATTATTCTAGAACCTAAAAAGCTAAAATTTGACTTAGACTTAGTTAGTGCTTTTGGCAAACCAAACCTCTCAGCCAAACAACTTCATGGTCTAGAGGTAGAGTAGACTCCTCACACCGGATAAGTCTAACTGAGTATTAGTATACTTAGCCATGCTCGTGACACCAAAAATTTTAGGTTTTTTTTGCAAGACATGGTTGATGATGTGACTTGGATTTCTACCCTGCCACCGGGCTGAACCGTTGAGTGGGATGTTACCTCTGTGGGAAGGACTAGGAGGAGTAGCTTGGCCAGGCTTCGCCATGCAACCCAGTTATCTTCGTTAGTTAATTCCATTTCATGAAAACTATGGTTTACTACTTTTAAAACTTCGATGATGTAATAGCATTTGGTATTCCTTAATTTGTAGTATTATGCATTATTGTATTTCTCTGTGTCTCACCTTCGAGTGAGCAAGTGGTATTCGATCAGGTGTAAGTGGTTTTATCGGACTAGATCTCATGGATTGTCAGTTTATTTCGATTTAAGTGTCATTCCTCTAAGGTGGGACTTGGGCACTTAAGATGGAATAATCTGGGTGGTTCCGCCATAGCAGGCCTGGCCTAGAAGGGCCCATAGGTGGTCCAGGCCACATGGAGATGGAGCCAGTCCACGGGTTATAGAAGGATGGCTAGGGGATAGAGCCCTAAGCCACAGGTGGACCACCGGGCCACCGCCACGATCCCGACTTCCCTAGTGATGACGACCACCACCACCAAAGGTGGTAGTCATGCGGGGACGCCAGAGGGTGGTGGAGGAGCCGCTCTGGCGAGGGGCACCCCCGGAGGCAAGAGTAGGGCCCGCAAGGCCTGTCCTCTAGTCTTGGTGCTGTAGAGGGCTGTCGCAGTGTCGGTGGTGACGATCGCAGTCATGAGTTCTTCGAGTAGAAGATCATCATGAACCCAAGCAAAGGACAGGAACAGGGTGATCCTGTCACACCCGGTTTTGGAAGGCAAACCGAATGCGAACCATGTACGTGCTAGGATCAGAAACTCACGTACACAGTGATTACCTAATTGGACATCATCACACATTGCTTAAAATTAATAGCGAAAAAGGTACTTTATTACATCAAGATGTCCAAGACATCCACATAGGGCTGGACGAAATACTCGTGGCTCGCTGGCTCGCTCGGTTCGTGGTCAGCTCGGCTCGGCTCGGATCGGCTCGTTTGAATTTTTTCACGAGCTGAGCTAACATCCTAGCTCGGTTCGTTAATGAGCCAGCTCGGTTCGTTAATGAGCCAGCTCGCGAGCTAAACGAGCTACCATATTCCAGTAAAACTTAACTATATGCATATCATTTACAAAATAATTGATGAACATGTTATATATATGTGAGGTGTTTATGGCCTATGAATTAAACTAATGATTAATGAACTATGTCTATTTGTTAATTTGGTTTATGCAAATATAATTATGGGTTAAACTGATGAGCATGTATGTGAATTGTGAATTAATGAGTGATGAATTGTGCTAATTTGGTGTTATATTGACGTGGTGTGTGAAATTATGAGTATAATTATTATTTTCTATTGTTAAATTAGTTTGAAATTAACTAAAAAATAATTATTATGTACATTTTATTTTTTTCTGCTCTGGCTCGCGAGCTAAACGAGCCAGCTCGAGCTCGTAAACGAGCCGAGCCGAGCTGACTCTGTGGCTCGTTACCTTAACGAGCCGAGCCGAGCTGGCTCGTTAGCTTAACGAGCCAGCTCGAACTCGGACGAGCCGAGCCGAGCTGGCTCGTTATCCACCCCTACATCCACATAGTCATTAACATAACATAGTAATTAACGTGATCAAAGTGCGAAATACAAAACGTAGAAGATAAGGCCTTCACAGGCAGCTGACTGTGGGTTTGCCACTAACACAACTAGAACTCATCGTAGTCCTGAAACTCCTCAAAGTGCTCCATGTTGCCTGCATCTCCACCTGAGCACTGATTGCAATGGGCACAACCTGGGGTTGGGTGGTTTTTAAAGCAAGGGTGAGTACACATCAACGTACTCAGCAAATGTCTCATTTGGCTAAAGTGGACTAGCTGTATGTAGAGTTAAGGTTAAAGCAATTGCTTTTAGTTGGTCAACTAGTAGTAACCCAAGTTTTAGTAATAAACCCAGCTATTACCCAAAAGTACTCCCTCCAAGAGGAAATACCTGAGATCATAATTATAATCATCACCACTAATCATCATCATAAAGTATCCAAAGTTATTCTAATCAAAGAGGATCCCAAGGCTGCTCTTAACCTTGAGCACGACTGATATACCAGTTTCTAACACTCTATAGAGGTTGCACACTTTACCCATGTCGTGATCCCTTTTTGCCTCGGGTCGATCAAACCCCCAAAAACTACCAAGGTGAGTAGGCAAGGTTTCACTATGTAGCCTTTACAAAGATTCCCCAGAGGTCATAGCTGCCCGTTAGGTTTCTCTAGTTTGATAAACATAGTACTTCTCCCCATAGGAAGGGTGACTAACAAAATCAAATCAAAAGAACCTTGACAGCCACCCTCGAGAGAGCAAGTACTGTGCCTGGGCCCCATTGATGGCCCTACGGCGAAGCCGACTACACCTCAAGTTCCTCTAATTATTCAACTAAGGGCATCCCATTCCACCCTCATGGTTGTACTGTTATCTCAGGTGGTCACTCAACGAACAGGTCCTTACGGAGAGGTACTTAGGAAACAACCCAAGTCCCCTAAAGTATCACAAGATCATCATCATCAAGATAACATCATCGTATCATAAATATTCGCTTCATGTTTATTGATTAAAGTAGAGCAATATCATGAAGCTAACCATAATAACCAAAAAGGTGAACAAGGACAAGGTAAATAGAAACTAGTCAATCCTTAGGTTTCAATTAAGTAATGCGGGACAATGAATTATAAAGTAAGTAGGACATAATAGGTCAGAGTACACTTTCCTTCACCAGGTTGCTACTCAGGGAGATCTTCGGCAACACACTCAGGAATCACGGGCAGCTCGTTGTCTACGCAAAGCGATTATGCATTCAACACATTTGGATAATAAAAAAGAAACAATACACCAAACCTGTACAATCAAGTGAACGCAATCTCGAAAGAACAGTAAAAACACAAGAGGTAAACCTAAGTTCTAGGGTGGACTAATACACCTAGAGGTACGTGGTTCTCTAAGTACTGCTTATCTCGATAGATTACATAACTTAACCTCATTTATCTTAAGGAACTAATTACCAAGTTAAAGTTATTAGAGAGGTGAGATCATACATTACACGACATTAACTTCACAAAATTAACCACTTAATTATTATTAGTGTTCCCCTTTTTAATAACTAAGTCATTACTCTACGTGCACCTATAGCCTAGACATAAAATTAATATATGCAGACAGTGAATGATTATAATTTAAATAGATAGAGAATAATTTTATGAACATTATTGCAATTTGAACCACTCAATTTGGAGTTCATATGCAAAAGATATGAAATAAACAAGTTTTGGAATTCAAGATACAAAACTAGGTCTAATTCTGTAATAAACTAAAAGGTTAGGGGTCTTTCTGCAAAAATATAGGGGCCTGCGCACGAAAACTAGGGACGGTGGGTTGATTTTCAAGAAGCCAAGGGTCTCTTTAGCAAAACTACCACGCGAAGGGGTACGGGTTAATCTCATCCATCCCATCGCAGATGAACGTCCATGATTAGATTTAAGCGAGCGAGCGCGCGAACGTGGGATGAGAGGTGGGCTAGGGGAGTCAGCGGCCTGGGGGACGAGGCGGACTGATCGGCCGGGCCCAACTGTAGGGTGCGGGTGAGGGGGCGGATTCGAGCGGCCAGATCTAAATCGGACGGGCATGATCTGATCGGGTTTACTTGAAGTCAGGTCGTCAGATCTTGGATGGATGTCTAGGATCTGATGGCGAGCTCTGGTTGGGTTGCTGGGCTGCTCGCGGCAACACCACCTGATTCTGCCATGGAGATTCGCTGGAGGCGAGGGCGCGGCCACAACGAGGGTTTGGGGACTCTGGGAAAAGGCTCAAGCGAGCTCAGGGTGACATGGCGGACTCGGTCATGGACACGACAACGACGCTGAGGCACTAGAGGGCACGGTCCGCGGAACAGACGACGGACGACGTCGGTGCTCCACGGGTGTGCACGTAGTGCGAGAGAGGGGTGCGAGGGGGTCTGCAGGGGAGCGCTACTGAGCGAGCGGAGTGAGCGAGTGAGTGCGGGCTCCAAAAAGAGATCGAGCGCGTGGGGGAGTGGTCGGGAAACGTGCAACGTGGCCGCGTCCACGGCGAAGTGCGCGGGCGGGAGGTTATGTAAGGAGAGGAGGCTGACAGGTGGGGTCCGCGAGCCAGCGAGGGCAAACACACGAACGAGCGGTCAGCGCTGACAGGGCGGACCCACTGAGCAGCGATAGAGAGCGAGCGCACGCGCAAAGAAATTGGCACCGAAAAGCTAGCCCCACCGGGCAGCGGGAGGGAGAGAGGGAGAGAGCGCGGGTCGTCGCTGACAGGTGGGACCACCTGTCAGGCGAAGCGGGCGCGCGTGCGGCCTAACTAGGCTGGACTGGGCCTGCTGGGCTGAAATGAGTTTTTCTTTTTCTTGGAATTTCTAAATGCTTTTCTTTTTATTTTTCTCTATGGATTTCAAATCAAATTCAAACCAATTCAAACATGTGCATTAAACAAAAGAATAATTTAGGCTCAGCATGATGCAACATTTTGAGTCACATAGGTTTTGATATATTAAATAAATAGTTAATCCCCTACAAACTAGACATAACTCTAATAAAAGAGAGAAGTCTAGAGAGAGAAACAAGAGGTAACACCTGAATTTGGTAGATATTAGAGAAGAAATTTTATACCACCAAATTCAGGGTGTTACAAACCTACCCCCCTTAAAAAGAATCTCGCCCTCGAGATTCAGGGTTGGTTAGCAAAGAGTTCGGGATACTTGGCTTTCAGATCATATTCTCTTTTCCAGATGGCTTCTTCCTCTAAATGATGGCCCCACTTGACTTTGCACATTCTGATGGTGCTTCTTCGAGTGACTCTGTCCGCTGTCTCTAGAATCTGAGTTAGATTCTCGATATAAGTCAAATCTTCTTGAACTTCGAGATCCTCGGTTGGCAATTGCTCTTCTGGCACTCGCAAGCACTTCTTCAGCTAAGACACATGGAACACATCATGCACGGCTGACAGACTTTTCGATAGGCTAAGCTGAAATGCCACTTCTCCTCGTCTTGCTTGAATTTGGTATGATCCGATGTATCGAGGTGCTAGCTTGTCCTTGACTCCGAACCTTTTGATTCCCTTGATGGGTGACACCTTCAGGTAAACATAGTATCCCACTTCGAAACTCAACTCTCTTCTTTTTGTGTCAGCATAGCTTCGCTGCCTGGACTGCGTTGTTGTAGCATCCCAAAAATTCAAATCTTAAAAATTTCTCAAACTCGCTCTAAATTCAAAATGAATTTCAAATTTTATTTCAAAATGTTTGTTTGCGAGTTGATATCGACAAATAAAATATAGTGGTCTATATTATCTCCAAAATCCCCCTCAAAATATCCTACAAATATTTTCCCAGGGATCACCCTCAAATTCTTTCCAGAAATACTGCCCAGATATTTCCTCAGTGATCCTCTCGAGTTCTTTTCCAGAAATACTGCCCAAATATTCCACCGATAATCCTTCAAATAATTTCCTCCTGAGAAATACCTTCCGAATCATTTTTAAAGTCCATACAAATATTTTCATCATAATTTTCCTCATGCTCATACGTATACGTACGCCTCCGGTGTCATACACTGAGCTCTACAAGCTAATTACACTTATACAAGACAAATACATGCTAATCTCCCACTAATCCTCTCATCCTCCCACTAATCCTCTCATCCCTCCCCCCTAATCCCCCATCGAGCCTATAAATAGAGGGGCAAGGGTTTAGGGTTTTTCAACTACTCATCTGGTCATCGATCATCCGATCACCCCAAATTTCAACTACTCATCCATCATGTTGTCTAGTCCACCTAAGACCAGCCAGACCAATATTTCAGTCATACGAACTCCGGTGACTGTGGTTTTCCTTCCAATAAGAACTTCCCATCTGGTCACCCATCCCAGATTTCTCCAAGTTCAGCACACTTAACTTTGAGATTCCTTCAAACCAGGCTTCCAAATTCAGATTCTAATAATTCTTGTTTCACAACAACACTGTATACCATTTTCGGCGGTCAGGGTTATTTTCGGCGGCTGGACCCTAGCCTTCGAAAATTATACGTTATTTCCAGCTGTCCGAGCAGGCCGCCGAAAATAGCACTAATTTCGGCGGTCTCTGACACAGCCGCCGAAATTAGTGTTATTTTCGGCGGTGTCCTGACATGGCCGCCGAAAATAACACTAATTTCGGTGGCTAACTGGCACGGCCACCGAAAATTAAATATTTAAAACCGCGTGCGCATCTCCTTCTCTGTTCTCTCTCTCTCTCTCGCTCGATCATGCCCGGTCGTTCGTCCGCCCCTCGCCGTCGCCGCCTGCCCTTGCCGCGCGCCCGACGGTCGCCCTCGCCGGCCGTCCCCGCCGCGTCGTGGACGCCCGTCGGCCGCCCCCGCCGTCCGCCCCCACCGGCCGCCCGCGGTCCGCCCACGGTTCCCGCCCCCGCCGCGTCGTGTAGACGCCCGGCCGCACAACAGCACCGCCCGCCCGCCCACAGCCAAGCCGCGCCACCCGCGCCACTCATAGCCATGCCGCCCACGCCTCGCCGACGCGCCGCACGCAAGCCCTGACGCTCGGATCGACCTCGACTCCATTAAGGTATTTTTTTGCCTATTTTATTTTGTATTTTCGACGGTCTTTTATTTAATTGTCGTCGAAATTAGTATATTGTTGTAATTGTGTTTGTTGATTAGTGCGTTTGATTAATACTATTGTTTAATATATTTTTGAAATTATTGTGTATTTTCGGCCATCTTTTATTGTATATGCGTTATATGTTTATGGAAGGCATATGTGGTATAATATGTGGTTTATTAATGTATTGGTGGTTTATATATATGTGTTTGTTAATTAGTGCGTGTGATTAGTATTATTGTTTAGTTCGAGGCATATTATATATGTGGTTTATGTCGTTTAGGAAAGACATATGTACGTGGTATATGTGGTTCATTCTTATATTGTTTAGTGGCAGCGAGGTTATGCTGCTGAATTTTTTTTGGTCCTGCTAGCTTGCTATGGGTTTAGAACCTATTCTTGCCTATACATATAGGACTGAAACCATTAACGTAGTTGAATAATGTTTTCACGATATGGTTCGGTTTAACAGTCTTAGGCATGGCTGAAGATCGTGCATGGATGTACAATGGCTGGAGTAGAAATGGGCATCATTCTGAAGAATGGGTAGCCAAGACCAAAGATTTTGTGGACCACGTATTCTCCTTGTCCTTAACCGGCACTGTCAGATGCCCTTGTAGGCGGCACGAAAACAATATATTTCTTAAAAAGGAAAGAGTTAGTCTAGATCTTTGTCAGTTTGGATTTATGCCCGGATGAGGTGTGGGAACATCATGGTGAGGTAGTACCCAACCGGAATGTAGAAGAGGAGGAGAACAATGATTGGGTTGGCGATGATGCGATGCATGAGATGCTAGATTCGCTACGTCCAGAATTAAACCTAAGCTCTGAGGATCCTGCCACACCAGAAGTTTCCAGATTTTTCAAACTACTAAAAGACTCTGAAGAGCCGTTGCATGAACACACAGATGTGAGTATACTCGCTTTTGTGACTCGACTCATGGCCATTAAGTCCAAGTACTTTTTCTCGAACAATTGTTACAATGAGATTTTAAGTTATTAGGAGATGTGCTCCCAAAGCCCAATAAGTTGCCTAAATACATGTACCATTCAAAGACAATTATCAAAGGTCTCAGTATGGATTATGAGAAGATTGATGTGTGCAAAAGTAATTGTATGCTTTTCATGAAGGAGCATGCGGAAGAGAAAAAATGTCTGAAATGTGGACAATCTAGATTTGTGGAAGTTGTTAATGATGAGGGTGAGAAGGTGATGACAGATGTTGCACATAAGTAGCTCCGCTACTTGCCACTAACTCCTCGAGTGAAACAGATGTTTCTATCTAAAAAAACCGCTATGCACATGTGATGGCACAAAGAAGGTGTCCGTGATAACGATGACCTAATCGTGCACCCTTCTGATGGGGATGCATGGAAGGCTCTCGACACGTTTGATCCCGACTTTGCAGCTGATCCGAGGAATGTTCGAATCGGCCTCGCGACCGATGGCTTCACACCTTTTGGTCAAATGGCATCATCATACTCATGTTGGCCCGTCTTTGTTATTCCATACAACCTTCCACCTTCTCTTTGTATGAAATATGAATTTATATTTCTTTGCTTAATCATTCCTGGCCCAGACTATCCTGGAAAGAACCTTAATGTCATGTTAAAACCCTTGATTGAAGAGTTGAAGGAGCTTTGGAAAGGTGTTGAAGCATACGATGTTTTTACAAAACAGATATTCAAACTTCGAGTTGCGTATTTGTGGTCGGTGCATGACTTCATGGCGTATGCTATTTTTACCGGTTGGAGTACACATGGTAGATTGACATGTCCATATTGCGGTTCAGATACAGATTGCTTCTGTCTTGCTCATGGTGGAAAGATCACTTACTTCGATTGTCATCGACGCTGGTTGCCCAGGAAACACCCCTTTAGGAGCGATAAGAAAAACTTTATAAAGAACACTGTGGTCACCAAAGGACCGCCTAAACGTCTTAACGCAGCAGAAATATATGCTCAGCTGAACAACCTTGTCCTAAATGAAAAGGGGGACAAGTCCTAAATGAAATATATGCTCAGCTGAAACACCCCTTTAGTATTCTTTATATGTGATTGGTTTGACATCACTAATGGGATAAGACAAAGTCAATATGGCATGATTGAAGTAAAGCACAAGGAACGACTTCGAGGCCATGATAATTTTTTCCTTGCACACTAGTGCGAGCAGGTGTACTATATGTCGTACCCAAATCCGAAGTTTAAAGCATGGTGGGTAGTTCATAAGGTGAACCCTAGGGAACGTTTACATACTCCTTGCACTGCTGGTTATCAATTCGAAGATGAACAGGCCGATGATGTTTATCAAGAAGAAGAATTGCTAACCACTTTTACTATCAATGAGGGTGTTGCACTGAACTCACTAGTCGGAGACCGTAACGATGTCACTGCTGATGAGTGTGTTGCACCGAAACGAAAACGAAATCCAAGGAACAAAAAAGCCACATTGCGAGCTTAGGATCGAAGAAGACTCCTTGATCGTGATTCCGATGAATTTTGATGTGTAATGCATAATTCCATTTTATGTGATGTATTATTTGATTTTTTTATTAATTCACTTAATTTTATGGAGCTAATACCTTTAATGTTTTTCTATTGAACCAGATGAGTGGTCGGAAAACAAAGCACACTGCTAGGGGGTTTCTTAATGCGGCTAGCAGTATACTCCCTGGTGCACGTTCCCTTTTACAAGGGAGTTCTTCTAGCTAGAGCAGACAGGAGGCGTTGCTGAGACACGCCCGGCCAGAACTACGTGATACACCTATCGCTCTACAACGGAGTACTGATGTAAATGTTTATGTAATTGATCTTATTTGTCAGTCACTTATATATAAATGTGTCTTACATGTCTCTATTTCATGTCCATAGGAAGAGGAGGACGACGAGGAGGAGGTGCAACACCATGAGGAGGAGGATGAGCAGGCCCATGAGGAGGAGGTGCAGGCCCATGAGGAGGAGGAGGTGGGCATAGATGCTGAGGCGGATGACGATACCACCGAGGCTCCAGTCGTTCGACGAAGGGGCACTCGGAAGGGCCACTTTGTCCTACCTCCTTCGGCGCCTGCACAATCTGAAGCTCGGGTACTGATCATCCCGGTTGGTGATAGGTACTCACGTTTGGCCGCTTTGTTGTTACTTATTTGTTTATTGTACACTATATATATGACATGACTTCCTTGTTTTTTGTCATGCAGCTAATGGGAAGAGATGTCATTTGACGGTCGAGGTCACCATAGACAGGTTAATCAAGTCTTAGGTAACCTCTATCGTCTACATAATCCAGGAATTGTCACCGACCCGAAAGGTGTGGTGGTTCCTTGCACTAGCTGGTCGCACTTTGCACTAGCTCCACATGCGACATATGGAACCGCTCAAGGCGCCGTCAAGCACGACTTTTGGGTAAGAGTAATGTTTCAAACTAACATTTATTAGTTGTTTTCAAACTAATTTTATTTTCGATGTTGGACAGAGATGCTATCGTGTGGAACCTGAGGCTCAAGAGCATGCAGACCGAGTATTAGAGAAAAATGCGAAGAAGGTGTGCAGGGATGCATTTTCCAATGCTCGTCTACAGGTTGTGAACGCGTACATGAAGCGCTGAGGTCATTCTATCAACAACTTTCGACAATATTTGGATGTCTACTTGACTATAGACCAGTACATGGAGGTAAAAATCTAATTTAGCAACTCATTCAGATGTGAATGTAATTTTGAGCTAACACTTTATATGCAGGTAACTCTTCCATGGATGGAACACTGGCCGCAGGCTTACAAGGCTCTGTGTAAGATATGGGCTTCGCCCGAGTGGATCGAGAAGTCTAACAGGAATCGACATAGGCAGCGCCATCAGCAGGACGAGGACGATGATTAGGTCGTAGCCAACCATACCTATGGGGCTGATGGACACATTCGGTTGGCTAAGCGAATGGTGAGCATGTAGCATTCTGTTTTACTCAGAAATGAAACCGGATTAAACTCATATATTTGCAGGAGGCTCAAACTGGAATTGTCCCGAGCCGAATCGATGTTTATAGGAGAGGGCATAGAGCGAAAAACAGTGAAATCTCCGATGAGCTGTGTAGTCAAGCGGCCGTTGAGCGTATGGTTAGTTGTTGTTTTGATTAATGTTTTCTTGCCATATATATATAAATTACATGTGTGCTGAACCTTCATATTGTATTGCAGGAGACATACAGACATGAGATGGTTAGGAAGTATGGAGAAGACTACGATTGGCGAGGAGCGCCTACCATCGACGCTGAAGTTGTGCATTCTATTGGAGGCAAGGTACATGGACGGTATGAACTTGTGAATTTTTTCAATAATATTGGAACTATGACCGAATAGCTAATTTTCTTGTTTTTCAAGATATTCTATGTTTACCGGTGTTATCGATTTGACGGAGTTGCGTTCTCGTGGCGGCTCTTCGTCGCAGGCGGGCTGTGGTAGTAGCAGCCGTAGTCTCCGCTCTGTATCTAGCATGGAGGAAGCTATGAGGGGGCAGCAAGAAAAGTTTCGTGAAGAGCTACGGCAACAACAAATGGCATTCCTCCAACAACAATCAGAGTACATGACTGCTTACAACGCACATGCGCAACAAGCAATGAACGTGAGTGTCTTATTTTTTCTCAACACGCTCGATATTGGTTCTATAACTAATATATTATATTTGCAACAGTCTTAGTTTCCACAGCAGACACAACAACAACCATTTGTTTTCCCTCAGTTTCAGCCGCCGATGCCTCAGTGGGGATTACATGCTCCGCCACCTCCACCTCCACCTCAAGTTCTTCAATTTAGTTAAGACTTGTCGTTTGTATCAATCTAATTTCAAATCTTTACTAAACTTGATTTTGTAGAGATCCGGGGTCATGGGCCACAACACGCCACCACCGGTCATACCAGCACCAGGAGGAGCTTATGCAGGGGAGGGAGCTACTCCAGGAGAGGTTAATTTGAGACACAATTTGTTTGAATAGTGGTCATACATGTAACCAATGCCATTATTAATGTCTTCTTTTTTCTTTAGAATCCAAACCCGTTACACGACTTCGTCAACGAGTTTTTCGCTTCTGGAGGTAGTGGACACAACTCCAATGATCCCGATATGTGATGGAGTTAGCTTTGTGCCGCATTGTGCGTTGTAATAGACTATTTGTGGCCTTTATGTTTGTATGGACTATTTGTGGACTTTTTGTTTGTATGGACTCAAGTTTTATGTTGTGGACTCAAGTATGAATTTTCTGTTATTATATGAATTTTCTGTTATTGTATGAATTTTCTGTTATTTTTGCATCTGTTTCAAAAAAAAATTTGCTCTGAAATTGTTAATTTTCGGCGGCCTCCTTGGCCGCCGAAAATAGTAAAAACTATTTTCGGCACTTGCTATTTACGGCGGCTGTCAGAGGGCCACCAAAAATTACCTGTTATTTTCGGCGGCTGCACCTTGGCCGCCGAAAATATGGCCTTATTTTCGGCTATTTTTTTCTGGCGGACAGGAACCGCCGAAAATAAGCCTAAAGCCGCCGAAAATAGCTTATTTTCGGCGGCAAAGGCCTTATTTTCGGCGATTCCTGGTCGCCGAAAATAACTGTAGCTCTTGTAGTGTTTCTAAATTCTTATCAAACTATTCCCTATCCAACCATGTCATCCCTTAAGCATGGTTCATATTCCAGAAAACTCCCAAAATACTCCTGACCCATATTCGGCTTATAACTCTCCTGTTCATACTAAGTCAGACGATTCATTCGTCGCTATTCTCACCAACAGTGAACTTCACTGTGCTACACCACATACACGTACCCAGCTATAAATACACCTAGCTACCCTCTCCCTCTCCTGTTTATAGGTTTGTCTCGTTTAAGCAGATCTAGAATCATCTGTTGTATAAATGTGTTTACTAGCCTCCTGGGACTAGTAATTGTATCACATTTGAGTCCCAGAGGATTGGGGCGCTTCAGCTGTCTTCATATTCTCTCGAACCATTCTGATGTTCTCTTCTGCTTCACGCAAAATATCTGGACCAAACACCTGCCTTTCGTTGGGCTGGTCCCAGTGCAATGGAGTTCGACAATTCCTCCCATAAAGTGATTGGAACGGTGACATCTTCAAACTGGCTTGATAACTGTTGTTATAGGAGAATTCCGCATAAGGTATCCTTTTGTCCCAACCTAACTTATCTTGCAAAGCACAAGCCCTCAAGATGTCTTCAAGGATCTGGTTGGTTCTCTTAGTCTAACCATCTGTCTGCGGGTGATAAACTGAACTTCAAATGTGTGCCCAAAGCTTCATGCAATTGCTACAAAAAAATGAGAAGTAAACTGGGTTCCCCGATCTGATACTATTCTCTTTGGTACTCCATGGAAGCATACAATCCGGGACATGTATAGCTCTGCCAACACTTCAGTTTTATAGGTGGTCTTGACTGGTATGAAATGAGCCGCCTTTGTCAAGTGGTCCACTACTACCCAGATGGAATCATAATCGGCTCGAGTGTGAGGCAAACCAACTATGAAATCCATCACAATCTCATCCCATTTCCACTATGGAATCTGAAACGGCTGCAACAAACCTATGGGCTTCTGATGCTCTGCCTTGATTCTCTGACAACTGTCACACATGGCAACATACTCCGCGATCTCCCTTTTCATATCGTACCACTAGTATTTTTTTAGGTCTTGGTACATCTTCTCGCTACCAGGGTGTATGGAATAAGTTGTCTCATGAGCTTCCTTGAGAATTAGCTCTCGAATCGATTTTATGTCAGGAACACACAACCTATCTTTGAACCATATTATGCCTTCCGTGTCTTCCTGGAAATCCTTGCCTTTTCCATCTAAGACCAGCCGCTGAATCTCATTGATCTTCTCATCATCTTTCTGCCCATTCTTGATCTCTCGCTCTAAGGTGGGTTCCAATTCAACTGTCACTCCTTGGGTGCTATTTAGAAATCTGAGACTCAACCTGTCGAATTCCTTTGCTAGCTCATACAACATCGGGTGAGCAACCATCAACTTGACTTGACTTTTTCTGCTCAAAGCATCTGCAACCACATTAGCTTTGCCTGGGTGATAATGTATCTCTAGCTCATAGTCTTTGATTAATTCTAGCCATCTTCGCTGTCTCATGTTCAACTCAAACTGGGTGAATATATACTTAAGACTCTTGTGGTTTGTGTAAACATCACACTTCTGCCCATATAGGTAGCGCCTCCAGGTCTTCAGTGCATGAACCACTGCTGCTAACTTCAAATCTTGTGTTGGATAATTTCTTTCATGAATCTTTAACTATCGGGATGAGTACGTCACTACTCTCCCTTCTTGCATTAGCACACATCCCATACTAGTGTACGAAGCATCACCGTACACAGAGAATGGCTTATGAACATCTGGCAGAATCAACACACGTGTTGTAGTCAGCTTCTTTTTCAACGTCTCAAAGGACTCTTGGCACGCTGGGGTCCACTTGAACTCAACTTTCTTCGCTAGCAGGGCTGTCATTGGCTTGACAATCTTGGAGAAACCTTTAATGAAACGCTGATAGTATTCTACCATTCCAAAGAAACTTTTGATTCCCTGAACATCTCTTAGTGCTTTCCAGTCCAGAATATCTGCTACCTTCTTTGGATCCACATCTAATCCATCTCGGTTTATGATATGACCCAAGAACAGGACTTCGTTGATGCAGAACTCACATTTGCTCATCTTGGCATACAACTGATGCTCTCATAACCATTGCAATACCATCTTCAAATGCTCCTCGTGTTATTTCTCATTCTGAGAGTATATGAGAATATCATCGATGAACACCACTACGAACTTGTCGAGGTAGTCCATGGACACACTATTCATCAAGTACATAAAGAAAGTTGGTGCATTTTTCAACCCGAATGACATGACTGTGTACTCATATAGCCCATACTTGGTGATAAATGTTGTCTTCAGTATATCCGAAGGTTGGATCCTGAGTTGATGGTAACCTGACCTTAGATCTATCTTTGAGAACACTCTGGTTCCTCTCAACTGGTCAAACAAATCTTCTATTCTTGGCAGAGGATACTTGTTCTTGATGGTGACCTCATTCAAAGCTCAGTAATCAATGCACATCCTCTTTGTCCCATCTTTCTTCTCCACAAACAGAACTGAAGTGGCCCAAGGTGAAGTACTTGGTTGGATATAACCTTTCTCTAACAACCCGTCGATCTGCTTCTTGAGTTCCACCAATTCTGGTCCAGACACTCTATAAGCTCTCTTGGAAATAGGGGCGGTTCTAGCTTCAAGCTCTATGGCAAACTCAATTTATGTTCGGGTGGCATGCCTGGTAAATCCTCAGGAAACACGTTGGGAAACTCCGATACAACTCTGATAGCCTCAAGTAGGTTGGTCTCCTTACCATCTATGGACATATGGTGATAGGCTCCTTCTAAATCAGGCATGAACAGTTCAGTTACTACTTCTTTCCCGGATGTGGACACTAACTTTACTGTCATCTTGTCACAGCTGACAGTGGCTTGGTTTTTGTGCAGCCAATTCATCCCTAGGATGACATATAACCCTTGAGTACCCATTACTACTAGGTTAACGTGAAAATCTACCCCCCTTATCTCAATCCTTAGATTCGAGCACATCTTATCGGACTGAACTTTCCCCCCAACTAAATTTGAAAGTCGCCTAGAGGGGAGGGGGAATAGGCGAAACCTAAAATTTATAAACTTAAACACACACTAAGGCCGTGGTTAGCATTAGAATTAAATCCGAGTTTGGAAGATTGTTTCTCTTGCTATGAGTTGCTCAAATGATGCGGATGACGTTTGGGAGCAAACTCAAATCATTATTAGCAAGGAAACTTTAGAGAGAGGAAATAGGGAAAACAAATCAAATGGAAATCAACACAAATGAACACGATGATTTGTTTAACCGAGGTTTGGTTCTAAAGAACATAGTCCCCTTTGAGGAGGCCACAAAGCCTGGGTCTATTGCAACCCTTTCCCTCTCTCAAACGGTCACTTGGACCGAATGAGCCTTCTCCTTAATCAATTGGGTCACTAAGACCTCGCAAGGACCAACACACACTTAGGTGTCTCTTGCTAGCTTTACAAAGCACTTAAGAGAATAAGAGTGGGGAAGGAGAAAGGCAATCCAAGCAACAAGAGCACAAATGAACACAAATGATCCTCTCACAAGTCTCTAAGCACTAGAGTTGATTTTTGGAACTTGGAGTGGATTGAATGCTTTGATTGTGTCTTGGAGTGTTGGACTTTGCTCTTGCAATGAATATGGAGTTCAGAAGGCTTGGATGCCAATGAATGAGGTGGTTGGGGGTATTTATAGCCTCCAACCACTTCCTAGCCGTTGGCTAAGTCTACTGGCAATGGGCACACCGGACAGTCCGGTGGCGCACCGGACATGCACTGTTCAGTGTCCGGTGCACGCCACGTCAGCATGCCCATTGGGGTTTTGGAGCAGACGATCGTTGGAACCCTTGTCCTATAGCTGCACCGAACAGTCCGGTGCCACACTGGACATGTCCGGTGACCTCTAACTTCTGCGCTCTAACTTCTGCCACGCACTGTTCACTACTGTTCACTTTTGCAGTCGACCGTTGACGCGTAGTAACCGTTGCTCCGCTGGCTCACCGGACATGTCCAGTGCACACCGGACAGTTCGGTGAATTATAGCAAAGCGCGCCTAGAGAATTCCCGAGAGTGGCATGTTCGTTGGGTGCCATGTATGTGCCAGTTTTGGAAGGCAAACCGAATGCGAACCATGTATGTGCCAGCATCAGAAACTCACGTACATAATGATTACCTAATTGGACATCATCACACATTGCTCAAATTAATTACGGAAAAGGTACTTTATTACATCAAGATGTCCAAGACATCACAAAGTCATTAACATAACATAGTCATTAACGTGATCAAAGTGCGGAATACAAAACGTAGAAGATAAGACCTTCACAGGCAGCTGACTGGGGGTTTGCCACTAACACAACTAGAACTCATCGTAGTCCTAAAACTCGTCAAAGTCCTCCATGTTGCCTGCATGTCCTCCTGAGCACTGATTGCAATGGAGACAACCTAGGGTTGGGTGATTTTTAAAGCAAGGGTGAGTACACATCAACATACTCATCAAATATCCCGTTTGGCTAAAGTGGACTAGCTATATGTAGAGTTAAGGTTAAAGCAATTGCTTTTAGTTGGTCAAGTATTTATTACTAGTATTAAGCCAAGTTTTAGTAATAAACCCAATTAGTAACCAAAAGTGCTCCCTCCAAGAGGAAATACCTGAGATCATAATTATAATCATCACTATTAGTCATCATCACAAAGTATCCAAAGTTATTCTAATCAAAGAGGATCCCAAGGCTGCTCTTAACCGTGAGCATGGCTGATATACCAGTTTCTAACACTCTGTTGAGGTTGCACACTTTACCCACGAGTCGTGATCCCTTTTTGCTGTAACACCCCAAGTGTTACTTAGGGTTTTCACTCAAGACTACACAAGTAAGCCCATCATCACATGTGACTTAAGTTGGGAAATGTAACACCCACTTTGTATGAAAGGCTAAAAGGAGAAAGTATAATACTCTATATCTATATGTGTTACCCATGTTTATCATTTCATGTGAACATATCACTTACACAAATACATGATTAACAAGAAATACCCGAAGATAATACATGCATCATGCTGAGATTTTATTTGGTGTGCATTTTGTGACAACATAAAATGACGTGAAATATATTAAAAGCTCAAAGTGGAATTTAATTTCAAAAAAAAGGAATTCTAAAATTTAGAAAAGAGAAGAAAACAAGCATGAAGTGGATATAAAAATAATGATAAGTAAATAAAAATATATTATCTCTGCACTAGGGTTTGAATTTGTGTAATTTACTCAAAAGAAACTCATATTCAAATTCAAAATTTATTCAAAATAATTATGAATAAGAAGAATAGAAAATAAAAACAAAAGAAAAGGGAAAATCACTTACCTGGGCTTCGGCTACAATTTTGGCCCACCAGGGAAAACCCTCTGCGTGGCCCACTTAGCTCCACCGCGCGCTACCGACCGCTCGCCACTGAGATGCGGGCCCATGTCGCCAGCCTCTCTCCCCACCGAACGCGCGCACTGCCCCGTGGGTCCACCTGGCCAGAATCCCTATCACACGTCGCAACCGCGTATCGACCGTATTCCCATTCCGCCTTCTCTCGCCTTGTGTCACTGGTGGTGGGGCCATGATGTCGGATTCATCACCTCCGCTTCGCACGCACGTTTGTTGAAACGGCCTCGTCTGTGGTCACCGAGGGGATTCCCTTAGCCGCCTTTCTCGCTCCGTTCCTGCTTATCCGCCAGGTCCGCCCCTCTCCCGATATCGGCGCATGCTCCATGGCCGGGTCGTTCGTGCCACCAGTATCCGCCCGGGATTCTCGCGCCGGGCTCCGTTCTCCCAGCTTGGGACCTAACACCAGGATGCGCCCCATATTACCTGCGTATAAGTATCGTAGCCGCAACTCGTGGGCGACCTTCCCCTCTTATTCCCTGGTCTTCGCACTCCGCAAATAACCACGCAGTCGCGCCCTATAACTCCACCGGGAGTTTATCAGCTCCGCCCGAGGTCCCATTTCATCGTCGTGAGCCTGTCGCAGTGAGCAGCGTGAGAACCAGTGTGTTGGCCGCCGCCATCGAGCGCATATGGGGTCGCTGCGACTAGGCGAACCTGCTCACGGCACTAGCACGAGTGGAGGAGCGTCTGTCAACCAAGAATTCCTCACCGGAATACCCATCGACGTCCGCGCCGCCCTATACCGTGGAACAGATCGTCACCATCGCGAATCAAGGTACCACGACGTTCCTTTGTTCCGCTATCACCGTCGCGTTAGTCGGGAATGGTTTCCGGTGTATCATGTCGCTGGTAGGGGGGAAATCGCTCAACTCCGGCGAGAGCGCCGCCGTGGCGGGACCCTGTTCACGGCGGATCATTGGATGAGTGAGGGAGACAACCCTGGATCGTAGGATGACCTTCGGACGATCGGGATTAGGGCATCGCGTATCGATTGGCTCGGCTTGGTAGGACCGTCTGATGCGGGGCGAGCGTGTAGGATTAGATCGCGTTCAAAAGTGACCTGGACCGTTGATCCATTATCCAATGGTCCTCGCTGCTCACCAGTACATAACACGCCAGATCCTATCTTCGCCGCTAGATCTAATCTGGATGGCTCTAGTTACCCGATACCCCTTCGGCCTGTAAATCTTTCAAAAGAGCCCCCAAAGTATTTAGATATCAACCCGCGGTCCGCGGTACAGAATTCTGAGTCTTAGAACCTTTTTGCGCTGTGGACCCTATGTTTCTGTTTATTTAGCGCGCAGTCCAGATAACAAATAAAATCATAGAAATTCATTCTAAATTCATTTTAACACAAAAATAATGGTAGAAACTTGCTAAATTCATAGAAAATTCATATCAACTCCAAATTAACCCATTTCAGTTCCTAAAATTTTGTAATATTATTATCTATCACCTAGAGTCTGTTTTGTCATGAAAATAGTAATAAAAATAATTTCTCACTCAATCCTATTTTAAGCACATAAAACATTTAGAAATTCATATCTAAAAATCTATAACTCCAAAAATTATGATTTCTGTTCCTAGGATTTTATTTTAATGCGTAGATTATTACTGTGTAGTTTGTTTACATGTTCGGTGTGATGTTGATTTCTCTATATACACTGTGCTTGTTTGTATTGTGGCGAGTAGAAGAGCCCGTTGCTGAGGATCCTGGTGAGCAGCAGGTTGAAGTAGCTGAGCAGGAGCTCATTGAAGGCAAGTTGTGCCCTTGACCACTTTTTACCCAATAATGTTCTTTAATATCATTTATCCATGCATAGGTTAATTTTGATGGGACCCGATAGGTCACCCTAGATTGTTTATCTCATTACCTTGTTTACCCCTGAATCACTTGGGTAGTTTGCTATTGCTTTACATGGTTTGGGATAATCATTTATTATATCTATGTTCCAATTCTTTTGTTATTCTATTTATGTTCATGTCAAAATCATTAATGTTAATTGAAACATAGAGCTTAACTTGAGAAACACGTGCCACCACAAGGGTTTAATGGGACGCCCTTGGCTGACTAATTAGGAAAGCTAGTGGAAGACTACCTTACCCGAAAGGGGCAAGGGCAGTAGGGGAGTTGCATGCAAGGAGGTTCTCGGGTTGATTTAGCTGCGATGGCGGTCAGACGGGGGATTCTTGCAAGTGCTCTTCCCATAAACTGTAGCGGGTATTCGGAAGCTAGTGGAACTTTGTAAAGGCCTTGTAGTGTTGCCCTACCGCGCTTCCTAGGTAGAGGTGTATGGGAGTCGCGACCCCTTGGCAGATGGGTAACATGACTTGTGGGTAAAGGGTACAACCTCTGCAGAGTGTAAAACTGGTATACTAGCCGAGCTCACGGTCATGAGCAGCTCAGGACTCTCTGATGATTAATTTATGAAACCTAAATTCAATTTTGTCATTTGCATATGCATGGGTTTATTATTAATTTTGTTCTATTATTTTATTTAAGGTTTGGTATTTACTTACACTTAGTAACTGCTAATAAAATTTTGACCAACTACTTAAAAGCAATGCTCAGCTTTAACCATTCCCTTTGATAAGCCTTACACTCCATCAGCTCCCACCTTTGGTGAGTTCATGTCACATTATTCCCCACAACTTGTTGAGCTATGATCATGTGTGAGCTCACCCTTGCTGTCTCACACCCCCCACAGGAGAAGAACAGGTGGTTCAGGAGGAGCCACAAGGCGAGGACTTCGATCTGATCTAGGTGGCGTTTCTCAGTTGACATTGGCGCCGACGATCCTTAGTTCGTTTTATATTTATTCTTTTATTTTGTAATAAGACTTCCGCTATGTAGTAATACTCTGATGTTTTATGACATTTATCTATATACACTCTGTTATTATATATGTTGTCTTCTTGGCGCATGTATGAGATGCACCTGGCTTTGTTCCTTAAAGCCGAGTGTGACAGAAGTGGTATCAGAGGAAATGTTGACTGTAGGACGAAACCTAGATAGAAATGGACAAAACCCTTATCTACTTACCTTATCTTGATCATGTCTAACCTTTTCCTGTTCTACTCTGATCATTCTTACCTTTTCTACTCTGAGACAAGATGGATTTCACACCTTGGAATCCTACATTTCTGAACTTTTGAAGAGATAGGAGACCCAAGACAAAAGTTAAAACTATTTTCTCTATTTAAAAAAATGTTGGTTGATTGTTCTGATGGTAAATGCTTGATTTGCTTCTTTGATTGATTGAAACATTATAGTTGGGCATCTTAGCATGTACCACCATAAGGTAATGAATTAGCTTTAGTAGGTGACACACTTAGCTAATAAATTCCCTAAAGTAACATGCTTCGTAATCACTACCTTGTCTATAATCCTTTCTTTCTTTCCCTGTGCTCTAACCCAGATGGGCGACCCCTATAGTGTTAGAAGAGAGCACTATAGACGTGATCCTTGGTATGTCATGGTTAAGAAAGGCAAATGCAGTTTATACACTGTGCTAAAGGAACCATAGAACTCACTAGTTCCAAAGGAGAAAGATTTGAAGATGGAATTGCAGTAACTACCGCCACCAGACTAGCGACATTCTTAGTAGATGAGGATTTTGATGGTGACAACATCCGTGTGGTTAGAGATTTTCCGGATGTCTTTCTAGAGGAGTTGCCAAGGATGTCATCTGATAGAGAAGTTGAGTTCGTCATTGATCTTCTACCTGGAACTGCCCCTATTTCTAAACGGCCATACAGGATGTCTGTAGAAGAGTTAAAAAAACTTAAGAAGCAGTTAACTGAGTTACAAGAGGCTGGGTACATTCGTCCGAGTTCCTCACCTTGGGGAGCACCGGTTCTGTTTGTACAGAAGAAGGATGGATCACAGCGGATGTGTGTGGATTATAGATCTCTCAACGATGTTACTGTGAAGAACAAGTATCTGTTACACCGTATTGAGGACTTATTTGATCAGATGAGAGGTGCAAGGGTATTTTCGAAGATTGATCTCCGATCGGGATACCATCAGATGAGGATTAGACCATCGGATATTACCAAGACGGATTTCTCGACCCGATATGGTTTATATGAGTTCACCGTTATGTCATTTGGACTAACTAATGCACCAACCTATTTTATGGATCCGAAGAATAAGGTGTTCATGATCTGGACAGATTCATCATGGTTTCATCGACAATATTTTTATTTTTCAAGAATGATAGTGATCATGAGGTACATCTGAGATTGGTGCTACAGAAGCTACGAGATAATCAACACTACGCTAAGTACAGTAAATGCGAGTTTTGGATTGGCGAGGTGCCATTTCTTGGACATATCATCTCTAATGGCGAAATATCAGTGGATCCTGCTAAGGTTAAGGAGATAATGGAGTGGAGAGTACCACTACAGTTACTGAGATTCGGAGCTTCTTGGGACTAGCAGGATATTATTGGAGATTTATTGAAGGATTCTCTAAGATTGCTAAGCCTATGCCTTCGCTTCTGGAGAAAGGAAGAGAATTTAAGTGGAACGAGAAATGCCAAGATAGCTTTGAACAATTAAAGAAGAGATTAATGTCACCACAAGTGTTGGTTATGCCAGACCTACAGAAAGGATTTGATATTTATTGTGATGCATGTGGCCAAGGCTTAGGATGTGTGCTCATGCAGGAAGGACATGTGATTGCATATGCTTCCCGTCAGTTACGGAAACATGAATTGAACTACCCCACTCATGACTTGGAATTGGCAGCCGTTGTGCATGCACTTAAGATTTGGAGACATTATATCATGGGGACCAAGTGTCAAGTGTACACGAATCATAAGAGTTTGAAGTATATATTCACTCAGAAGGATCTCAACCTTAGGCAACGCCGTTGGTTGGAGCTTATTAAGGATTATGATTTGGAGATTCACTATCACCCGGGCAAGGCAAATTTGGTTGCAGATGCCTTGAGTCGAAAGGAGCATGTTCACTCAGCTATTGTTGCCCAACTACCCGACGAGATTGTTGAGGATTTCAGGAGACTTAACCTGGGGATAGCTGCTCACACTGAAGGAGTTACTATTGATGTGGAACCTACTTTGGAGCAAGAAATCCGCAAAGGACAAATTGGTGATGCGAAAATACAAGAGATTAAGGATTTGATTACTGAAGGTCGAGGTCCGGAATTCACGGAAGACGAGCAGGGCACTGTATGGTTCAAGGATAGGATGTGTGTTCCTGATATTGAAAGCCTTCGTGAGACTATATTGAAGGAGGCCCATGATTCGGATTATTCTATTCATCCTGGTAGTACCAAGATGTATCAGGATTTGAAGCGGAAGTATTGGTGGTATGGATTGAAGAGAGATGTGGCTGCACATGTGGCTATGTGCGATGTATGTCAAAGAGTTAAGGCTGAACACCAGAGGCCAGCTGGACTATTGCATCCACTGAAGATACCCGAATGGAAGTGGGAAGAGATTGGTATGGATTTTATTACTGGATTGCCTCGCACCTCGAAAGGATATGAGTCTATATGGGTTATTGTGGATAGACGGACCAAAGTGGCTCATTTCATTCCGGTCAAGACTACTTATAAAGGTTCTCAACTAGTAGAGTTGTATATGGCTCGGATTGTATCTCTACACGGTGTACCAAAGAAGATCATTTTGGATAGAGGATCATAGTTTACCTCCAGATTTTGGAAAAGTTTTCATGAGAATACGGATGCGAAGTTGAATTTTAGTACGGCTTATCACCCTTAGACTGATGGACAGACTGAAAGGACTAATCAAGTTTTGGAAGATATGTTGAGAGCTTGTGCCCTTCAGCATGGAGGAAGTTGGGATAAAAGTCTACCTTATGCTGAGTTCTCTTATAATAATAGCTACCAGGTCAGCTTGAAGATGTCACCTTTTGAAGCTCTATATGGCAGGAAATGCAGGACTCCTCTATATTGGGATCAGACTGGAGAAAGACAGTTCTTTGGGCCTGAACTGATTCAAGAAGCAGAAGAACAAGTCCGTATAATTCGAGAGAATTTGAGGGTAGCTCAAACAAGACAGAAGAGCTATGCTGATAATAGAAGAAGACCACTGGAATTTGAAGAAGGAGATTATGTGTACCTCAAGATGTCACCACTTCGTGGAATGAGGAGATTCAAAGTTAAAGGCAAATTGTCGCCTCGCTATATTGGACCATTCTTGATTTTTTTAGGCGAGTTGGGGAGATGGCATACCAACTCGAGCTACCTACTAGTCTATCGGATGTGCATAATGTGTTCCACGTGTCTCAACTTAAGAAGTGTCTCTGTGTCCTCGAGGAACAGTTACCAATGGAAGAGCTTAGTGTTCAGGGTGATTTGACTTACACGGAGTACCCGATCAAGATTCTCGATACTTTGACACGAGTTACAAGAAATAAGGTGATAAATATGTGCAAAGTGCAATGGAGTCACCATGGCGAAGATGAAGCAACTTGGGAAAGAGAGGAAGAGCTCCTCATAGATTTTCCCCATCTTTTCCCTCGTTCCTCCTAAATCTCGAGGACAAGATTCTTTTTAAGGGGGGTAGGATTTGTAACACCCACTTTGTATGAAAGGCTAAAAAGAGAAAGTATAATACTCTATATCTATATGTGTTACCCATGTTTATCATTTCATGTGAACATATCACTTACACAAACACATGATTAACAAGAAATACCCGAAGATAATACATGCATCATGCTGAGATTTTATTTGGTGTGCATTTTGTGACAACATAAAATGACGTGAAATATATTAAAAGCTCAAAGTGGAATTTAATTTCAAAAAAAGGAATTCTAGAATTTAGAAAAGAGAAGAAAACAAGCATGAAGTGGATATAAAAATAATGATAAGTAAATAAAAATATATTATCTCTGCACTAGGGTTTGAATTTGTGTAATTTACTCAAAAGAAACTCATATTCAAATTCAAAATTTATTCAAAATAATTATGAATAAGAAGAATAGAAAATAAAAACAAAAGAAAAAGGGAAAATCACTTACCTGGGCTTCGGCTACAATTTTGGCCCACCAGGGAAAACCCTCTGCGCGGCCCACTTAGCTCCACCGCGCGCTACCGACCGCTCGCCACTGAGATGCGGGCCCATGTCGCCAGCCTCTCTCCCCACCAAACGCGCGCACTGCCCCGTGGGTCCACCTGGCCAGAATCCCTATCACACGTCGCAGCCGCGTATCGACCGTATTCCCATTCCGCCTTCTCTCGCCTTGTGTCACTGATGGTGGGGCCATGATGTCGGATTCATCACCTCCGCTTCGCACGCGCGTTTGTTGAAACGACCTTGTCTGTGGTCACCGAGGGGATTCCCTTAGCCGCCTTTCTCGCTCCGTTCCTGCTTATCTGCCAGGTCCGCCCCTCTCCTGATTTCGGCGCATGCTCCATGGCCGGGTCGTTCGTGCCACCAGTATTCGCCTGGGATTCTCGCGCCGGGCTCCGTTCTCCCAGCTTGGGACCTAACACAAGGATGCGCCCCATATTACCTGCGTATAAGTATCGTAGCCGCAACTCGTGGGCGACCTTCCCCTCTTATTCCCTGGTCTTCGCGCTCCGCAAATAACCACGCAGTCGCGCCCTATAACTCCACCGGGAGTTTATCAGCTCCGCCCGAGGTCCCATTTCATCGCCGTGAGCCTGTCGTAGTGAGCAGCGTGAGAACCAGTGTGTTGGCCGCCGCCATCGAGCGCATACGGGGTCGCTGCGACTAGGCGAACCTGCTCGCGGCACTAGCACGGGTGAAGGAGCGTCTGTCAACCAAGAATTCCTCACCAGAATACCCATCGACGTCCGCGCCGCCCTATACCGTGGAACAGATCGTCACCATCGCGAATCAAGGTACCACGACGTTCCTTTGTTCCGCTATCACCGTCGCGTTAGTCGGGAATGGTTTTCGGTGTATCATGTCGCTGGTAGGGGGGAAATCGCTCAACTCCGGCGAGAGCGCCAACGTGGCGGGACCCTCTTCACGGCGGATCATTGGATGAGTGAGGGAGACAACCCTGGATCGTTGGATGACCTTCGGACGATCGGGATTAGGGCATCGCGTACCGATTGGCTCGGCTTGGTAGGACCGTCTGATGCGGGGCGAGCGTGTAGGATTAGATCGCGTTCAAAAGTGACCTGGACCGTTGATCCATTATCCAATGGTCCTCGCTGCTCACCAGTACATAACACGCCAGATCCTATCTTCGCCGCTAGATCTAATCTGGATGGCTCTAGTTACCCGATACCCCTTTGGCCTGTAAATCTTTCAAAAGAGCCCCCGAAGTATTTAGATATCAACCCGCGGTCCGCGGTACAGAATTCTAAGTCTTAGAACCTTTTTGCGCTGTGGACACTATGTTTCTGTTTATTTAGCGTGCAGTCCAGATAACAAATAAAATCATAGAAATTCATTCTAAATTCATTTTAACACAAAAATAATGGTAGAAACTTGCTAAATTCATAGAAAATTCATATCAACTCCAAATTAACCCATTTCAGTTCCTAAAATTTTGTAATATTATTATCTATCACCTAGAGTCTCTATTTTGTCATGAAAACAGTAATCAAAATAATTTCTCACTCAATCCTATTTTAAGCACATAAAACATTTAGAAATTCATATCTAAAAATCTATAACTCCAAAAATTATGATTTCTGTTCCTAGGATTTTATTTTAATGCGTAGATTATTACTGTGTAGTTTGTTTACATGTTCGGTGTGATGTTGATTTCTCTATATACACTGTGCTTGTTTGTATTGTGGCGAGTAGAAGAGCCCGTTGCTGAGGATCCTAGTGAGCAGCAGGTTGAAGTAGCTGAGCAGGAGCTCATTGAAGGCAAGTTGTGCCCTTAACCACTTTTTACCCAATAATGTTCTTTAATATCATTTATCCATGCATAGGTTAATTTTGATGGGACCCGATAGGTCACCCTAGATTGTTTATCTCATTACCTTGTTTACCCCTGAATCACTTGGGTAGTTTGCTATTGCTTTACATGGTTTGGGATAATCATTTATTATATCTATGTTCCAATTCTTTTGTTATTCTATTTATGTTCATGTCAAAATCATTAATGTTAATTGGAACATAGAGCTTAACTTGAGAAACACGTGCCACCACAAGGGTTTAATGGGACGCCCTTGGCTGACTAATTAGGAAAGCTAGTGGAAGACTACCTTACCCGAAAGGGGCAAGGGCAGTAGGGGAGTTGCATGCAAGGAGGTTCTCGGGTTGATTTAGCTGTGATGGCGGTCAGACGGGGGATTCTTGCAAGTGCTCTTCCCATAAACTGTAGCGGGTATTCGGAAGCTAGTGGAACTTTGTAAAGGCCTCGTAGTGTTGCCCTGCCGCGCTTCCTAGGTAGAGGTGTATGGGAGTCGCGACCCCTTGGCAGATGGGTAACATGACTTGTGGGTAAAGGGTACAACCTCTGCAGAGTGTAAAACTGGTATACTAGCCGAGCTCACGGTCATGAGCAGCTCAGGACTCTCTGATGACTAATTTATGAAACCTAAATTCAATTTTGTCACTTGCATATGCATGGGTTTATTATTAATTTTGTTCTATTATTTTATTTAAGGTTTGGTATTTACTTACACTTAGTAATTGCTAGTAAAATTTTGACCAACTACTTAAAAGCAATGCTCAGCTTTAACCATTCCCTTTGATAAGCCTTACACTCCATGAGCTCCCACCTTTGGTGAGTTCATGTCACATTATTCCCCACAACTTGTTGAGCTATGATCATGTGTGAGCTCACCCTTGCTGTCTCACACCCCCCCCCACAGGAGAAGAACAGATGGTTCAGGAGGAGCCACAAGGCGAGGAGTTCGATCTGATCTAGGTGGCGTTTCTCAGTTGACATTGGCGCCGACGATCCTTAGTTCGTTTTATATTTATTCTTTTATTTTGTAATAAGACTTATGCTATGTAGTAATACTCTGATGTTTTATGATATTTATCTCTATACACTCTGTTATTATATATGTTGTCTTCTTGGCGCATGTATGAGATGCACCTAGCTTTGTTCCTTAAAGCCGAGTGTGACAGGAAAAGTACACCAAATTTGGAGCTCAAGACCCTAAGTAAGTGCAACCCATCTTAGATGTCATGCCTTAACTTATCATGCTCATATAATGGGGAGAATTGCCCAAACCATAATTCAAACCCCTTTGGACAAGTGGAGCACTAGAAGTAAGCATGAACAAAAGGGTATGCAAACCACATGATCATGACTTGGGCCAATTATAAAAGATGTAGTACACCTAATACCCTACAAATGATAGTAAGAAGGTGACCCCAAAAAGAATTCAGAAATACCCCAAAAGGTTCACCAAAGGGTTGAGCACAAAAAAAATCAGAATTCTTCTAAGTCTAAAACCACCCCCTTTCCAAAGATCAAACATGTTCACCTTGATCCCGAACTTAAAACCATTTGGCCCAATTGACAAAGTGGCGCCAAAATACCTCTAGAACACCCTGGAAAAGTTTGAACCCAACCCTAAGTCGTTTGACACGACTTGGCACAAGTTTTGTCTCGGTTTGGACAGCTAGGACAAAGACAACTTCCCACCCCCATATCTCTCTAACCCGACCACATCTCCCCTTGGAACTCACATGAACTAGGTAGCCCTAGGTGCAGGGAAGAGATCTCTCACAGGTCTTAGGGCAAGATTCGCACGTTTTGGCCGCTCAGCAGAGGGAAGAACAAGAACAGAAGCAAAGAGCCACGTGTTCGACGCGCTCTGAGCTCGCCAGAGCACGCCCGACGCGCGCCCCTGCGTGCCCCGCGTCGCGCCAAAGCCGAGCCGGTGCCGGTGCCGTTGCCCGCGCCCGCGCCTATAAAGCCCCCATAGACGTCGATCGTACTCCTCCGCGCACGCGCGACCTCACCGGAGCTAGAGATCACCGGCGTTTGCCTTGCAAACGGCGTGCCCGCGGCCACCCGATCCCCCGCCACCGTAGACCGGCCAGCAGAGCCCTTCCCAGCCACGCCCGACCCTCGGAATAGACCGTGCATACCTCGGTGAAGCTCCTCGAGCAAGGAATCGGACTTTGCCTCACTGGAGAAGCCAGTTCACGGTCGCCGGACTTCACCCGATCCCCGGTGAACGTAGACCGGGTAAGTCTCCGCACCATTTTCCGATTCCCTGCACGCATGGCCTCTACGTCATCCCGTGGAGCTCATCGTGTCGTTTAATTGAACTAGATCGCCGTGGTTAGGCCGGAACACCCGCCGCCGACGAGATCACCCGCCTGCGCACGTGGTCCGGCCGATTCCGGCCACCACTGCCGTCGAGCCGTACCTCGCTGTGACCGCCAGGACCTCCCGAAGCCAACCTCGCCCCTCGCCGGACCTCTCTCGCCGCCGGTAAGCCGTGCCGCCGTTTTCCTTTCCGCGGTTACTGTTTACATAAGGGGAGGGACCTCGGGGGAGAAGAAGAAAAGGCCAGGGGGTTTTGTGCGATGTCAGTGACTCAGGAGAATAGTGGCGCAGGGGTAGAAATGAATGGATTGATTTAGAAAGAACCCAGGGTCTTCGGTGCAAAGTAGTTTTCCAGGAAACCTTTCAAAATATTCTGATTTAAATCCAAACAGAACTTGAAAAATTCATAACTTCAGTTTGGTTTACCCAAATCGAGTCAAACCAATTTTGCCAGATCCTAAATAATGTAAACTACTTAGGAAAAATGTAAAACCCCTAAGTGTTACAGAAAACTTTAAAGTTTTGATTTAAATGATTAACTGGTCAAAAGCTAAAAGAAATAAGGAAAAATAGCTACACTATTTGACTGGGGTTAAGAAAATTTAGAGAAGTACTTGATCACTTCCTAACAGGTTCAAAAATAATAAACCCCTCTGTACACCCCTTTAAGGTAGAGTTTGCCCTTTCAATCACTTTTTGCTTAAAGTTAGAGAAAATACTAAAAGTAGTTTAAAATAAGAACCAGGGATAACTAATGTTTTGTTATTATGAACATAGGAAAAATAAAGAATATGTTGTTTGATATTTTTCAAATAACAAGTTAGTTATAATCACCTTTTTAACATTAAACGTTAGAAAATCACAACTAAATAACCACCAAATAACCTTCTGTGATTTTTGGCACAAAGCATGTTGTTACCTTTAGATACCAGCAAAAATAACCCTTAGGACAGAACCCACCCCTAGTTAAGAGTTGTAGTGCAAAGTGACCCCCTTTGCCCCAACTTTTGTTATTTTTGTCCAGGGCATACTCTATTTATTCTGGACCTCAAATTCATAGGACAGACTACAGTGACAAATAGTAACCCACTTAAATTTTCTAGAATTTTTAGGAACAGTTAACTCACTGTTATAGTTCAAACCTACCCCAAAAGCATAAATAGAAAAAGAAAAAGGAAATTAATAATGGAGACTAATGTTACCCTAACTGAACCAGCAAAACCCCTTGAGTACCCACTAAAACATTAAAGGGACATTCCAAGTCTCAATCCATTATGCTTAGGCAAGAAACTCAAACCTAAATTGGTAGGCCTAAAACCCTAAGAGCCTCTTATAACAAGAAAACCCAAAATGATTAACCAACTTAGTTTTTCTGCACTAAGGCATAATTGCTATTAATTTCTGCATATCATAGCATGCATATATCTCATTTATTGCATTCGATATATTGCAACCTCGCGGATGGAGAGTACATCCTCGTGCCGGAGCAAGGTGTTGCTCACGAGGTAGCCCCGGATCCAGCACCAGAGCCTGCCCCAGAGGATCTGCCTGCCCCAGCTTTGGAAGGCAAGCCCCGGTTTTATGCATAACCTGTTCTATATGCTATTTTACTACACTTAATGTTTGTAGGCTTGTATTGTGCACTTAAGTGTAGGAGTTGATTGAAACCCTAGTTGCATGAACTCAGGAATCCTTTTTGAGATGGATACTAGTATGCTAGGTCGAGTAGCTGCTTTATTAATTAGGGATCTCGGTAGAAGTCGAGTGATTTTTCTAGCACTAGCGCGAGGTCAGGAATTGGCTGTATCCATTTTGATATCATAATGATGGTGGTCTGTGGACAATGGTCCATGGGGATGCGTTCTTTACGAGACGGAAATTGGAATAAGGATTAAGGTGTGGTACCGTGTGTCAAGCGTTTGAACGTACTAAACACATGCCAAGAAATATGGTAAATCGGTAAGCCTAGTACTTGAGTGAACCTGCCCGCAGACATATCCCCTCACGCGACCTGAGACGTGGTCTCCCATTCCGGTTATGGTGGGTACAAGTGCTTGTCACTGCACGACGGCAGTCGAGGTCAGTGAGGCATTGTACGCCAAGGCGGTGAGCCCTGATCTGTTGCCAGGGAATCGATGGGGACGGTTGAGGTGTGTGGGGACGGAGTGCCCCTACATGTCATGTGTTTAGGTTTACCTTGCAAGGTTTAAAAACTCGATTCGAATCGTCTGCTTCTCGCAACTAATGAGACTGCTTGATCCATGCTGCTACATTGAGTAACAAGTGGAAATGAGATGACTTGGCAAAAGTTGTTGATTGCTAAATGTTTGATACCATGTATGATTAGATAGGTATACATTTAGTCTTAAGAGAGTCACACTAAAACTTGACAAAGCTAAAACTTGATTTATAAACTCAGCTAGTGCTTTTGGCAACCAAACCCCTCAGCCAAACAGCTGCATGTCTAGAGGTAGAGGAGTAGACTCCTCACACCGGGTAAGTCTAGCTGAGTATTAGTATACTCAGCCTTGCTTATGGCATAATTTTACAGGTTCTCTAGAGGACATGGTTGCTGGAGTGACTTGGTCGTCCATCTTTCCACCGGGATGGACCGTCGAGTGGGACCCTGCCTCGGCTGAGGAGGAGCATGAGGAGTGATGGGATAGGCTTCCCCATCTCTCTATTTATTTATCGTTAAGTTTTATTCCGCTGCACTTCGAACAATGATGACTACTTTTGATAAAACTCCGATGATGATGTAATAAGTTTAATACTCCTTAATGTATGGTTTTGTGCTTTATTGTTTTTGCTCTGTGACTCACCATCGAGTGAGACTGTGGTACTTGATCCTGTCAGTGGCCTCGTCGGACTAGATCCGAGGGATTGACGGGTTATTCCCATTTAAGTGTGGTCTAGCCTCTAAGGCGGGACTTAGGCACTTAAGTTGGAATAATTCGGGCAGTTCCGCCACAGCTGGTATCGGAGCTTGTACCACCACAGAGGAATCAATAAATTATAAATACCATCCTTTTTCAAAGTAAAATTGGTTAGAAACAAATGTTGGATAGATCGTCAGGACGATAAGGATAGACCTAGGACGTGAAGCCTTAGGATAATAGAGGGGTAGCTAGGTAGCTATTTGAGTAAGCCCTACCGGCTACTATAAGGGATGGGAGTTCTTCCCTATGCTCTCTAAGTTGATGTGAGGTCGTTCAGGACGAGCATGCATGCATCCTTAATTAAACTAATTGATAATTGGGTAAGAACTTTAATACAAAATGATGACAAACTAAGTACCCCAGTACCATTGTCATAGTTATAGAGAGGCTGAGTTGTGATCCCTTTTCTTTTTATAATTCTTTTTTCTTTTACTTACGCTTAACCGTACACAGATGACTTCTCACAGATCCTCGGACGAAGGGAATGCACAGTCCCACACTGACGGGCTTGCACGAGAGGGTTTTCCCCGTATTTTGTGGGAGGTACTCCAGGGAGCTGGTTACACGACGCCTCCCCAGTATGCGGTGCAGCTGTTCGAGAAGCACCGGGCGCCCTGCTGTAGGGTGAGGATGACCCTAGAGCCTCATCCCCTGCAGCCAGGCTGGCGTTCGCTGGACTCTGAGTCTTTTGGATACCGGGCTGAGGATACTAGGGAGGCAATTGCTCTTCACGGACTGACCACCTTCTGCGGATTCCACCCCTTGGAGCTGTCCACTCACCCCATTGGTTTGTTCCCCGCGGAAAAGGAGGATGACCCAATGTGGAAGGACCGAGTGGAGCATGCCAAGGATATCTGGGCTATCTACCTAGGCCAGACTGCTCACTTGATGGTGTGGTGCATGAATGCCCTGTATCGCCTGCAAGTGATGCGTGGAGAGGCACTGTCCCATCTAATGGCATTGTTGGAGGCTACCAAGATCACTTTGGATAACAGAGAGGAACTTGTGGTTGACTTGTCCACTGAGATGGTGGAAAAAGACCTACAAGTGGAACAATTGTCAAATGAGATCCAAGAGCTTGAAGAACTAGTGGGAACGAGGGAGAACACCATCGAGGTTCTCAAGGATCAACTTGTCAACACTCAGCAGCAACTCGCCGAAGCTAACCAGCATCTGGATATGCACCACCAGGAGATCCAGGACATGGAGGCCAACGAGGATGTCGACATCGAGGGAGGAGAGGAGCCTGCCTCTAGCTTGGACACTGCTGGCTCAGGGAGACCACCTTCCCCCGAGTCAAGCGTTGCCTCGTTTTGCTCACTAGGTCGGCGAGATAGAGTTAGAAGTCGGTGACGGTAGAACTCCTCGAAGCTAGCTTAGCTTTTGCACCCTTGGGGTACTAGGCTAGATAGAGTTGAGTCTTTTGAGTTACTGATGTAATCATGACAAACTCTTTTGGAAGCATGGATGATAATGATGCCAGTTTTAATTTAAGAAGAAAAGTTTATGCCATGTGGGATCTTTTATAATTATGCAAGAATATATTGGTTTTACCCTTTTTGACTCTTTCACCACGATTGAACCTTGAACCTTAGAAATGTTATATTGAGAATATACATGATTTTTTAGATGGCAGGAAGAGCGCGTCATGGTCAGAATGAGCGCGTTCCTCCACCACCGCCACCGCCTCCTACTCTACAAGAGTTGATGGCTCAACAGAACGAGATCTTGCAACAGCTAGCTCAGCGTCAGCCACCACCTCAGCACTATGGTGGTGGTGATCATCAGCGTCACCCCACAGCAGCCACTTATCAGGAGTTCCTCAGTACCCAGCCACCGTTGTTCACCAGGGCAGAGGACCCCCTTGATGTTGATGTATGGCTGAGAGTAATGGAATCCAAATTCCCGCTACTCCATGGAGTTTGCTCAGAGGTGACTAAGGTCAGGTTCGCCACCCAGCAGCTTCGCGGACCCACGCGGACATGGTGGGACCACTTTCTTGCTATACAGCCAGTTGACCGTGAGGTGGAATGGAGAGAGTTCAAGGCAGCTTTCAGGGGGCACCATATACCAGCAGGCATTATGGACCACAAGCTCAACGAGTTTCTGGCACTCACTCAAGGGAACCGGACAGTGTTACAGTATGCTTAGGCCTTCAATGACCTGTGCCAGTATGCCGGATATCATGCAGACACCGACGAGAAGAAGAGGGACAGGTTCAGGAGGGGGCTCAGCACTAAGCTCCGTGACCGTCTCAACACAGTCAGGGCCAACAGCTATAATGAGTTAGTCAACATGGCCATTTCTCAGGAGGATTGTATCACAGCTCGTCAGGCAGAGAAGAAGAGGAAGACCCATGTGGCAGGACCCTCAGCTCAGCCACAGCGCTTCAGGATCGTGTCTGACACTTAGAACAGGGGACCCCAGCAGCAACAAGAACGTTGGGTGATCCAGCCACAACAGTAGCAGCAGGCACCCCACCGCACCCAGTTTCCAGTTCAGAGGAACAATCAGCCACAGAAACAGAAGTACCGTCAGGCCAATGACAACAGGTGTTTCACTTGTGGTAACACCGGACATTATGCCAAGAATTGCCCTAGAAACCAGCAGGGGCAGAATGCCAACCAGAACCAAGGCAAGAGGCAGAAAGTGCAAGTAAGGCAGGGCAGACTGAACTTCACCACCATGACTAACATTCCAGAGGAAGCACCCGTCATGACTGGTATCTTTTCAGTTTTGAATTATCCTGCTATTATTCTTTTGATTCTGGTGCATCACATAGTTTTATCAGTGCAAAATTTAGTGCCAAATGTTAGCTACCTTTCCATCACACCAATGGGGGTATTACAATTTCAACACCAGGAGGCAGGGTTGCCACCTACCAAATCAACAAGAATGTGCCTATAAAGTTTGGTAGTTTGATAATCAAAACCAACCTCCTCATTTTAGGTTTGGATAGTGTGGATATCATATTGGGAACTGACTGGTTGACCAAACATCAGGCAGTGATTGATATTGCAGCAAGGGCCATTGAGGTGCACTCGCCTACTTGTGGTGAAACCACCTTATATTTGCCCGACCAGGGTTGTACCCGTTCTTGTGCCTTCGTTATGATAGAGTCCCCAGTTGAGAGGATCCCAGTGGTCCGTGACTACCCAGATGTTTTTCCAGATGAATTGCCAGGGATGCCACCCGATAGGGACATAGAGTTCGCGATTGAATTGCAGCCTAGGACTGCTCCTATATCCAAGAGACCTTATAGGATGCCTCCCGCAGAATTGGCAGAATTGAAAAAGCAACTGCAAGAGTTGTTGGACAAGGGGTTTATTCGCCCAAGTACTTCACCATGGGGATGTCCCGCCCTATTTGTGAAGAAAAAGGATGAGAGTTTGAGAATGTGTGTTGATTACTACCCTCTCAATGCGGTGACCATCAAGAACAAATACCCACTGCCCCGCATTGATGTCTTGTTTGATCAGTTGGTGGGAGCCAAAGTGTTCTCCAAGATAGACCTTCGCTCGGGCTACCATCAAATCAAGATCCGTGCAAGTGATATTCCAAAGACGGCTTTTTCTACCAGATATGGGCTCTATGAGTTTTTGGTGATGTCTTTTGGGCTGGCCAATGCCCCGGCTTATTTCATGTACCTGATGAACTCAGTATTCATGCCAGAGCTGGACAAATTCGTGGTGGTTTTCATTGATGATATTCTGGTCTATTCCAAGTATGAAGCCGAGCACACTAAACATTTGCATACTGTACTTCAGAGACTGCGTGACCATCAGTTGTATGCCAAATTGTCCAAATGTGAATTCTGGCTGAGGGAAATTAAATTTTTGGGTCATACAATTTCTCAGGATGGGATATCAGTTGATCCTAAGAAGGTACAAGAAGTAATGGATTGGAAACCTCCTGCCACAGTGAGACAGATTCGAAGTTTTCTGGGATTGGCAGGGTATTATCGATGATTCATTCCGGATTTCTCCAGAATTGCCAAGCCAATGACTGAACTGTTGAAGAAGGGAGTCAAGTATGATTGGAGCCAGAAGTGTGAGGATGCCTTTCATACACTAAGGCAACATTTGACAACAGCACCAGTGCTAGCTCAACCTGACAACACCAAGCCCTTTGAGGTTTATTGTGATGCTTCTGGTACTGGTTTGGGATGTGTCTTAATGCAAGACAATAGAGTAATTGCTTATGCCTCCCGAGCACTTAGACCCCATGAGCAGAACTACCCCACGCATGATCTGGAATTAGCAGCTGTGGTTCATGCTCTCAAGATATGGAGACATTACCTGATGGGAGCTCACTGTAACATTTACACTGATCATAAGAGTCTCAAATACATTTTCACTCAAGCAGATCTTAATATGAGGCAGAGGAGATGGTTAGAGCTAATCAAGGACTATGATTTGGTGGTGCATTACCATCCTGGCAAGGCCAATGTTGTGGCAGATGCCTTAAGCAGGAAGGCCCAGTGCAATTGTATGAATATGGATGCAAGAGTCACCACCCTATGTGATGAGTTGTGCAAACTAAACCTAGAAGTTGTTTCCTCCGGTGCCTTGAATTATATCTCAGTGGAGCCCACCTTACAAGAGCAAATAGTCATGGCACAGATTGGTGACAAGGGTGTTCAAGTTATCAAGGAAATGGTCGAACAGAAAGCAGAAAAATACAAATGCTTCCGTTAGGACAGCAAGGGAATTCTATGGTTTGGAGACCGACTGGTTGTCCCCAAAAACCCTGAGCTCAGAAAGAAGATATTGGATGAAGCTCACCTTTCAAGATTTTCCATGCACCCCAGCAGTAACAAGATGTATCATGATCTCAGATCTTTATACTGGTGGACCAGAATGAAAAGGGAAATTGCCAAGTATATATCCGAATGTGACACCTGCCAGAGAATCAAGGCCAGTCATTTGAAGGTAGCAGGCCCTTTGCAACCCCTTCCCATACCATCTTGGAAATGGGAGGACATTTGCATGGATTTTATCGTGGGATTGCCCAATACCTCCCGGCACCATGATTCCATTTGGGTCATTGTGGACAGATTGACCAAGACAGCTCATTTCTTGCTGGTACACACCACCCACAGGACGGAGAAGTATGCAGAAATCTACATTGACCAGGTAGTTCGCTTGCATGGAATACCAAGGACTATAGTATCGGACAGAGGAGCACCATTCGTGGCCCGATTTTGGGAGCAATTACAAGAATCACTTGGGACTCGTGTAATAAGAAGCTCAGCATACCATCCTCAAACAGACGGCCAGACAGAAAGGGTAAATCAAATTTTGGAAGACATGTTGAGGGCATGTGTGCTACACTATGGAAAGGATTGGGACAAGTGTCTTTCCTTGGCAGAATTCTCCTATAATAACAGCTACCAGTACAGTTTGAAGATGGCACCTTTTGAGGCCTTATATGGGAGAAGGTGTAGGACCCCGCTGAATTGGTCTCAAGAAGAAGAAAGGGAAATTTTTGGGCCAGACTTGGTACTTGAAGCAGAGGAAAAGGTCAGAGTTATTAAGAATAACCTAGAAGCTGCCCAGGCCAGGCAAAAGAGCTATCATGACAAGAGAAGGAAGTCTCTACAGTTTGAAGTGGGAGATCATGTTTATCTTAAGGTGTCACCCACCAAAGATGTCCAGAGATTTGGAATCAAGGGCAAGTTAGCTCCTCGCTACATTGGACCCTATGAGATCAAGGAAACTTGTGGACCTGTAGCATATCAATTGAAGTTGCCACCCCACATGTCAGCTGCTCATGATGTGTTCCATGTATCTCAGCTACGGAAATGTGTCCGCTTACCCACTGAAGTATTACCTGAACCAAAAATTGAGATAGAATCAGACTTGTCTTATCAAGAGCACCCTGTCAAGGTATTGGACCAAAAGGAGAGATCAACGCAGGCAAGGTCGATCAAAATGTATAAGGTTCAGTGGAGTCACCATTCAGTAGAAGAAGCTACGTGGGAGACTGAGGATTTTCTACGTTCTTGTTTCCCTGACTTTCTGCCCAAAGGAGTCGGTACGTAACCCAAAACCCCACCCCCACCTGCCCTTTGAATTCAAATATAAGAAAAACTTAGATGTTAAAGGTAGTGTAAGTTTTGGAAATGACTCAAAAAGGACTTCCTTCTGAAGTCGCAAAGAGAATGACATTCGAAGAGCAGTTAACTAGAGAAACTTGGATAAAGGAAGAAACCACACACCCACACACCTTCATGGAACTCCTCCAAAGAACTCTACCTAAAATCTCGGGACGAGATTCCTTTAAGGGGGGAGGGCTGTAACACCCTAGGTGTTACTTAGGGTTTTCACTCAAGACTACACAAGTAAGCCCATCATCACATGTGACTTAAGTTGGGAAAAGTACACCAAATTTGGAGCTCAAGACCCTAAGTAAGTGCAACCCATCTTAGATGTCATGCCTTAACTTATCATGCTCATATAATGGGGAGAATTGCCCAAACCATAATTCAAACCCCTTTGGACAAGTGGAGCACTAGAAGTAAGCATGAATAAAAGGGTATGCAAACCACATGATCATGACTTGGGCAAATTATAAAAGATGTAGTACACCTAATACCCTACAAATGATAGTAAGAAGGTGACCCCAAAAAGAATTCAGAAAAACCCTAAAAGGTTCACCAAGGGGTTGAGCACAAAAGAAAAATCAGAATTCTTCTAAGTCCAAAACCACCCCCTTTCCAAAGATCAAACATGTTCACCTTGATCCCAAACTTAAAACCATTTGGCCCAATTGACAAAGTGGCACCAAAATACCTCTAGAACACCCTGGAAAAGTTTGAACCCAACCCTAAGTCGTTTGACACGACTTGGCACAAGTTTTGTCTCGGTTTGGACAGCTAGGGCAAAGACAACTTCCCACCCCCATATCTCTCTAACCCGACCACATCTCCCCTTGGAACTCACATGAACTAGGTAGCCCTAGGTGCAGGGAAGAGATCTCTCACAGGTCTTAGGGCAAGATTCGCACGTTTTGGCCGCTCAGCAGAGGGAAGAACAAGAACAGAAGCTAAGAGCCACGTGTTCGACGCGCTCTTAGCTCGCCAGAGCATGCCCGACGCGCGCCCCCGCGTGCCCCGCGTCGCGCCAAAGCCGAGCCGGCGTCGTTGCCCGCGCCCGCGCCTATAAAGCCCCCATAGACGTCGACCGTACTCCTCCGCGCACGGTCGACCTCACCGGAGCCAGAGATCACCGGCGTTTGCCCTGCAAACGGCGTGCCCGCGGCCACCCGATCCCCCGCCACCGTAGACCGGCCAGTAGAGCCCTTCCCAGCCACGCCCGACCCTCGGAATAGACCGTGCATACCTCGGTGAAGCTCCTCGAGCAAGGAATCGGACTTTGCCTCGCCGGAGAAGCCAGTCCACGTTCGCCGGACTTCACCCGATCCCCGGTGAACGTAGACCGGGTAAGTCTCCGCACCATTTTCCGATTCCCTGCACGCATGGCCTCTACGTCATCCCGTGGAGCTCATCGTGCCGTTTAATTGAACTAGATCGTCGTGGTTAGGCCGGAACACCCGCCGCCGACGAGATCACCCACCTGCGCACGTGGTCCGGCCTATTCCGGCCACCACTGCCGTCGAGCCGTACATCGCCGTGACCGCTAGGACCTCCCGAAGCCAACCTCGCCCCTCACCGGACCTCTCTCACCGCCGGTAAGCCGTGCCGCCCTTTTCCTTTCCGCGATTACTGTTTACATAAGGGGAGGGACCTCGGGGGAGAAGAAGAAAAGGCCAGGGGGTTTTGTGCGATGTCAGTGACTCAGGAGAATAGCGGCGCAGGGTTAGAAATGAATGGATTGATTTAGAAAGAATCCAGGGTCTTCGGTGCAAAGTAGTTTTCCAGGAAACCTTTCAAAATATTCTGATTTAAATCCAAACAGAACTTGAAAAATTCATAACTTCAGTTTGGTTTACTTAAATCGAGTCAAACCAAAATTTGCCAGATCCTAAATAATGTAAACTACTTAGGAAAAATGTAAAACCCCTAAGTGTTACAAAAAACTTTAAAGTTTTGATTTAAATGATTAACTGGTCAAAAGCTAATAGAAATAAGGAAAAATAGCTACACTATTTGACTGGGGTTAAGAAAATTTAGAGAAGTACTTGATCATTTCCTAACAGGTTCAAAAATAATAAACCCCTCTGTACACCCCTTTAAGGTAGAGTTTGCCCTTTAAATCACTTTTTGCTTAAAGTTAGAGAAAATACTAAAAGTAGTTTAAAATAAGAACCAGGGAGCACCCACATTTTTGTTAGCTCCCTTGTTCAGTATAGTTCACTAGAAAAAATTAGTATACCCTTGTTTAGTGCAAAAGAAAGGAGATACCTTTTAATTTAGAAAAACAAGGAAACCTTAGAAAAACCCTAGAAAAATAACCCTGAAGAGAAAACACCCCAAACTTTGGGATAACTAATGTTTTGTTATTATAAACATAGGAAAAATAGAGAATATGTTGTTTGATATTTTTCAAATAACAAGTTAGTTATAATCACCTGTTTAACATTAAACTTTAGAAAATCACAACTAAATAACCACCAAATAACCTTCTGTGATTTTTGGCACAGAAGCATGTTGTTACCTTTAGATACCAGCAAAAATGACCCTTAGGACAGAACCCACACCTAGTTAAGAGTTGTAGTGCTAAGTGACCCCCTTTGCCCCAACTTTTGTTATTTTTGTCCAGAGCATACTCTATTTATTCTGGACCTCAAATTCATAGGACAGACTACAGTGACAAATAGTAACCCACTGTAATTTTTATAGATTTTTTGGGAACAGTTAACTCACTGTTATAGTTCAAACCTACCCCAAAAGCATAAATAGAAAAAGAAAAAGGAAATTAATAATGGAGACTAATGTTACCCTAACTGAACCAGCAAAACCCCTTGAGTACCCACTAAAACATTAAAGGGGCATTCCAAGTCTCAATCCATTATGCTTAGGCAAGAAACTCAAACCTAAATTGGTAGGCCTAAAACCCTAAGAGCCTCTTATAACAAGAAAACACGAAATGATTAACCAACTTAGTTTTTCTGCACTAAGGCATAATTGCTATTAATTTCTGCATATCATAGCATGCATATATCTCATTTATTGCATTCGATAGATTGCAACCTCGCGGACGGAGAGTACATCCTCGTGACGGAGCAAGGTGTTGCTCAGGAGGTAGCCCCGGATCTAGCACCAGAGCCTGCCCTAGAGGATCTGCCTGCCCCAGCTTTGGAAGGCAAGCCCCGGTTTTATGCATAACCTGTTCTATATGCTATTTTACTACACTTAATGTTTGTAGGCTTGTATTGTGCACTTAAGTGTAGGAGTTGATTGAAACCCTAGTTGCATGAACTCAGGAATCCTTTTTGAGATGGATACTAGTATGCTAGGTCGAGTAGCTGCTTTATTAATTAGGGATCTCGGTAGAAGTCGAGTGATTTTTCTAGCACTCGCGCGAGGTCAGGAATTGGCTGTATCCATTTTGATATCATAATGATGGTGGTCTGTGGACAATGGTCCATGGGGATGCGTTCTTTACGAGACGGAAATTGGAATAAGGATTAAGGTGTGGTACCGTGTGTCAAGCGTTTGAACGTACTAAACACATGCCGAGAAATATGGTAAATCGGTAAGCCTAGTACCTGAGTGAACCTGCCCGCAGACATATCCCCTCACGCGACCTAAGATGTGGTCTCCCATTCCGGTTATGGTGGGTACAAGTGCTTGTCACTGCACGACGGCAGTCGAGGTCAGTGAGGCATTGTACGCCAAGGCGGTGAGCCCTAATCTGTTGCCAGGGAATCGATGGGGACGGTTGAGGTGTGTGGGGACGGAGTGCCCCTACATGTCATGTGTTTAGGTTTACCTTGCAAGGTTTAAAAACTCGATTCGAATCGTCTGCTTCTCGCAACTAATGAGACTGCTTGATCCATGCTGCTACATTGAGTAACAAGTGGAAATGAGATGACTTGGCAAAAGTTGTTGATTGCTAAATGTTTGATACCATGTATGATTAGATAGGTATACATTTAGTCTTAAGAGAGTCACACTAAAACTTGACAAAGCTAAAACTTGATTTATAAACTCAGCTAGTGCTTTTGGCAACCAAACCCCTCAGCCAAACAGTTGTATGTCTAGAGGTAGAGGAGTTGATTCCTCACACCGGGTAAGTCTAGCTGAGTATTAGTATACTCACCTTGCTTGTGGCATAATTTTACAGGTTCTCTGGAGGACATGGTTGCTGGAGTGACTTGGTCGTCCATCTTGCCACCGGGATGGACCGTCGAGTGGGACCCTCCCTTGGCTGAGGAGGAGCATGAGGAGTGATGGATAGGCTTCCCCATCTCTCTGTTTATTTATCGTTAAGTTTTATTCTGCTACACTTCGAACAATGATGACTACTTTTGCTAAAACTCCAATGATGATGTAATAAGTTTAATACTCATTATTGTATGGTTTTGTGCTTTATTGTATTTGCTCTGTGACTCACCATCGAGTGAGACTATGGTAGTTGATCCTGTCAGTGGCCTCGTCGGACTAGATCCGAGGGATTGACGGGTTATTCTCATTTAAGTGTGGTCTAGCCTCTAAGGCGGGACTTAGGCACTTAAGTTGGAATAATTCGGGCAGTTCCGCCACAGCCTCGGGTCGCTTAAACCCTCAAACACTACCAAGGTGAGTAGGCAAGGTTTCACTACGTAGCCTTTACAAAGATTCCCTAGAGGTCATAGCCGCACGTTAGGTTTCTCCAGTTTGATAAACACAGTACTTCTCCACACAGGAAGGGTGACTAATAAAACCAAATCGAAAGAACCTCGGCAACCAACCTCAGCAGACCAAGTATTGTGCCCGGACCCCATTGACAGCCCTACGGCAAAGCCGACTACACCTCAAGTTCCTCTAATTATTCAGCTAAGGGTGTCCCATTCCACCCTTATGGTTGTACTATTATCCCAGGTGGTCACTCAACAAACAGGTCCTTATGGAGAGGTTCTCAGGAAACAACTTGAGTCCCCTAAAGTATCACAAGGTCATCATCATCAAGATAACATCATCGTATCATAAATATATGCATCATGTTTGTTGATTAAAGTAGAGCAATAGCATGAAGCTAACCATAATAACCCAAAAGGTAAATAAGGACAAGGTAAATACAAACTAGTCAATCCTTAGGCTTCAATTAAGTAATGCGGGACAATAAATTATAAAGTAAGTAGGACATAATAGGTCAGAGGACACTTGTCTTCACCAGGTTGCTGCTCAGGGAGATCATCGACAACACACTCAGGAACCACGGGCTGCTCGTTGTCTACGCAAAGCGATTATGCATTCAACACATTTGGATAATGACAAAGAAACAATACACCAAACATGTACAATCAAGTGAATGCAAGCTCGAAAGAACAGTAACAACACAAGTGGTAAACCTAAGTTCTAGGGTGGACTAATACACCTAGAGGTTCGTGGTTCTCTAAGTACTGCTTATCTCGATAGATTACATAACTTAACCTCATTTATCTTAAGGAACTAATTACCAAGTTAAAGTTATTAGAGAGGTGAGATCATACAATACACGACATTAACTTCACAAAATTAATCACTTAATATTTATTAGTGTTTCCCCTTTTTAATAATTAAGTCATTACTCTACGTGTACCTATAGCCTAGACATAAAATTAATGTATGCATACAGTGAATGATTATAATGTAATCAAATAGAGAATAATTTTATAAATATTTTGCAATTTGAACCACTCAATTTGGAGTTCATATACAAAAGATATGAAATAAACAAGTTTTGGAATTCAAGATACAAAACTAGGTGTTGGGGACTTGCTCTCAAATGCTTCGGCTTAAGAGCAAGGCAACATAAAGAATGTTAGACGTTAAAGTTCTTCGTCCTTCGGAGCATTATTTCCCTTAGGATATAATGTCTTTCGGACGAAGATTACAAAGAGCATACCTTCGTAAATTCGACATATAAAAATGAAGAAGGAATTATAAGAAACATGAACAGTACAAACCATCAAATATGTTATTATTATTGTATTATTTTTATTTTATTACCATGAATAAGCAAAGATAACAATTCATTACAAGTGTACCTTCGACTTGAAGGAAGATAACGAATACAAGCGTGATGCAAAAGCAAATGCCAAGTCAGCGTGAACAGTACGGGAGTACTGTTCATCTATTTATAGGCACGGATCGCAGCCCATGCAAAATTACATCCAGGCCCTTTGCATTTGATAATAACTCTATAGTAATTTATCGGGGTCTAGATAGCCTTTTCCTCTTTAAGTCGGTTTCCTTTTTCCTGCCAACATGCCGAAGCTCCCTTGCGCACAGCTTCGGCTCTGTTCCATCCTTCGTTCTCCTTGTGTTTCTTTATACAACGATTTTGACTCAAGTCCGAAAGGTCCATGTCCGAAGGTACATGCTCATGTATTACACTCCAGAAACATTGTCAAATCACGTTTTTGAGGACCTTCGGAAGCCGAAGGCCCCCAACAGTAGCCCCTCGCAATATTAATTTGTTAGGATAATAAATTCAGATTGCGATATGGACGAAGGCCCTAAGCCGAAGGTCCGAAAAAACATCTTCCTCTTGCTAGAATAGCAACAGTCAATGGCAAGCGGGACCCTCCCACTTGCGATGCCCTGGGCGTATAAATATGTTACGATCACGGGCTCATTTGGCATGCCTTCTTGCCATCTGCTTTGCCTGCTCAAATAGCTCTTTGCCTACAAACGCTTGACCAGCTTTCTAGATTTTTTAGCTTCGGCCGTAAGAGCACATTTTCAGCATTTTCGAAGAGATGTCTCAGGAAAAGAAAGTTGTTGCCGAAATGAAACTGAGCCTTTCTGAGGAGAAGAATCTGGGCTTCATTGAATCGATAGCGAAAACAAATACAGAGAAGATTACTAGAGAAATTTTAGAAGGCTTATCTGAAGATACCGGTGAAAGTGATAGTTATGATGTAGAAAGTGGAGGTGAAGACTCCGAAGATCGACCATGGCGACCAAGCCACACAGTCTTCGGAAAATCGAGTATTAAACAAAGTCATCTTGATAACATGAGGTTGAGATATTTTCGAGACATGTCTACTGTGAGGGCAGATGACGGAGAGAGGACTGTGCCAACTCTCGAAGATAATGAAGTCGTGATCTTCCGAAGCTTTTTTAAAGCTGGCTTCGGTTCCCCTTAAACATATTTGTGGTTGAAGTTCTGAAGATATATCAGGTCTACCTTCATCAACTTACTCCCGAAGCAATAATAAGAATGGGAATCTTCGTATGGGCCGTGAAGAGCCAGGGTTTGGAGCCAAATGCAAAAAGTTTTTGCAATATACACGAGCTAGTATATGAGACGAAACCCTGGGGTAAAGAGCAATATCACAACAATTTTGGCTGTTATAGCTTCGGTGCTCGCTCTGGGTCAAGCTGTCCCGTGCCGACTTTTCGGAAGAGATGGCTCGAAGACTGGATGAAGGAATGGTTCTATGTGAAAAACGATTTGAAGGCACGAGAAGATATTAAAGATATCATCATGCGCCCTATCTAGCAGCGCTTCGGCCTCCGAAAACCGAAGGTGGATGTTGACGAGGCAGTCGAAGAATGCCAGAGGGCCTTCAGCGTAGTTTGCTCTTTCATCGGGACAAGGGATTTAGTCCAGGAGCATATAGCCTTCAGAGTATGGCCACTTGTAGAAAAGTGGGAAATGCCAAAAGAAACTATCACCAAGTCTGACGAAGGTGGGCTGATTAGGATGAAGTTCACCTTCAGATACGAGGGTAAATTTGTCAAGCCAGATGATGATTGGCTAAAATGTATTGAAGCCACAAGCGATGAACTGCTTGGGTCATACTCAAAGGCAGAAGATAATGCGTTATCTGCGGCCTTCGGAGGCCGAAAGAAGAAAAGGTTCAACCGAGTTTTTGATGCTATTGGGTTTGTGTACCCTGACTACCGCTACCCTCTACGGGGGCGAAAGAGGAAAGATGCAACTTCCGGGAAAGATGATGCTTCAGCTGCTCCAAGCGAGCCTGTGCCGAAGAGGAAAAGGGTAAAAGTCCTTACTCACCGACCGCGCTTTATTGAACCGGCCATAGTGCCCGAGTTTGTCGGCGAGGCTTCTTCGGCTACTTAAGCCAAAAAACCTATACCTGCGCAGAAAACTGAAGAGCTGACTGCAACACCGAAGGCTGAAAGAATTGAAGAACCGAAAGCTGAAGGGACAAAAGTATCAGAAATTTTAAGCCCTTCGGCAGAAGTTGGAGTGCCACAAACTCAGAAAGTTCCAGCGGTGACCCCCAAAAGAAAAAGGATGGTTAATGTTCTGGATGTACTGGAGACAATAAAGTCTACAAGCTCAACTCCGAGAAAAATTGCCGAAGCTCAAAAAGCACAGATTGAAACAACAGCCTCTGGAGCCGAAGCTGCAAAGCACCAAGCTGAGATCGAAACCGGACCTTCAGAGTCTGCCGAGGAGAAATCCTTGGAAACCGAAGGAGAAACTACAAAGGAAACTATAAAGCAAATTCTGTCTGAAAAAACTCTCTCTTCAACTCCCGAAGCATCTTCCAAATTGCCTGATTATATTGTACGACATGCTTCGGGCAAAATGCTATCTGAAGGGGAAAAGCGAGAAGCTCATCATTATGCCCAGAAATTAAAATATCCAAAAGGGGCGTTGATATTCAATGGCAGCGGAGAAGAAGACTTCTTGTATTGTCTCCCAGACAGCAAGGAGATCTCTGTCTGCCGGGAGATGGCAAGAAGCTTCGGATTCCCAACTCTAGAAGACAGGCTCTCAGTTTTGTCAAAAGATGAATTGGCCGACAGCTTAGCGTACAACAGCTTAAAGGTGAGAAAATAAACTTTTTGTGTGCTTAAAAATTCGTGTGCTTATTTTTTAATACCACATTCCTTTTGCAGGGCCTTATTCTTAGTAATGCCCTCAGAGCGCAGAAAAGCGCTGAAGACGAGGGATGTACCATGGCGTTGAATAACCTTCGTTCCGAAGTGATTGAGCTAAGGAACGAAGGTCTTGAGAAAGATAAAATATTAAACTCATTGCTTAATAAAATAAAAGAAGACGAAGCTACTTCCAAGGCCCAAGCTGAAGCCCAGAAGTGCGAAATTGAAAATCTTCAGAAACAGCTGGCTGAAGCGAAATTAAAGTGTGCAACTGCCGAAGCTGACCGAGACGCCAGCGATTATTGGAAAAATCATTGGGAGAAAACAACTGCAGAACTTCGGTCTTCAAAAGAAAGATGTTATGAAAAATCCATGAAATGTGTGGAGACAATTAAGACTAGTTTCGCCAGCGTCGGCGCATATTCGAATGAAGGCAACTTCGTACTGGGAGATCCTGAAGGTCCAATCAACTGGATCAGCGGCGAGGCCGAAGCTTTTGAAGAAATTTTGAGTGGCCGTCGGGACATATGCGCGTTCTCGGGTGCTAGGGGGATTGCCGCTATCTTGGAGAGAAGAGGCTGCGAACATGTGAAATCCTTGGCGCAAACCGAGGCTGCCTTATCTATTGAAGGTATAAAAGACCCCTCGGCCGAAGCAAGCTTGGTTGGTGGAAAATTTTTCACCGACATTTGGGAAAATGGCGGTCGGGAGATGGCTCAAGAAATTATAAGGAAAAGTGAAAAAGGTATTCACGATGCTAGAGAAATAGCAGAGGCCGCTGAGAAAAGTGCAGATTTCGAGAGGCGAACAGGTATTGATTAATAACTTTTGACTTTATGTTGTAATTTTATGACTTCGAACTTATTTACGCTTTGCATCACAGCCGCACTATCTCCTCCCCCAAAGCCCGTCGAGCCATTGGCGGACCCCAAAGCAAAGGAGGATGATGAGATTATAAAAATGGCCGAAGCTATTATGGATAAAGTTGTTGATCAACTATTAAACGAAGCTGCAGAAGTAGTCTTGAAAGAAGATTAGCTGTTATTGTAAAGATATTTGGAATGTAATATTTGCTGGACAATGTGTGTAATATTTTATAATTTTGAATGTAATATATAAGCTGTTTATAATTCAATTCTTTACGATGCATGAAACTTTACATACATACCGTTTTTGAGCCTTCGGCGAAAAAACACCTTCCCTTCTTTTCATGCTTCGTAAGGAATATCCACATTCGTGAAAATATTATGCTTCGTAAGCAATAGATTTCCCCTGATACTGAAGTTGGCGAATTTTGTGCCTTGGCATAATTTCTTCGAAAACAATTTCTGAAGGCTATCATTGTATTCCCCTTCTTGTGCCATTGGTGCAATATGATGTATGATGTCATGTTTATACGAATGATGTGATGATGCTATGATATGCAATGATGGCATTTGTTCCGAAGGTACACACACATCCTTACAGTAGAATACAATCTCTTTGCCGTTTATTTTTCGGCTTCACCGTTTATTTTTCGGTATACCAGCGTTGACTTTTCGCTATAAGCCTCCCTTAGGAGCTTCTTCGCCTTTTATTTTAGCGGTATCAGCGTTTATTTTTCGCTGTAAGCCTCCCTTAGGAGCTTATTCGCCTTTTATTTTGGCGGTATCAACGTTTATTTTTCGATGTAAGCTCTGCATTCCCTTTGGAACGACTTTTGAGCAGAAAACTTACGTCGCGTTCCCTTAAGAACGACTTTTGTTGCTTCGACAAAACTTGCAGTGTATTCCTTCGTCAAGACCTTTAGAACTTCGTCGATGTTTGAAGAAGGTATATTCATTATGATAATGACGAAGCAATTACAAGAAATTGAAAACAACAAAAGAACTAAGTTTTCAATGATTGCTCTTTATTGAAAAGGTAAATGATAACAAATGTAAAAGTTGTTTCATAGGTAGGATATGTCTTAGTAGATGTGCTTCGATTCTGGCACAGTACTGTTGACTGTGCGAGCTTCGGACTGCTCCCTAAAGTCTCGCTGCTGGTGATTGTGCTGGCTCCCTTCTGGCTGCTGGCCTTGGGGATAAGCGGGTTGCATTGGTGGTGGAGGTGGGGGCTGTTGCCAAGATGCCTGAGGTTGGCTTGCCGAAGCAACAGAAACTACAGGATGGTTACCCACATACTCTGGAATGTATGGTGAGTGGTACGAAGCAGTATGCATAACCTGCTTCGGCTGGCTCTGTTGGGCTGCAACTTCTGCTATCTCTTTCTGTTTTTGAATGGTAACATGGCACATCCTGGTAGTATGGCCCTTGTCCTCACCACAGAATAGGCAGTAAATTTTCCTGGGCTGATCCCCAAACCTTCCTCCGAAGCCCTTGGCGCCTCTACCCCTTGGAGCTGGGGACCGAGGATAGTTCTGTTGCTGCCCCGAAGCCTGAGAGGAATACTGTGGCCTTTGTTGTTGACTTCCCCTATCGTCATTCTGAGTAGAATGGATAGATCTGACGTGCCTAGGGTGGATTCTCCCTCCGAAGCCCCTGGTCATTTCGAAGAACCTGTAAGCTTCCTCCCTTCTTTGCCGAAAGTCATTATCTGCTCGGATATATTCATCCATCTTCTGAAGCAGTTTCTCCAAGGTCTGAGGGGGTTTCCTAGAGAAGTATTGGGCTGTAGGTCCTGGCCGAAGCCCCTTAATCATGGCCTCAATAACAGATTCATTAGGCACCGTTGGCGCCTGTGCCCTCAATCGTAAGAACCTTCGGACATACGCCTGAAGGTATTCTTCATGATCCTGAGTGCACTGGAACAAAGCTTGAGCAGTGACCGGCTTCGTCTAAAACCCTTGAAAGCTGGTGATGAGCATGTCCTTCAGCTTTTGCCACGATGTGATTGTTCCTGGCCGAAGAGAAGAGTACCAGGTCTGTGCAACATTTTTAACTGCCATGACGAAGGATTTCGCCATGACTGCAGTATTGCCACCATATGAAGATATGGTTGCTTCGTAGCTCATCAGAAATTGCTTCGGATCTGAGTGTCCGTCATACATTGGGAGCTGGGTGGTTTATAAGACGGGGGCCAAGGTGTAGCCTGCAGTTCTGCTGACAGAGGAGAAGCATCATCAAAAGCAAAATTTCCATGATGGAAATCCTCATACCAGTCATCCTCGTTGATGAAGCCTTCTTGGTGAAGCTCTCTGTACTGGGGCCTCCGGTTCTGCTCATCTTGCGTAAGATGACGAACTTCTTCGGAGGCTTCGTCTATCTGCCTTTGTATGTCAGCTAGCCGGGCCATCTTTTCTTTCTTCCTTTGCACTTGTTGATGCAGCATCTCCATGTTCCTGATTTCTTGGTCCAAATCGTCCTCCTGAGACGTTGGACTGGTGGCCTTCCTCTTCTGGCTTCGGGCTTCCCGAAGAGAAAGGGTCTCCTGGTTCGGGTCCAGCGGCTGCAGAGCAGCAGCCCCTGTTGCTGAAGCTTTCTTTGGCGGCATGACGAAGGTCGATGCTTGCCAAAGGTGGTCAAAAAGGGTTCACCGGAGGTGGGCGCCAATGTTGGGGACTTGCTCTCAAATGCTTCGGCTTAAGAGCAAGGCAACATAAAGAATGTTAAACGTTAAAGTTCTTCGTCCTTCGGAGCATTATTTCCCTTAGGATATAATGTCTTTCGGACGAAGATTACAAAGAGCATACCTTCGTAAATTCGACGTATAAAAATGAAGAAGGAATTATACGAAACATGAACAGTACGAACCATCAAATATGTTATTATTATTGTATTATTTTTATTTTATTACCATGAATAAGCAAAGATAACAATTCATTACAAGTGTACCTTCGGCTTGAAGGAAGATAAAGAATACAAGCGTGACGCAAAAGCAAATGCCAAGTCAGCGTGAACAGTACGAGAGTACTGTTCATCTATTTATAGGCACGGGTCGCAGCCCATGCAAAATTACATCCAGGCCCTTTGCATTTGATAATAACTCTATAGTAATTTATCGGGGTCTAGATAGCCTTTTCCTCTTTAAGTCGGTTTCCTTTTTCCTGCCAACATGCCGAAGCTCCCTTGCGCACAACTTCGGCTCTGTTCCATCCTTCGTTCTCCTTGTGTTTCTTTATACAGCGATTTTGACTCAAGTCCGAAAGGTCCATGTCCGAAGGTACCTGCTCATGTATTACACTCCAGAAACATTGTCAAATCACGTTTTTGAGGACCTTCGGAAGCCGAAGGCCCCCAACACTAGGTCTAATTCTGCGATAAACCAAAAGGTTAGGGGTCTTTCACTCAATTTGAAGTTCATATGCAAAAGATATGAAATAAACAAGTTTTGGAATTCAAGATACAAAACTAGGTCTAATTCTGCGATAAACTAAAAGGCTTGGGGTCTTTCTGCAAAAATACAAGGGCATGCGCGTGAAAACTAGGGACGACGGGTTAATTCTCAAGAAGCCGAGGGTCTCCTTAGCAAAACTGCCACGCGAAGGGGTACGGGTTAATCTCATCCATCCGACCGCAGACGATCGACCACGATTAGATGTAAGCGAGTGGGCGCGAGCGCGGGCTGACAGGTGGGTCAGGGGAGTCAGCAGCCTGGAGGACGAGGCGGACTGACTGGCCGGGCCCAGCTGCACGGTGCGGGTGAGGGGCGGATCCGAGCGGCCAGATCTGAATCGGACGGGTAGGATCAGATCGGGTTTACTTGAAGTCAGGCCGTTAGATCTCGGATGGACGTCTGGGATCTGATGGCGAGCTCGGGTTGGATTGCTGGGTTGCCCGCGACGATGCCGCCCGATTCCGCGGCGGAGATTCGCCGGAGGCGAGGGCGCGGCCACGGCGAGGGTTTGGGGTGCTGGGAAAAGGCTTAGGTGAGCTCGGGGTGACACGACGGACTCGGCCGTGGGCACGACACTTGCATAGAGGCACCATAGGGCACGATCCGCGCCGGAGTGGCCCAACGGCAGCGCACATCAACTCCAGCGAGTGATTGCGCGGACAGCAGGGCAGTAAATGGGGAATTAAGGGCATGGGTGGGTTAGTTACCTCGAGAGACGGCTCTGGAGCGCTTGAGCAATGGCGAGGATGCAACGAGGACCTTTGTCGATGGAGAGCACGAACCAAGGGAAATAGGGAGAATGGGGGCAAACAAAAGGGCGTCTTGAGTTGCTAGCGAGGAGGCAGAGCTCACTGGGGCAATGGACGCGACAGGAGCTCGACGACGACCGCAGAATGGACGACGGACGACGTTAGTGCTCCACGGGTGCGCGCGCAGTGCGAGAGAGAGGGGTGCGAGGGGTCTATAGGGGAGCGCTATTGAGCGAGGGGAGTGAGCGAGTGAGTGCGAGATCCAAAAAGAGGTCGGGCGCGTGGGGGAGTGGTCGGGAAACGCGCGACGTGGGCACGTCCAAGACGAAGTGCACGGGCGGGAGGTTAGGGAAGGAGAGGAGGCTGACAATTGGGGTCCGCGAGCCAGCGAGGGCAAACACGCGAACGGGCGGTCAGCGCTGATAGGGCGGACCCACCGAACAACGAGAGGGAGTGGGCACACGCGCGAAGAAACTGGCCCCAACAAGCCGGTCCGACCGGGAAGCGGGAGGTAGAGAGGAAGAGAGCGCGTACACGGATCGTCACTAACACGTGGGACCCACCTGTCAGGCGAAGCGGGCGCACGCGACCTGGCTAGGCTGGGCCTGCTCTGCTGAAATGAGTTTTCTTTTTCCTGGAATTTCTACATGTTTTTCTTATTTTTCTCTATGGATTTCAAATCAAATTCAAACCTAATTCAAATTCAAACCAATCCAAACATGTGCATCAAACAAAAGAATAATTTAGGCTCATCATGATGCAACATTTCATGACTCACATAGGTTTTGCTATACTAAATAAATAGTTGATCCCCTATAAACTTGACTTAACTCTAATAAAAGAGAGAGAAGAAGTCTAGAGAGAGAAACAAGAGGTAACACCTGAATTTGGTAGATATTAGAGAACAAATTTTATACCCCTAAATTCAGGGTGTTACAGATCCGCATGAGGATGACTCGCAGGTGCGCGTAGCGAGGACTGAGCCCACGTAGGAGGCTGAGAATGAGCGTCTCATCCGTGACCAAGAGCTGAGGTTACAGAGGGAGTTGGCTACAGTCTTCATCCGCCATCAATACTCATTGATGGAGAGATCCCAATGGACAAGATGGCGTAAAGCGGTGTCCATGTGGAGAGTCCGGACCTGGCGATTGCCGAGGAACTTGGTCTCGATAGCAACCCAGGCCTGGAAAGCAATCCCTCCCTCCTTATGGACGTCATCCTGCATTTTGACTGTGATGGTACCGGGTATCTAGGTCAGAACAATGTTGTCCATCCGGTACCAAGCGTGTGTCGACACCGCCGTGTTGGTGAGGACGTGGTCGTCGAGGGCATAACGGTGGAGGGTCAACAGGACCTGATCGCGCCAGCGAGTGTACTGGGGCTAGTCAGGGGCGAGGATGACGAAGACCAGAGCCCAAATACTGGGTAGTCCCACCGCCTGAGCATGGAGACTGACGATGATCGACTCGTCGGGGGCATCGTCATCGACGTCATGCAGGGAGTAGGAGACATCGCCCTAGGCGCCAGCGAGCAAATGAGGGGGCCTTACGAGCTGGTGCTGGCATCAACGACCAACCGTTCCTGCTCCCAAGCGTGGGTGGTAGCCTGCGCGCTGACGGGCGGCGGCAAGGGCGACAGTTACGTCGGGAGTACGAGGACGCTGAGTAGTGGTGAGAGCCGATGGGTGGCTGCATACGGGAGGTAGAATGCCACCCCCCACCGCGACTCCAGGCAGGGCGGGAGTGCCATGACCCACACTCAGGTATGGGAAGTGCGGAGCCAGGAGTTCAGCGCGACGAGCGACGACGTCATGGGTGGGGTGGCCCATAGCGCAACCACGTAGAGGGCAGCGAGAGACGCGAGAGGTGCCATGTACGTGTCGCTGTTGGAGGTGAGCGCACCAGGAGGGATGTCGAGAGCACCGGCAATGAAGTTGGTGCGGTTGGGGTCGCCAGAGTGGACGCCAGAGAGGGGGAGGTGACCGGCGGCGGCGCTCGGAGGTAGAGGCCCGCTTGTCCTAGGGGTTGTGGCCGCTGCAGCGACACGACCATTGCAGGGGCGCGGTCACTAGTGGGGTTGCGCTAGCCTCCAGAAGCGCGCCGACAGCGGAGTCCGGGGTTTCAGCGACGGCGAGGACAAAGCCTAGTGGCCCCATGGGACACGTACTGGGAGGAGGATCGCGGCCGGCCATGGCGGTGGCGCGCAGACAAGGAGAGACACGCGTGGGGGGGGGGGGGGATTCGGCGCGGCGGACAGTAGGCCTGTGGGAGGAGCAACACCGATGGGGGGAGCGCGGCGAGATTCCTATAGCCGTCGGCTACAGTAGCGGCTGGAGTGGGAAGGGGAAGGGGAAGGAGTCTAAACCTAGCTAGATACTATATTGGATTGAAAACCCTAACCCTAAACGGTTTGGGTGATATATTTATAACAGTGATATTGGGTCTAAACCCAGGATACATAATAACTGTAACCCAAATTTAATGCTGCAGTTGGAAAGAGAAAGCAGGCATAAGTCGATGGAGGAGGAGTCGGAGTACTCGTGTTGTCGCGTCGATTATTATATATACTCCTGACAAGCTTTATTTGTAGCTAGCAGTGAACCAACTAACAATGCAAGTCGGTCATGCTATTGCTGTCCAGCTGATATGCATGTCATTAGATTCTCCTGTCGTCCCCATGAACAACCTCTTGACCTAACACACCACAATATATAAAATATAATGGGATCCCTTTCTATTAACCAACAAAACCAGTTGGTTCTGGTCCTCGTCGCTCCTCCAATCCCTTTTCCTTTTGGATTTTTGCTTGTAAATAACCTTATTACTTTTAGCCTGACAGACTGAATGGGACTTTTTTTTTGGTGTGTGTGTGTTGGGGGGCTGCTGAATAAGCCAATCCAAACTCAACAAGTGTGCTTGCCCATCAAGCTTCAGCAGATGCACTTTCTGTATTATATTATACATCTTGATCAGTGTCTAAGACTCTCTTTGCTAAGGGTTTGGCTTCTCTGAAAATGGAAAAAAGGCTAGGCAACACATGCTCAATCAAGATCCTGTTGGGACCGGGCGGATCAGTGCAGTGCAGTGCACTCTGAAGAGAAGTGCCCTTTTTATCGATGGCCAGCAACCGGCCGGCAAGCAACAAGTGACCTGGAGGTGACTCAGCTCCATCACTTGCTTCTTCTCCTCGCTCCCCTCCGTGCCCTGGCCCGGCCACTTGCATCGCTGTCGCCTTTCTGCATGCATGTTCCTCCCGGCCGGCCTTGCTCCATCCATGGAAGAATATGCTGCGCCCAGTATTCTTGTCTGCTTCTTCTTAGTCATCATCGTCACAAAGGAAGTTTAGGTTTTTGTTTAGGCCCTGTTCGGTTGTTCCGGAATAGAGTCCCGGATTAATTCCTAGCCGGATTACTTCTCTAATTTATATAGATTTTGATGAGCTAGAATGAATCTGGCTCATTCCGATACAACCGAACCGGCCCTTAGTGGGTTATATACGTGTGTATTATGTATGTAAACATCGGTTGGCCAATTAATTAGGGCATGCGTGATAGATGCATAGGATAGGAATGTTGTTGATGCACTTGTTGCATATGCTTTTCCTAACTATGATCATGGTTTCTTTTCTCTTGTCTCTTTATTCGTCCACGCTAGCAATTATTCTGCCTTTTTGATCTCGTCTGTTCTCGTTGGACGGCTGCTGGGCCCTCCTACATATTGAATATATATGGGCTCGGTCCCTTATTTGCTTGCAATTGTTTTTGAGTGATGCAGTTTTTTTTTTCTTTTCCTTTTCTTCGTTCTTTGGGATGAGCATTTGACGAAAGTATAGCTAGGTGAGTAGGGTCATCTGTTCGTGGGCCAGGGATGCATGAAAATTTGGGTGTTGACATTTATCGTTGCTGAGCTCTTTTAGTATGGCAGTGAAGTTTACTGCCTCTGTGCTGCTCTTGTAAAAGGGCTACCAGTTTACTTGTGTGTCCATGCTCCATACACTACCGGAAATTTGGGTGTTGTACTCAGCAATTTTATGAGTGCCATACAGGTGCTCAATAAAGAAAATATGCTATGACAATAAGTATCATAGTGATGAAGACTTTGCCGAGAATCTGAATATTTTGTCGAGTGTCTTGGCCATGGCTCTCAAAAAAGCAAGGTTCATGGGAGCCAGGCATAGTTTCTTTGTCGAGTGTCATGGCTAGGACACTCGCAAAGCTGGCTTCCAGGTGGCCCATGAGATAGGTTCTTTGTCGAGTGTTATATCCACTGCACTCGACAAAAAGGTGACGACTTTTGTCGGGTGCTATGGCCACTGCACTCGGCAAAGCAAGGTTCTAGGTGTCCAAACAAGGTGTCTTGTTGAATGTTATGATCATTGCACTAGGCAAAGGAACTCTTTGCCGAGCGCAACACTCGGAAAAAATGTATCAGGAACAACCATTTTATTTGTTTTTTTTGCATTCCATCCAAACAAACAATATATATATATATATATATATATCACCAACAATCCAACATCACAGACATCTTACAAACTATATATATCACTGTTGGGACATTTTTCGGGCGCCAATCACTCAACACGAACCGTGGCGGTGCTCTCTGCACAGGGGCGGACGGTCCGCGGCCAGGGGCCGGACGGTCCGCGACCTGGCGTAGGGCTAGGGTTTCCTGCCTGACGGCCGGACGGTCCACGCGTGCGCAGGGGGCGGCAAAGCTCGCCGGCGGCGCCTGGATCTCGCTCCTGGGAGGGACCCCGTCGGGGAGGAGAGATCCTAGGTGATATCTAGGCTCAGGCAGACCGACTTAGACTCCTCTAATCGACGTAGAGTCGAAGAGAAACAGAGAATTTGGGGATTGAGAGGCTAAACTAGAACTAGATTAGAACTACTCCTAATTGTACAGAAAATAAATGCGAGATAAAAGCGCTATTGATTCGGTTGATGATTACAAATCGGCCGCATACCTCTGTATTTATAGAGGAGGGGGCTGAACCCTTTACAAACTAATCTCCCGAGCTAATTCCGCGAATTTAGCTAACAACCGTAGCACAAAACTCAGAACCCTAATCTGCTCTGCGCACGCGCGGACCGTCCGCACCACCAGTGCGGACCGTCCGGCCCCAGGGGCCGGACCGTCCGGTTGAGAGCACCTAGAGGGGGGTGAATAGCTGATCCTGTAAAACTTGAGACTTAATGCCACAAAACTTGATTAGGCGTTAGCACAATAATGCCAAGTGGCTTAGAGAGGAGTCTCAACAAAACACAATAACCACAAAGATATCAACACAAAGATGGCACAGTGGTTTATCCCGTGGTTCGGCCAAGACCAACGCTTGCCTACTCCACGTTGTGGCGTCCCAACGGACGAGGGTTGCAATCAACCCCTCTCAAGCGGTCAAAAGACCCACTTGAATACCACGGTGTTTTGCTTTGCTTTTCTTTATCCCGCTTGCGAGGAATCTCCACAACTTGGAGTCTCTCGCCCTTACAAAGATGTTCATAAAGAAGCACGGAGTAAGGGAGGGATGAGCAACTCACACAAGACACAAAGATCACAGCAAATACGCACACACAAGACCCAGACTTGAGCTCAAGAGACTATCACGAGTTTCTCACTAGAACGGAGCTCAAATCACTAAGAATGTCAAACAAGTGCGCAAGAACGAAGTGTGAGTGATCAACTATGCTCAAAGAATGCTTGGATTTCTTCTCCATGCGCCAAGGGGTCCCTTTTATAGCCCCAAGGCAGCTAGGAGCCGTTGAGAGCATTCCAGGAAGGCAATTCTTGCCTTCTGTCGCCTGGCGCACCGGACAGTCCGGTGCACCACCGGACACTGTCCGGTGCGGATTTCTTTCCTTATTTGGCGAAGCCGACCGTTGCAGATTCAGAGCCGTTGGCGCACCGGACACTGTCCGGTGCACATCGGACAGTCCGGTGCTCCAATGTGACCGTTGGCTCGGCCACGCGTCACGCGCGGAAACTTCGGTCGACCGTTGCCCCGGCTGACCGTTGGCTCACCGGACAGTCCGGTGAATTATAGTCGTATGCCGTTGATGGCTTCCCGAGACCAACGACTTCGCCTGTGAACGGCTTATACCGTACACCGCCGTCGAAGTCTCAAGAGCAGCAAGTTCGCCAGAGCCAGCCTGGCGCACCGGACACTGTCCGGTGCCCCACCGGACAGTCTGGTGCACCCAGACTGCGCAGACTTTGGCTGAACAAAGCCATCTCTTTTCCAATTCGATTTCTCTTGTTTCCAGCACTTAGACACAATACATTAGTCCATAAAACAATGTACTAAGTCTAGAAACATACCTTTTGACTTGATTTGCACTTTGTCCACCACTTTGCATAGATTAACACAAAAGCACTTGTGTTGGCACTCAATCACCAAAATACTTAGAAATGGCCCAAGGGCACATTTCCCTTTCAATCTCTCCCTTTTTGGTGATTTATGCCAACACAACATAAAGCAACTAGAACAAGTGCAATATCAATGCAAATGAAAACTCAAAGTTGTTTTGATTCAAATTTGGCATATATGGATCATACTTTGCCACCACTTGGTTTGTTTTTGCAAATCAAACTCAAATTCCTATCTCTAAGTCAAATTCACTTGTAGAGACATAAAGAGAGGTATTCCAAGAGAAATTGATCAAGGATTTCAAAAACTCCCCCTTTTTCCATAATCAACCATTCTCCTCACAAGAGACCAACTTTTGACAAAAATAGCCAATAAGAGTATTTTGACAAAACAAAAGCTCTATTCTATTATTTTCAAAATTCTCAAGTGGTAGCTGATCCATTTATTGCTTTGGCCTTATTTTCTCCCCCTTTGGCATCAAGCACCAAAACGGGATCAATCTTGGCCCTTGAACCCCATTGCCTCACCAAAGTCTTCAAATAAGAATACAAAGGCAATAAGAGTACATGAGATGAACTTGGAATAAGTTACCCTCTCATCGGAGTGCAGTGGAAGTCTTTCATGGTCCAAGTCCACCTTTTCCCTTTCAAACCTCCTTTGAGACTAAATTAAGAAAACTCAAACACATGGTTAGTCTCAAAGGGTCAAGTTGTAGCACATCTCCCCCTAAATATGTGCATCACTTGCAAATGGACTTGTGAGGTCCGGGGAGTACTTGTACAACTTGAGCACCATACACAACAAAATGCATAAGGAACATGATCAAAGGCATAAGCACATGTATGCTATAAATCAATCCAAGTTCCGCGAATCTAAGACATTTAGCTCACTATGCAGCCTGCAAAAGGTCTTCTCATCTAGAGGCTTGGTAAAGATATCGGCTAGCTGGTTCTCGGTGCTAACATAAAACACTTCGATATCTCCCTTTTGCTGGTGGTCTCTCAAAAAGTGATGCCGGATGTCAATGTGCTTTGTGCGGCTGTGATCAACAGGATTTTCCGCTATTCGGATAGCACTCTCATTATCACATAGGAGTGGGACTTTGCTCAGATTGTAGCCAAAGTTCCGGAGGGTTTGCCTCATCCAAAGTAGTTGCGCGCAACACTGTCCTGCGGCAACATACTCGGCCTCAGCGGTGGATAGGGCAACGGAAGTTTGTTTCTTAGAATTCCATGACACCAGGGACCTTCCTAAGAATTGGCACGTCCCCAATGTACTCTTCCTATCGACCTTACATCCAGCATAGTCAGAATCTGAATATCCAATCAAGTCAAAGTTAGACCCCTTTGGATACCAGATCCCGAAGCAAGGCGTAGCGACTAAATATCTAAGAATTCGCTTCACGGCCACTAAGTGACACTCCTTTGGATTGAATTGAAATCTAGCACACATGCATACGCTAAGCATAATATCCGGTCTACTAGCACATAAATAAAGTAAAGACCCTATCATTGACCGGTATGCCTTTTGATCAACGGACTTACCTCCTTTGTTGAGGTCGGTGTGTCCGTCGGTTCCCATCGGAGTCTTTGCGGGCTTGGCGTCCTTCATCCCAAACCGCTTTAGCAAGTCTTGCGTGTACTTTATTTGGGAGATGAAAGTGTCGTCCTTGAGTTGCTTCACTTGGAACCCAAGGAAGTAGTTCAACTCGCCCATCATCGACATCTCGAATTTCTGCGTCATCACCCTGCTAAACTCTTCACAAGACTTTTGATTAGTAGAACCAAATATTATGTCATCGACATAAATTTGGCACACAAAAAGATCACCATCGCAAGTCTTAGTAAAAAAGAGTTGGATCGGCTTTCCCAACCGTGAAATCATTAGCAATTAAAAAGTCTCTAAGGCATTCATACCATGCTCTTGGGGCTTGCTTAAGTCCATAGAGCGCCTTAGAGAGCTTACACACATGGTCGGGGTACCGTTCATCCTCGAAGCCAGGGGGTTGCTCCACGTACACCTCCTCCTTGAGTGGCCCGTTGAGGAAAGCGCTCTTCACATCCATTTGGTACAACCTGAAAGAATGGTGAGCGGCATATGCTAGCAAGATACGAATGGACTCTAGCCTAGCCACAGGAGCAAAAGTCTCCTCAAAGTCCAAACCTGCGACTTGGGCATAACCTTTTGCCACAAGTCGAGCCTTGTTCCTTGTCACCACCCCGTGCTCGTCTTGTTTGTTGCGGAACACCCACTTGGTTCCCACAACATTTTGCTTGGGACGAGGCACCAGTGTCCAAACTTCATTACGCTTGAAGTTGTTGAGCTCCTCCTGCATGGCCAACACCCAGTCCGGATCTAGCAAGGCCTCTTCTACCCTGAAAGGCTCAATACAAGAGACAAAAGAGTAATGCTCACAAAAATTCACCAATCTAGAGCGAGTAGTTACTCCCTTGCTAATATCACCCAAAATTTGGTCGACGGGATGATTCCTTTGAATCGTCGCTCGAACTTGGGTTGGAGGTGCCGGTTGTGCTTCTTTCTCCATCACATGATCATCTTGTGCTCCCCCTTGATCGCACGCCTCCTTTTGATGAACCTGTTCATCATCTTGAGTTGGGGGATGCACCATTGTTGAGGAAGAAGGTTGATCTTGCTCCTTTTGTTCCAGTGGCCTCACATCTCCAATCGCCACGGTGCGCATTGCGGCCGTTGGAACGTCTTCTTCATCTACATCATCAAGATCAACAACTTGCTCTCTTGGAGAGCCATTAGTCTCATCAAATACAACGTCGCTAGAGACTTCAACCAAACCCGATGATTTGTTGAAGACCCTATACGCCTTTGTATTTGAGTCATAACCTAACAAAAACCCTTCTACGGCTTTGGGAGCAAATTTGTAATTCCTACCCTTCTTCACTAGAATGTAGCATTTACTCCCAAAAACACGAAAGTAAGACACATTGGGTTTGTTACCGATTAGCAGCTCATACGAAGTCTTCTTGAGGAGGCGATGAAGGTAGACCCGGTTGATGGCGTGGCAAGCCGTGTTCACGGCTTCCGACCAAAAGCGCTCGGGGGTCTTGAATTCTCCAAGAATCGTCCTCGCCATATCGATGAGCGTCCTGTTCTTCCTCTCTACTACACCATTTTGCTGTGGTGTGTAGGGAGCGGAGAACTCGTGCTTGATCCCTTCCTCCTCAAGATACTCCTTCACTTGAATGTTCTTGAACTCGGACCCGTTGTCGCTCCTTATCTTCTTCACCTTGAGCTCAAACTCATTTTGAGCTCTCCTGAGGAAGCACTTGAGGGTCCCTTGTGTTTCAGATTTATCCTGCAAGAAGAATACCCAAGTGAAGCGGGAAAAATCATCAACTATAACAAGACCATACTTACTTCCTCTTATGCTTAGATAGGCGACGGGTTCGAAGAGGTCCATATGCAGCAGCTCCAGGGGTCTTGACGTAGTCATCACGTTCTTGATGTGATGAGCACTTCCCACTTGTTTACCTGCTTGACAAGCTACACAAGGTCTATCTTTTTCGAAATGCACGTTAGTTAGACCTATCACGTGTTCTCCCTTTAGAAGCTTGTGAAGGTTCTTCATCCCCACATGTGCTAAACGGTGATGCCACAGCCAGCCCATGCAAGTCTTAGCAATTAAGCATGCATCTAGACCAGCCTCCTCTTTTGCAAAATCAACTAAATAAAGTTTGCCGTCTAGTACACCCTTAAAAGCTAGTGAACCATCACACCTTCTAAAGACAGACACATCTACATTTGTGAATAAACAATTATATCCCATTTTACAAAGTTGACTAACGGATAACAGATTATATCCAAGCGACTCAACTAAGAACACATTAGAAATAGAGTGCTCGGATGAAATAGCAATCTTCCCTAACCCTTTTACCTTGCCTTGGTTCCCATCACCGAATATGATTGAATCTTGGGAATCCTTGTTCTTGACGTAGGAGGTGAACATCTTCTTCTCCCCCGTCATGTGGTTTGTGCATCCGCTGTCGATAATCCAGCTTGAACCCCCGGATGCATAAACCTGCAAGGCAAATTTAGGCTTGGGTCTTAGGTACCCAACTCATGTTGGGTCCTACAAGGTTAGTTACAATAGTCTTAGGGACCCAAATGCAAGTTTTGTCTCCCTTATATTTGGCCCCTAACTTCTTAGCGATTATCTTCTTACCCTTTCTACAAATAGCAAAGGAAGTATTGCAAGCATAATAAATTGTAGAGGGTTCATTCATTACTTTCCTAGGAACATGAACAGCATTTTTTCTAGGCATGGCATTTTTCCTAGCAACATTTCTATCATGCATAATAGAAGAACTAGAAGCAACCATGGCATGGGAATCAAAAGCACCATAACTTCTAAAATCATTCCTAGAATGTCTCCTATCATGGTATAAGAAAGCATGGTTCTTTTGAATACTATTTGCCATAGGGGCCTTCCCTTTCTCCTTGATGGAGATGGGAGCCTTATGACATGTCAAGTTCTTGGCTTCCCTCTTGAAGCCAAGTCCATCCTTAATTAAGGGATGTCTACCAATCATGTAGGCATCCCTTGCAAATTTTATTTTATCAATTTCACTCTTGCTAGTCTTAAGTTGGGCATTAAGACTAGCCAATTCATCATTCAATTTGGAAATTGAAACTAAGTGATCACTACAAGCATCAACATCAAAATCTTTACACCTAGCGCAGATCACAACATGTTCTACACAAGAGTTAGATCTATTTGCTACTTCTAGTTTAGCATTTAAATCATCATTTATGCTCTTTAAGCTAGAAATTATCTCATGGCAAGTAGATAGTTCACAAGAAAGCATTTCATTTCTTTTAACTTCTAAAGCATGAGATTTTTGTGCCTCTACAAATTTGTCATGTTCTTCATACAACAAATCCTCTTGCTTTTCTAATAATCTATTCTTATCATTCAAGGCATCAATTAATTCATTAATTTTATCTACCTTGGTTCTATCTAGACCCTTGAATAAACAAGAATAATCTATTTCATCATCATCACTAGACTCATCCTCACTTGAAGAAGCATAAGTAGTATTGTCTCAAGTACATACCTTCTTCTCCTTCGCCATGAGGCATGTGTGACGCTCGTTGGGGAAGAGGGATGACTTGTTGAAGGCGGTGGCGGCGAGTCCTTCATTGTCGGAGTCGGAAGAGGAGCAATCCGAATCCCACTCCTTTCCAAGATGTGCCTTGCCCTTGGCCTTCTTGTAATTCTTCTTCTTTTCCCTTTTGTTCCCTTGTTCCTGGTCACTACCATTATCGGGACAGTTAGCGATAAAATGACCAATCTTACCACATTTGAAGCATGAGCGCTTCCCCTTTGTCTTGGTCTTGCTTGGCTGCCCCTTGCGACCCTTTAGCGCCGTCTTGAAGCGCTTGATGATGAGGGCCATCTCTTCATCATTGAGCCCTGCCGCCTCAACTTGCGCCACCTTGCTAGGTAGCGCCTCCTTGCTCCTCGTTGCCTTGAGAGCAACGAGTTGAGGCTCATTGATTGGACCATTCAACGCGTCGTCCACGTATCTCGCTTCCTTGATCATCATTCGCCCGCTTACGAACTTTCCAAGAACTTCTTCGGGCGACATCTTGGTGTACCTAGGATTTTCACGAATATTGTTCACCAGATGTGGATCAAGTACAGTAAAGGACCTTAGCATTAGGCGAACGACGTCGTGGTCCGTCCATCGCGTGCTTCCATAGCTCCTTATCTTGTTGATGAGGGTCTTGAGCCGGTTGTATGTTTGGGTTGGCTCCTCTCCCCTTATCATTGCAAATCTCCCAAGCTCGCCCTCCACCAACTCCATCTTGGTGAGCAAGGTGACGTCGTTCCCCTCATGAGAGATCTTGAGGGTGTCCCAGATCTGCTTGGCATTGTCCAAGCCGCTCACTTTATGGTACTCGTCCCTGCACAAAGAGGCTAACAACACAGTAGTAGCTTGTGCATTTTTATGAATCTATTCATTAATAAACATAGGGCTATCCGAGCTATCAAATTTCATTCCACTCTCTACTATCTCCCATATGCTAGGATGGAGAGAGAACAAGTGACTACGCATTTTGTGGCTCCAAAATCCGTAGTCCTCTCCATCAAAGTGAGGAGGTTTACCAAGTGGAATGGAGAGCAAATGAGCATTTGTACTTTGCGGAATATGAGAGTAATCGAAAGAAAAGTTCGAATTGACTGTTTTCTTTTTCTCGTATTCGTAGCCGTCTTTTTGGGAAGAAGAGGACTCGTCGCTGTCGTCGTAGTAGACGATCTCCTTGATGCGCCTTGTCTTCTTCTTCTTCCCATCTTTACGTTTGTGGCCCGAGCCCGAGTCGGTAGGCTTGTCATTCTTTGGCTCGTTGACGAAGGACTCCTTCTCCTTATCGTTGATCACAATTCCCTTCCCCTTAGGATCCATCTCTTCGGGCGATTAGTCCCTTCGTGAAGAGAACGGCTCTGATACCAATTGAGAGCACCTAGAGGGGGGGTGAATAGGTGATCCTGTAAAACTTGAGACTTAATGCCACAAAACTTGATTAGGCGTTAGCACAATAATGCCAAGTGGCTTAGAGAGGAGTCTCAACAAAACACAATAACCACAAAGATATCAACACAGAGATGGCATAGTGGTTTATCCCGTGGTTCGGCCAAGACCAACGCTTGCCTACTCCACGTTGTGGCGTCCCAACGGACGAGGGTTGCAATCAACCCCTCTCAAGCGGTCCAAAGACCCACTTGAATACCACGGTGTTTTGCTTTGCTTTTCTTTATCCCGCTTGCGAGGAATCTCCACAACTTGGAGTCTCTCGCCCTTACAAAGATGTTCACAAAGAAGCGCGGAGTAAGGGAGGGATGAGCAACTCACACAAGACACAAAGATCACAGCAAATACGCACACACAAGACCCAGACTTGAGCTCAAGAGACTATCACGAGTTTCTCACTAGAACGGAGCTCAAATCACTAAGAATGTCAAACAAGTGCGCAAGAACGAAATGTGAGTGATCAACTATGCTCAAAGAATGCTTGGATTTCTTCTCCATGCGCCAAGGGGTCCCTTTTATAGCCCTAAGGCAGCTAGAAGCCGTTGAGAGCATTCCAGGAAGGCAATTCTTGCCTTCTGTCGCCTGGCGCACCGGACAGTCTGGTGCACCACCGGACACTGTCCGGTGCAGATTTCTTTCCTTATTTGGCGAAGCCGACCGTTGCAGATTCAGAGTCGTTGGCGCACCGGACACTGTCCGGTGCTCCAATGTGACCATTGGCTCGGCCACGCGTCATGCGTGGAAACTTCGGCCGACCGTTGCCCTGGCTGACCGTTGGCTCACCGGACAGTCCGGTGCCTCACCGGACAGTCTGGTGAATTATAGCCGTAAGCCGTTGATGGCTTCCCGAGACCGACGACTTCGCCTGTGAACGGCTCACCGGACAGTCCGGTGCACCACTGGATAGTCCGATGATTTATACCGTACACCGCCGTCGAAGTCCCGAGAGCAGCAAGTTCGCCAGAGCCAGCCTGGCGCACCGGACACTGTCCGGTGCCCCACCGGACAGTCTGGTACACCCAGACTGCGCAGACTTTGGCTGAACAAAGCCATCTCTTTTCCAATTCGATTTCTCCTGTTTCCAGCACTTAGACAAAATACATTAGTTCATAAAACAATGTACTAAGTCTAGAAACATACCTTTTGACTTGATTTGCACTTTGTCCACCACTTTGCATAGATTAACACAAAAGCACTTGTGTTGGCACTCAATCACCAAAATATTTAGAAATGGCCCAAGGCACATTTCCCTTTCACTGGTCCTCATTTTGGTACTCAACATATGCCCCTGCCTTTTGGTGGAGCTCAGCAAACCAAAAGCAACTAACTCGATGTGATCACATCGGTTTTATTAGACATCTTGCCACCTACTAGGATAGTACGCAAGGGTCTTGGTCCCGATGGTTAACTCAACGGACGTGACCCATTTAGCTTTGATCGGACTGTCAGTCCCAATATCGCCGAGTGTCGTACTGGTCTTGACCAGTTCGTCACCTTGCTTTCCTAATTTTCTGAGTGTTCTGGCGTAGCTCCATAATCGACCAGGTCTTCTCCTTGTAGGTCGTCTTCCTCCATGGGTGTCGGTACGTCGTTGGAGGTGTCCTGGTGTAGTGCGGACGTTTCGGCCTCAGGAGTTGTACGGTCCATGCCTTGTACGGTTGGTCTGGTCTTTATAGCCGGACTGTCTGCCATACTTGCAAAGAGCTACACAGTTATTGTTTTATTTTCTGTCTTTGTGGCCGTTTGATTTTCCTCAACGACCTTTGGTCTCCATCTCTTTTGTGGTGGCGGATACTGTGGATGCGTGTCATTGAATATTTTTTCCGCCTCCTTTTCCTGGGTCTCCTTCGCTCTTAGGCGCTGTAGTTTTCGCTTTTGCGATCGCGTTAATCCCGATGGGCACCATCGGGCCATGGAGTATTTTGAATCGGCCATTTTGTTGATAGCCGTATCTTCTTTTTTGTTTGTGTTGGCCGATTTACCAGAAATCATCGGCCCTTCGTTATTTTGTTGTACGATGACATCCGTTGTTCCTATTTCAACGACGTCCCTTTATCGTACTGTTGGAGGCTGTAGCTATATACCCCCCTACCGTATTAGTCAGCCTTTGGGGTCGAGTGGTTCGGCAATCTTGCTGGACCTGTGCTCGTGGACCAGATTGAGGGGCTCTCAATCGGTCTTGTACTGGAGGCATCAACCTAGCAAAGACAGATGACTGGGGTCCCCCAAGCGGAGTATTGTGGTGTCCCGAAAGGATATGGTGGCATACCCCACATCTGATTCGGGATATATGGTGGTGGTGGTATGTATGTATAATGATATGACATAGGTGTGTATGGGAGTGGAGGTGTCCATGTGTGTACGTTAGGTCTTAGTTGGACATTATAACCTCCCGTCCTTTCCAATTGGTGAGGTGGTCCAATCGGCCTAACCTGCTGTTGCTCCTGGGTGGGTAAGCGAGACCGCTTTGGTGGCTGATCACTGGGGCCGACCTTCTTTTTCACGTATTTAGACAATAATTGATCAAAGGTTGGGCTGGTTTTACCAACTGACCAGCGGCCTTGAACATGTTAGTTTTCCACGTACCTATTTATGGTCGTCGTGGTTTGAAGGTACATGGTCGTCGTGGCTCCTTGTCGTTGCCGGACCGTCCACTGGAATGCTCTGGACCGTCCGGTGATGTTACGGACCGTCCACGCCTGGGCACCGGACTGTCCGCGATGCGTAGTATAGGTTCTCGCGCATGTCCCCTTGTCTGCGCTTGCCCTCCAGTGCCGGCGGTTGTGATGGTCACCTTCAGTGTCTCCCCTCCATCAGGAGTCTTCTCGGCCATCACTTTCCTGCAAGAGATTTTGTTGTTTCCATCAGCCTCCCGTGCGTTGCCGATGATGACTTCTTTGTCTTTGCCCTTATCGGCTGTGCTGGGCTGAATTAGGATCTTTTTTCCATTGAAGTTGATCACATTCGTTGGCAAGGGCTCCGTGTCCTCCTGAAATTTCAATGTCCCTCGTTAATGGCTAATTGGATTTGTTGTCGAAACACATTATAATCATTAGTGGCACGGGAAAATGAGTTGTGCCACCTGCAATATGCGCGACGCTTTAGTTCGTCGGTGGGTGGAATAGTATAATCGATCTTAATGTTACCATTTTTTAGTAATTCATCGAATATCTTATCACATTTGCCGACATTAAATGTAAACTTAACCTCCTCCTGTTGTTTCCTTTGAACTGACTGCAGGGAGGAGCAAGCCGAAGATTTGGCCTGCTCAGGCCAAACTATTTCGGTAGTGTAAACTTCCTTTGGCTCATCGTCCGAACTACTTTGATTGTGTCCTACTATATGGACACTATGATGAACCGTTTTGACTAGTTCTTTGCTTTGGCTTTCACAAGCCAAAGCTTTCTGATGTAATTGTGCTAGCGTAAAGAACTGGATGCCTTCTAATTTCTCTTTTAAATAATAGTGCAATCCATCAAAGGCTATTCCCGCCAGTTGTTTATCTGTTAAATGAATTTGAAAGCATTGGTTTCTTGTATCCCGGAATCTCCGGATGTAATCACTAACCGATTCACCCTTTTCTTGTCGTAGGGCCACTAAGTCTACTAAATCTAGCTCGTAATCGCCAGAGAAGAAATGTTTATGAAATTTTTGTTCTAAGTCTCCCCATGACAAAATGGAATCAGGAGGGAGTGTGGCATACCATGTGAATGCAGTCCCTGTTAAAGATAATGAAAATAAACGTACATGGAATGCTTCGGTGTCGGCCAATTCTCCTAACTGTGCTAAGAACTGGTCTATGTGCTCACGCGTGCTCTTTCCTTAGTCTCCCGAAAACTTTGCGAATTCGGATATTCTGGTCCCCTAGGGTATGGGAGATGGTCAAACTGGCTATTGTAAGGTCTCCGATATGAATGCCCCCCGGGGACTATACTAACTTCGAGCTTATCTCGGAACGCCCCAGCTATTTCCTCTCTTACTATATCAATGGCAGCCGGTGGGAGACCAGCAACTCTTTGGTCCAATATGGGTGAGTTTGTTTGGATGTTGGTATGTTGTTTTCCTCCCTATTGGTTTGGGTTTTGCGACGCGTTAATACATGCCCTATGAGGCTCATAGGACTGGCCATTCCTTTCTAGCCTTTTGGGAGCCAGAAAGTACTCACCCTCACGGGTTTGGTAAATTATATTATGGTGCTGGTGTGTCGTATGGTGAGATGGGGAGTCTAGCTAGGACGAATACGGAGTTGGATATCCATCCTTCTCAAAAAAAACTCTGTGCCAGACCGTCCGGTTAAATACGCGGACCGTCCGGCTCCGTGCGTGGACTGTCCGACCATGTGGCCAGACCATCCGACATTATATTCGGACTGTCTGGCGTCATACGCGGAGAGTCTGAATGGGTTATCTAGGGTTTGCACGGTATGTGGAGGCTTGGGTGCAGGCCTCGGTAATTCGCTTCTAAAAATGGGATCGGCCGCCGCTGGCCCGGACGGTCCGCGCTCACGTGCGGACGGTCCGGACATGCGTAGATCGGCAAATTTATCGCCGATGTGCGTGGGAGGCTGTTGTTGCCCAAGGTACATGTCTATCGGTATCCCATAAAGGGGTTGTGAGTGGTCGTGACAACCTGTAGCCGATGAATTACGTGTGTATTCCCTCAGTTCAACCTCGTGCGAAGGAAGATTTGCAATAGTAGACTTATCAAGCGCACGCACTAGCCTTTTATGACCATTTTGTATATCCCCTACGATACGTTGCATCTGCTCTCGTTGTTCGTCTATGTAAGCTTTAAGAGATTGGAGTTCATTGGTGCTACTTACATTTGGGGTATTCGTAGTAGGTTGGAGCGAAGCCAGATCTGTCGCTCATTGCCGAACGACTTTGTTGTTCCTGTCCACCTTGAAGTCGGCTAGAAATTTCGCCTTTGCTTCCTGGATCAGCTGCTCCTGGCGCTCCTCGAATAGGAGCCGTTCTTCAGCCGACAAGGTTTCCCATGTCGGCTTGATGATATTGCTGGTGGAAACTTCAGAGCTATCCTTTGAACCGGCCATTGGGGGCTGATCTCGATAGGTCTATATGAAATCGTCCCTAGCGGAGTCGCCAAAAAATGTGTTGGGACCTTTTTCGGGCACCAATCACTCAACACGAACTGTGGCAGTGCTCTCTACATAGGGGCGGAGGATCCGCGGCCAAGGGTCAGACGGTCCGCGACCTGGCGCAGGGCTAGGGTTTCCTGCCTGACGGCCGGACGGTCCGCGCGTGTGCAGGGGGCGGCGAAGGTCGCCGGTGGCGCCTGGATCTCGCTCCCGGGAGGGACCCCGTCGGGGAGGAGAGATCCTAGGTGATATCTAGGCTCGGGCAGATCGACCTAGACTCCTCTAATCGACGTAGAGTCGAAGAGAAGTGGAGAATTTGGGGATTGAGAGGCTAAACTAGAACTAGACTAGAACTACTCCTAATTGTACATAAAATAAATGTGAGATAAAAGTGTTATTGATTCGATTGATGATTACAAATCGGCCGTATACCTCTGTATTTATAGAGGAGGGGGGCTGGACCCTTTACAAACTAATCTTCCGAGCTAATTCCGCGAATTTAGCTAACAACCGTAGCACAAAACTCGGAACCCTAATCTGCTCTGCGCACGTGCGGACCGTCCGCACCACGAGTGCGGACCGTCTAGACCATGGACTGTCCGGCCCCAGGGACCAGACCGTCCGGTCCTCATTTTGGTACTCAACAATCACCAACATCACACATATCACAAGTAGCTTCACAAGCATCACAAAAGTCCCATACCTCACAAATTAGTTCACAAAACTTGCAAGTAGGTTCACAAAAGTCACATGTCTCACAAATAAGTTCATCAAAGTTCTCAATCATCACATAAGTCAAAGTATCATCACTAACCTGGCCAATTAGTGGATTGTTGGATTTGAAGTTGGACTACAAGTACAACATTTTGTGAGTGTTTGTTTCCGATTAATTTTCTCGTTGTGGTAATTTTTGTTCGTTTGCGGTTATATTTTTGTCATATTGGTTTGTTTCGGTAAACACGTATAACCCGGACCCGTTCCCGTCTGTGGTTGTTCCGCTTCCGTTTCTGACGATGAATTGCGGGAGCTGTTGGGGGCCTTCGTCCTCCGAAGGTCCTCAAAAACATGATTTGACAATGTTTTCCAAGTGGATTATGTGAACAGGTACCTTCGGACTCAGAATTACGAACATGAAGTGCGGTCAGGACGAAGCCTGAACCAGACGAAGGACGGGCTGATTACCAAGCTCCACGAAGGATGGTGCACAGCCGAAGCTGTGCGCAGGGAAGCTTCGTCGCGATAGCAGAGGGGGGAACCGACTTAAAGATGAAAAGACTACGTGAACCTTGTCAGATTTCCATAAGTCATTGACAAATGTAATGGACATAAATGTAATTTTACGTGGGCTGCGTCCCGCGTCTATAAATAGATGAACAGTATTCCCGTACTGTTCACGCTGACTTGGCATTTGCTTTTGCGTCACGCTTGTACTTTTTATCTTCTCTCAGGACCGAAGGTACATTTGTAATTTGAAATCATTTCTATTTTTCCATGTTAATAAAATAGAAATGATTCTATGATGATGCTTATATTATATTTCATGCTTTATATGAATCCTTCGTCATTACTTGTTATGTTTACGAAGGTATGTCTCTTATGACCTTCGTCCGAAACTCATTATTTCCCGAAGGGACATAATGCTTCGAAGGACGAAGGACTTTAACACTTAACACTTTTTATGTTGCCTTGTTCTTAACTCTTAGCATTTGAGAACAAGTCCCCAACATTGGCGCCCACCTCCGGTGAACTCACTTCCATTTCCTGAGCTTTTCGACACCTTCGGCAAGCATCAGCTTCGTCATGCCGCCGAAGAAGGCTTCAGCACCAGGGGCTGGCACGCTGCAGCCGCTGGACCCCAATCAAGACGTCCTTTCTCTCAGAGAGGCACGAAGCCAGAAGAGGAAGGCTACCAGTCCAACACATCCGGAGGATGATCTAGATCAGGAGATTCAGAATCTGGAAATCCTTCAGCAGCAGGTTCAACGCAGGAAGGAGAAGATGGCCAGGCTAGCTGAACTGCAGAGGCAGATAGATGAAGCCTCTGAAGAAGTTCGTCATCTTGCTCAGGATGAGCAACACCGAAGGCCTCAGCATCAAGACCTTCATCAGGAGGGCTTTCACAACGAAGACGACTGGTATGACAATTTCCATCGTGGGAATTTTGTTTTTGATGATACTTCTCCCCTGTCCGCTGAGTTACAGGCTACACCTTGGCCTCCGTCCTACAAGCCGCCTCAGCTCCCCGTATTTGATGGCCATTCAGACCCGAAGCAGTTCTTGATGAGCTACGAAGCAACAGTGTCTTCGTACGGTGGCAATGCTTCAGTCATGGCCAAATCTTTCGTTATGGCTGTCAGAAGTGTTGCTCAAACCTGGTATTCCTCCCTTCGACCAGGAACGATCACTTCATGGCAGAAGCTGAAGGATTTGTTGTTAACCAGTTTTCAAGGATTTCAGACGAAGCCGGTCACTGCTCAGGCTCTGTTCCAGTGCACTCAGGACCACGAAGAATACCTTCAGGCATATGTCCGAAGGTTTCTGCGTCTAAGGGCACAGGCGCCGACAGTGCCCAATGAGATTGTCATTGAGGCCATGATCAAGGGGCTTCGGCCAGGGCCATCAGCGCAGTATTTTGCCAGGAAGCCACCACAAACGCTGGAGAAGCTGCTCCAGAAGATGGATGAATATATTCGAGCTGACAATGATTTTCGCCAAAGAAGGGAGGAGGCCTTCAGATTTTCTGAGATGACCAGGGGCTTCGGAGGAGGATTCTATCCGAAGCATGTCAGATCAATTCATAATTCCAATCAAAATGATGATAAGGGGAGCCAGCAGCAAAGGCCACAGTACTCCTCACAGACTTCGGGGCAACAGCAAAGCTCCTTTCGACCACCAGCTCCAAGAGGCAGAGGCGCCAGGGGCTTCGGCGGAAGATTCGGGGATCAACCCAGGAGAATATTTTGCTTATTCTGTGGTGAAAACAAAGGTCATACTACCAGGATGTGTCATGTTACCATTCAGAAGCAAAAAGAGATAGCCGAAGCTGCCGCGCAACAGGCTCAGCCGAAGCAGGTCATGCACACTGCTTCGTATCATTCGCCCTACATCCCAGAATATGTGGGCAACCATCCTGTAGTCTCTGCTGCTTCGGCAAGTCAGCCTTCAGCTTCCTGGCAACAGCCCCCGCCTCCACCCCCGTTGCAACAAGGCCAGCAGCCAGAAGGGAGCCAATATGCTCCACATCAAAGGGACTTCAGAGAACAGTCCGAAGCTCGCACGGTCAACAGCACCGTGCCAGAGTCAAAACACATCTATTGACAAATATCCTACCTTAATAGCAATCTTTTTCATTCAGTTTTATTTTTTCTAATAAAGGACATTGTTTAGGTTTCATGTAATTAGTTTCGTTGATTCCTACAAGAAAAATATGTTTTCTTCACAGGTTTGTGATAATAAAAAGGACCTTCGGACTATCGAAAATCCTTCGAAGCAACAAAAAGTCGTTCTAAAGAACGCAGAGTAAGTCTGACGAAGTCACAAAAAGTCGTTCCGAAGGGAGCGCAGTGTAAGTTTTCTGCTCCAAAGTCGTTCCAAAAGGAATGCAGAGCATACAGCGAAAAGTCAACGCTGATACCGCCTAAGTAAAAGGCGAAGAAGCTCCAAAGACGTTCCTAAGGGAATGCAGAGCTTATACCGCCTAAGTAAAAGGCGAAGAAGTTCCAAAGACGTTCCTAAGGGGATGCAGAACTTACAGCGAAAAATAAACGCTGATTCCGCTGAAGTAAAAGGCGAAGAAGCTCCTAAGGGAGGCTTATAATGAAAAAGTCAGTATTGATACAAAAGATTGTGCCCCATTGCAGGAATGTGTGTATCTTCGGCACAAAATATCATTTTGCATAACATAACATCATCACATCATTTTGCATAGCATAATCATCATACATCATGCTGCATGTGGCACAAGAAGGGGGCATGTTATCGATCTTCGGAAAATGCTTTGAAAAGGGGCAAATCATGCCAAGTTACAGGGAGAAACAATATTGATTTTCGAGGTATAGCTTCGGAGATTATTTTTACGAAGTTTGGATATTTCTTATCAGAACACTATGGATATTGTCGTGATAAATGATAAATTCTTCTTCACGAAGCATGAAAAGAAGGGAAGGTGTTTTTTCGTCGAAGACTCAAAAATGGTACGTGTTTAAAGTTTCATGCATCGTAAAGAATTGAATCATAAAACAAATATATTACATACAGGATTACAGAATATTACACAAATCATATATCAAATGTTTTTTGCAATAGCACTTAGTCTTCCCTAAGTACTATCTCTGCAGCTTCGTTCAGCAGTCGATCGACAACCTGATCCATGATAGCTTCGGCCATCTTTTTAATTTCGTCGTCATCTTTAGGCTGAGGGCCCGAAGATGCTTGAGTAGGATCTGAGTGAGGACGGGACACGACTACATTACTATTACAAATCGCAAACAGATCTTAAAAGCCTAAAGATTACAACACGGTAAAAACTATTATTTAGTACCTAATTGACCTTCGGGCTCTGTGCTCTTTTTAGCAGCCTTAGCCACTTCTCTAGCATCATGGATGCCCCTTTCACTTCTCTGAATAATTTCTCTTGCCATTTCTCGGCCACCGTTATCCCAGATATCAGTAAAAAACTTTCCACCAATTATGCTAGCTTCGGCCGAAGGATCTTTTGTATCTTCAAAGGACAAAGCAGCTTCGGACTGTGCTAAAATTTTCACATGCTCACAGCCCTTCTTCTCTAAAATGGTGGCAATCCCTCTGGCGCCAGAGAAGGCACATATATCTCCTCGGCTATTTAAAATTTCTTCGAAGGCTTCAGCTTCGTGGTCAATCCACTCAATGACACTTTCGGGATTGCCCCTCAAAAAATTTTCTTCACTTGAGAATGCGCCGACTTTGGCGAAGCTAACCTTTAATTTTTTAACACAATCTACAGATTTATTGTAGCATTTCTTTTTGGACGAACGAAGCTCTTCAACAGTCACTTCTAGATGATCTGCCCATTGATCGCTGAGTTCACGCTTTGTTTCTTCAAGTATACGTTCTTCTTTGGCTCTGGCCAGTTGTTTCCGAAGGTCTTCAATTTCGCGTTTCTGAGCTTCAGCTTGACTTTTGAAAGCAGCTTCGTCCTCCTTTATTTTATCTATCAATGAGTATAATATTTTGTCTTTTTCGAGACCTTCGTTCCTCAGTTCAATTACTTCGGAACGAAGGTTGCTCAGGGCTATAGTACATCCTTCGTCCTCAGCATCTTTCTGTGCTCTGAGGGCATTGCTGAGTATCAGGCCCTGCAGACAGGAATATGTCTGTGTCAATAGTTTTAAACAAACGGAAAATTTTGAATTCAACAAAAATATAAGAATTCCATTTGTCGCACCTTTAATCTGTTGTAAGCTAGGCTGTCAGCCAGATCGTTCTTTGACAGCACCGAAAGTCCGTCTTCTAAAGTTGGAAATCCGAAGCTTCTGCTCATCTCCCGACAGACAGAAATTTCCTTGCTGTCGGGGAGGCAATACAAGAAATCTTCTTCTCCACTGCCATTAAATATCAACGCCCCCTTTGGATATTTCAACTTTTGGGCATAGTGTTGGGCCTCTTGTTCTTCTTTTTCTGTTAATTTTTTCCCCGAAGCATGACGAAAAATATAATCACGAATTTTGGATGCTTCGGGGGTAACAACACCAGTTCCTTCAGCAAAAGTTGGCTTTGTTATTTTTTCTGCCTCACTTTCCAAGGTTTTTGCCTTTGAGGGCTCTGAGGGCCCAGCTTCGGCTTCAGTATCTTGCTCTGGAGCTTTAGAACCCGAAGCTTCGACTGTTGTTTCAGGAGTGACGGCAGCCTTCTTTGGAGGGGTGCTTGAAGATTTGATCGTTTCCAGCACATCTAGCACATTAGCCATTCTCCTTCTTTTCGGAGTCACTGCTGGCACTTTTTGATTACTTACTGTTTCAATGTTTGCCACAGGACTCAAAACTTCTGATGTTTTGGAGTCCTCGGTTGCTTCCTTTACCTCTTCCATTTTTTCTGTGAATGGCGCTTCGGCCTTCTCTTTCGTTTCTGGTAACAAAATTTTTGATTGCTCCAATTTTGTCTTCGTTGGTATTTCGGCTGTTTCTGTGACTTCTGGCAGCAAAGTTGGCTCGGCTGGTTTTTCAGCTTCGGTGGCCGAAGAAGTCTCTCCGGTAAACTCAGGCACCGAAGCTGGATCAATATAACGCGGTCGATAAGTAAGAACCTTTATCTTCTTCCTTTTCGGTTCTGGCTCGCTAGGAGCAGCTGCAGTTTCTTCTTTTGCAGAGGTTGTATTTTTTCTCTTCTGCCTTCGAATGGGGTAGCAATAGTCAGGGTAGACAAACCCGATGGCATCAAATACCCGATTCAGCCTTTTCTTTTTTCGGCCTCCGAAGGCTGCTGACATTGCAGTATCTTCGGCCTTCGAGTATGTCCCAAGCAGCTCATCACTTAAATTGTCAATGCTTTTCAACCACTCATCGTCTGGCTCAATAAATTTATCTTCAAATTTAAAAGTGTACTTAAACCTGACAAGTCCACCTTCGTCGGCCTCTTTAACGGTTTCTTGTGGCATTTCCCATTTCTCCGCAAGCGGCCACACCCTGAAGGCAATATGCTCTTGTACTAAGTCCCTTGTTCCTATAAAAGAGCAGACAACGCCGAAGGCTCTTTGGCACTCTTCGGCGGCTTCGTTCATTTCAACCTTCGGCCTCCGAAGGCCGAAGCTTTGCCAAATAGGACGCATAATTATACCTTTGATGTCTTCTCGTGCTGATAAGTCATTCTTCACATAAAACCATTCTGTCATCCAATCCCCGGGCCATCTCTTCCGAAAGGTTGGTACGGGACAGCTTGCCCCGGACCGAGAGACGAAGCTGTAGCAGCCAAAGTTGTTATGGTACTGTTCTTTGCCCCAAGGCTTTGTTTCATATAATAATTCATGTATATTACAGAAGCTTCTTGCGTCAGGCTTCAGACCTTGGCTTCTCGTGGCCCACACGAAGATATTTAGCCTTATAATAGCCTCTGGAGTAAGTTGATGAAGATAGACTTCGAAGATTTTCAACACCTCCACGACGAAGCTGCTCAAGGGGAATCGCAATCCGGCTTTCAAAAAGCTTCGGTACACCACAACTTCATTTTCTTCAGGGTGTGGACAAGTCTTTTCCCCTTCGTCCGCCCTCACAATGGACAGATCCCGGAAATACCTTCCTCTCATATTAACAAGATGATTCTCTTTGATAATTGATTTACCATAAACTGAATGGCTTGGTCGCCAGGGGCGATCTTCGGAGTCTTCGCCACCGCTGTCCACATCATAACTTTCACTGTCACCAGTATCTTCAGACAGCCCTTCCAGAATTTCCCTGGTGATCTTTTCTGTGTTGGTCTTCGACATTGCTATAAGAAACCCTAAGTTCTTCTCTTCATCAAGACTCAGCTTCATTTCAGCAGCAGCCTTCTTAGCAGCTTCAGACATCTTCAGAAACACTAAAAAACTGTTTTCAAAGCCGAAGCTTCAAAGCTAAAAGCTTAGCAGATCACAGTGCACAAGAGCTAAAAAATGAGTGAGCAAGAGTGGTTGGCCAGAAAGCGTGCAAAATAAGTTTGCGGTATGGCCGTATTTATACGCTTGATGCGTTGAAAGTTGAAAGACCCCACTTGTCATTGAATGTTGCTATTCTAGCAAAGGGAAGGTGTTTTTTCGGACCTTCGGCATAAAGCCTTCGTTCATATCGCAATCTGAATTTATTATTTCAAACAAATTAATATTGCGAGGGGCTACTGTTGGGGGCCTTCGTCCTCCGAAGGTCCTCAAAAACATGATTTGACAATGTTTTCCAAGTGGATTATGTGAACAGGTACCTTCGGACTCAGAATTACGAACATGAAGTGCGGTCAGGACGAAGCCTGAACCAGACGAAGGACGGGCTGATTACCAAGCTCCACGAAGGATGGTGCACAGCCGAAGCTGTGCGCAGGGAAGCTTCGTCGCGATAGCAGAGGGGGGAACCGACTTAAAGATGAAAAGACTACGTGAACCTTGTCAGATTTCCATAAGTCATTGACAAATGTAATGGACATAAATGTAATTTTACGTGGGCTGCGTCCCGCGTCTATAAATAGATGAACAGTATTCCCGTACTGTTCACGCTGACTTGGCATTTGCTTTTGCGTCACGCTTGTACTTTTTATCTTCTCTCAGGACCGAAGGTACATTTGTAATTTGAAATCATTTCTATTTTTCTATGTTAATAAAATAGAAATGATTCTATGATGATGCTTATATTATATTTCATGCTTTATATGAATCCTTCGTCATTACTTGTTATGTTTACGAAGGTATGTCTCTTATGACCTTCGTCCGAAACTCATTATTTCCCGAAGGGACATAATGCTTCGAAGGACGAAGGACTTTAACACTTAACACTTTTTATGTTGCCTTGTTCTTAACTCTTAGCATTTGAGAACAAGTCCCCAACAGGAGCGGAAACATGAGAAGGGTTTTTTCGTCCGTTTCCATCGCTAGGTTCATTGTTAGGCGAGAAGCGGGAGAGAGAAACAAATCTACGAGTTTCACGCGTCACGCACGACATACAAAACTGGTGCAACAGAGATTATTAGTTATTTGCTTTCTAAAGCTCCATCATGTTGGTCCATAATAAGAGCAAGTTTCCGTCTCCTTTTCAAAGGGAACATATCGAATGCAAACCACGTTTTGGTGCAAACCCCGTGCAAACCTACTAAAAAAGTTCCAAAAAATTCTGAAAAAACATGAATATACATCTGAGCTCACCTTATCTACACACAAAATTTCATGGTCAAATTCATCTTACTCTAGCAGTTACAAAAAAGACAATTTCTGACAAACAGTAATAGTTCAAATGCACCAAAAATTATCTTTTTTGTAACTGTTAGATTAAGATGAATTTGACAATGAAGTTTTGTATATAGATGAGGTAAGCTTAGATGTACATTCATGTAATTTCAGAATTTTTTGAAACTTTTTTAGTAGGTTTGCACGGGGTATGTATCAAAACGTGCCTTTTCAAAGTAAAAAAAGATGGACATTTGGATATGGGCCATTGGGCCTCTTGGTTTAGGCTATTGCGTTTTCACAAAAGAAAGTTATTTGGTCCTAAACTGGCCTTTTGATGCCGCACCAAATATGGATCTGCTCCCATGGCCGGCCCATAGCATCCGCCACCGCCTTCCCCCGTTTATTCCCCAACCATTCCTCTCCTCGCCGGCTTGCTGCAAACCCCTAAACTAAACCACCCCATATCACCACCACTGATGGCGGCGCTTCCCCTTCTCCGCCGCCTCCTGGCCCACCGCCGCCTTCTCTCCACCACCGCCACCACTCCCGCCGCCTCATCCAGCAACCCCCCTACCCCAGAGGCCGTGCTCTACGCCATCCACAGCCTCTCCAAGGATCCCTCCCAAGCGCTCGCCGTCTTCCGCCGCTCCGCCGCCGCCGGCAAGCCCGTAGGCTCCGCGGCATACAACCTCATGCTCCGCACCCTCGCCTCTCACCCCTCCTCCGCCCAGCGCCATTTCTGGCCCTTCCTCCGCGAGATGCAGGAGGCTGGCCACTCCGTCGACCAGGGCACCTACCTCGCTGCCCTCGCCTCCTTCAAGAAGGCCAGCCTCACCGCCGACTACGCCTCTCTCACCGCGCACTACGATAAGTTCCGGAAGGGGGACAAGTCCGCCGCCGCCGCCGCCGCGGAGGCCGTCCGGGACCACGACGCCGCGGGACTTGATAGCAGGCTCGCTGACATCGGTCTCCTTCCGCTCACGGAAACCGCTGTCATCACGGTGCTCCGGGAGCTGAGGGAGCATCCGATCAAGGCTCTCGCCTTCTTCAGATGGGCTGGGCGGCAGCAGGGTTACACGCACAGCTCCGTGAGCTACAATGCCATGGCAAGGGTGCTAGGTAGGGAGGAGTCGGTGCCCGAATTTTGGGAGTTGATCCGGGAAATGAAGGGTGCCGGGATGTACGTGGATATCGACACTTACCTCAAGCTGTCCAGGAACTTCCAGAAGCGTCACATGGTCCGGGAGGCTGTGGAGCTGTATGAGCTAATGATGGATGGCCCTTTCAAGCCAGGCCAGCAGGATGGACCCATCATCATCAGGCGCATCTCGCTGGGGCCGTCGCCGGACCTTGAGCTTGTCAACCGGGTTGTCAACAAGTTTGAGGCCGTCTGGGGTGTCAAGACCAAGGAGTTGCTTGATGGGGTCCATAGGGCGCTTACAAGTAATGGGTTGTTCGATGAGGCTGCAGAGATTGTGCAAACTATGAGGGACCAAGGCCACCAGCCGGACAATATTACATATAGCCAGTTGGTGTATGGTCTTTGCAAGGCCGACAAGCTGGAGAATGCTCGCAAGGTGCTCGATGAAATGGAGGCTGAAGGGTGTGTCCCAGATTTGAAGACTTGGACCCTGTTGATCCAAGGGCACTGTGTAGCTGGGGATGTGGACAGAGCTGTGCAGTACTTCACCGAGATGATTGAGAAGGGCTTGGACGCGGATGGCGATGTGCTCGATGTGATATTGAAAGGTCTGTGTAGCCATGAAAAGGTTGAAGAGGCTTACTCTTTGTTTGTTGAGATGGTGGATAAGGCTGAGTTGAGGCCTTGGCAAGGCACTTGCCAGCATTTAATTGGTGACTTGCTGAGGGTAAACAAACTTGAGGAGGCCCTGGCCCTTCTCAAGACAATGAAAACCTGCAAGTTCCCACCTTTTGCGGACCCGTTTCCTCCTTACATTGCCAAGTATGGGACAGTTGAAGATGCAAGGAACTTTTTCAAGGCATTGACAGTGAAAACTTCTCCAGCACCTGCTGCCTACCTGCATGTTCTCAAGTTGTTCTTTGCGGAGGGAAGATATTCTGAAGCTCAAGATTTACTGTACAAATGCCCTATTTACATCCGCAAGCACCCCCACGTCGCCAAACTGTTTGAATCAATAAAAATTGAGAGTGCCTCTGCCTCTTGATTGGGTTCAACCAAGCAATGATTGGTGAGGCTATGGTGAACCCTTACCTTTGCTTGCTAGCTAGCTTTCTGTTTTTAAGTAGCCTTGGTATTGGGTCTTTTAAAGACATATGGTTCAACTAAGTCGAATTTTAGTATATGCCACTTCCAGCCCATGACCTGCTGGCATATTCCCTTATAACTTATTAGCTTAAGAGGAAGGTGCCAACTGGCACGTCCTTGAGACTTTTTTTTGTTGTTGTAATCATTGCTTCTGCTTGCTAGATCGTTATACAGTTGGATTTTCCTTCAAAAATGACTAAGATGAATCAAAGCGCTTGCTCAGAGTTTGAACACCATGTTTGTTATTACTGGCGATTATTAATTTCAGGAGCTCTGAAATACAAATGCTTGGACAAATAAGCTTATATATGATTTCAACCACCAGCAGTATTACTTAATATTACTACATGCCACAATCATTTGATCTGGTGTAATGTCTGTTGCATTTTAACATGACAATTTTTACTAAACAAATGTGCTATGGAGCTACAGTCCCACATGTCCAGTCCATAGCCTTGGGAGATGCTGTGTGCTTCAGTGATACCTTGGTTTATTGGGGTACTCGTATGAGCATGTCAGGACTCTTCAACTATAAGCTCCTACAGCTTTCTTGTCAATGCTGTATTTCTGTTTGACACCACAGTTTTTTTTCTTATCTGATCGTGGAGTTGGCTAATAATTATAAGAATATGTATGCTCGACGCTTTACTATAATTTCCAAATAGAAGCAAATCAATTGCAAAGCCTCAGTATCATACATGAAAGTACTCCATGCAGCATTGTTGCAAATAATATTGCCACATAATTACACATCTCCAGATGATTACATTACTTTCTTATCCATATGCTATCAACAATGCGTTCACTCCACAAATATCCAAGGCTGCAAGCAGCATCTGTTATTTGAACTAGGACCTATAGACTATATAGAGACAAGCATAAGTATATAGTATTGACTTATTGAACTAGCAACACCTTTAAGTGGAAGGTTGGTACATGGTTGTGCTCTTCTGGAGTGCCCAAGCCCTGTGCTTAAGCTTGATGAAGTTCGAAGCTATTGTATCCACATCCTTGTTCTTGTCATCTTTCATTGGGGAGCCATACCCACCACTGGTTCCTGGTTCCTTCATAGCATTGGCTTGGTTATCCTGAATATCGACGTGTTTCCACTGGGCCTGTAAACGAAGGGGCTGGGCATGAGACATTGGACTTGCTTAGTTGTTCAAGGTATTGAGAAAATGCAAGGAAGGTCGGTATGCAGCTGGGATGTTTTGGTGCCACCTTCTTTTATAGGCCCAACGTGACATCTATTTTTCTACTAGGTAATCAAGCATCCGATTCTCTTTTGAAGAATTGCCTTGTTCCCTTTCTTCATTCAAATTTGTTAGGCGTCACATGTCTCATCTCTTTTACTACTGCTAGCAGTAGTTCAGCTGATTTTGACGGCTAGTATTTTACTTTTTGATTGTAAGGTTAGTTCCCAGTTAGGTTTCTTCTCTTCTCTTCTCCATTAAGAGAAACGTCAAGTTATGCTATAGGTCAAATATTATAGTTTTTTTTGTGTGTGTGTATGCTCAAATATGAATAGCAAGAAAAACATACATGGTGTAGTGTTTTTATTTGTTTTGTAGTGTCTAATATTTGAATGATCTGGGACTTGGCTTCGTGTTGCAGGGAAAACATTTGTTGTTCTCGTTCGGTTGAAAATGATTCTCTTTTATCTTTTTTTTGTCTCTTTTATAGTGAATAATTGGGTGGGAGGCAGAGAAGCAAGCAGAAAACATGGGTCTTGGTGGATAGATAGATAGGTTTGGCCAGGCCTGATGTTGATTGGTAACAGAAAAGCAGGTCTATGGAGTATATCGTAGTGTCTCTTGTTTGGAAGATGCTGCTTCCCTTGTGCACTGACAATATCTGCAGAATATCTATTGCGTGAGCATCTTAAGTTGTAGCTTTGATATTTATTCTGACTAAAACAAGGGCATTTTCTTATCATTTGGGAATCGATGCCAAAGTGCCATAGACTATTGGACAAGCAGCAATCTTTTTTTTTTTTTTGCTGACAACTAGTGAGATGTATGTATGGCATGCTTGGCCACAATAATTTCTTGATAGGATGTGCAGGTTTATATATGTGTTGCAGGTTTCCATGAATTTCCCCTCCGGCTTCCTCCCCACTATTCCTCCCAGCACCCTGTTCACTCTCCGCCTCCGCTCACGGCGGCCTCGCCCTGGTTGTCGACTATACATGTACAATTGAGACGGTCCCATGTCCACTAAAGCACGGCCTTAATTGTAGGTCGGGTTGTGCCCGCATATAGACTGAGCCCACGGCCCATAAATAATTATATGTGACGGGTTCAAATATCCCATAATGCAAGCATGGTCATAATTGTGGGTCGAGCCATCGACCCATAAATAGTCAAGTGTGTCGGGCCGGTGTCGAGCCGGCTTAAATATCCTATGATATTTTAGTGTGCTAGATTGGCCCATATATATGCAACATCAATACATATCCATACAATAGTAATACATAAACAGAGTTACAAATAAAATGGAGTTGTTTTATAGTCGTGGGTGTATCATTAAAAACATTTTCATATACAGACTCTATGTTTAGTGGGTTTCCTTTTTATATACGGGCTCTATGTTTAGTGGCCTTCAATGGGTCTAAGCTAAATGGGTCGTGCCAGACCGGCCCATGGGCTTGACTTGAGGCCCAGGCATGGCCCACACATTGTGTCATGTCGGTCTAGGCCCACAAATAATGTCGGTGTTTTGACCCGAGGGTCCTAACCAACCAGTGAATTTGTGCTACGTGTCCTGGTCCAGATGGGTGATGCAAGAAGACACAAAATTTATCCTGGTTCACGCAATAGAAGGCCCTACTTTCAGCGAGGGGATGATACTTATATTATCTTGCACCTAGATGCTTGTAGTAGGGGATACAAGCTGGTCGAGAGAGGGAGTGGATCCCAAGTCTCAACGAGTGATTGATGCTAGTGCCAATATCGATCATGGAGGGCAAACGATGAAGTGTTGTCGTATGGAGGCCCAGACTCCTTTTATAGCCTCAAGGGGGAACACAAGAGAACAAGGTTTATCATAGTTGTTGAGAGGGGGTGATCCCGAGCCCCTGTAGCAGTATGGCCACTAGAATGGTTCTTGTCTTGGTTGTTGTCTTTGATCAGGAGGTGGATGTCTGGTTCCTGTATCCGTATCTTGACCAAGTAGAGAGTCAAGGCTACGGTCGGGGCCTCAGATGCGTACATGAACCCATCTTATGGACGAGACGTCTGAGCCGTAGTGGTTGAAATAGTGATGAGTATGGTGAAAAGTGCATGGTAATCCGGCCCGTATGGCGTAAAGCGGACTTGACACCAGCCCTGTGGTTTCTATAGCCATCCCGTTGTCAACGATTTTTGCAGAAGGGTTGGTGGCGTCGGGCATCCTTCTATCGATGTTGTTTGGCTGAGGATATGCTCGGGCGGGACGAAGGTTTCTCTTGAGGTCATGGTCGGGCCTGCGCCTGGACACACAATCATGATGGGAGTGGTCAGAACAGTAGTCGGGGTGGTCTCCTGCAGGATTTGTAGGGAGTTGGTGGTGAAAGTCGCCTAGAGGGGGGTGGATAGGCGAAACCTGAAAATTATAACTTTACACCCCAGCTAGACCCCTCGATTAGTGGTTAGAACAAGATACACAATTATCGGAGTATAAAAACTAAGTCCTTTGCTTGTAAAGAGTATTGCTAAATAATGTGGAATTGATAAATCAATACTACTAATAAGTCTATGAGAATAAAGCAAGATGGCTTAGATAAGAAGATCAATAACTCAAGTTCTCTCTTGCAAGGTGTTGCTTCACTAAATGAGAATTTAACTTAAAGCAACACCAAATGGTATTAGCAAAGAATAGTGCAAGAAAAACTTAGAAAGGGAAAGAACAAACAAATCACAAGCAATAAGCACACGAGACACGAGTGATTTGTTTTACCGAGGTTCGGCCCTCGAAGGCCTAGTCCCCGTTGAGGAGTCCACTAAGGACGGGTCTCTTTCAACCCTTTCACTCTCTCCACCGATCATCAAAGACCGGCGAGCTCTTCTTCTTCTCAAGGATCACCACACTCTTTGGTGTCTCTTGCTAGCTTTACAAGCCTCCAAAACTTTGGAGGAAGTTCAATGGGAGTCAAAACTCCACGCGCAAATGAACACAAAGATGTAGCACACACTATCTCTCAATGAATCTCACAAGGCACTAGTGCTAAACTTAAATGAGTAGCTCTCTCTTGCTTGCTCTCTCTTTTGTGGCACTTGTGTTGGTTGTAGTGGTCTAAATCTTGTGTATAGGATGGATCAATGAATAGAGGTGGTTGGGAGGGCTTGAATATGTCAACTAGATGACTTGGAATGTTGCTTGGGCTCCCACACCTTGAAGTGGCCGGTTGGGGTGGTATTTATAGACACCAACCAAATTGTAGCCATTGGAGAAGGCTGCAGGCGATGGGCGCACCGGACAGTCCGGTGCGCCACCGGACAGTGTCCGGTGTCCCGCCACGTCATCCTCTCGTTAGGGCTTGGAGCTAGTCGACCGTTGGAGGCTTTGTCCTCATGTGGCACCGGATAGTCCGGTGCGACACCGGACAGTCCGGTGCCCTTCTGACCAACTGCTCTGACTTCTGCCGCGTTCACTGTGCTGCACTGTTCACTGTCAGAGTCGACCGTTGCGCGCATATAGCTGTTGCTCCCTTGGCACACCAGACAGTCCGGTGGCCCACCGGACAGTCCGGTGAATTATAGCGGAGCTGCGCCTGGGAAACCCGAAGTTGAAGAGTTGAGGTCGATCCTCCCTGGTGCACCGGACACTGTCCGGTGGCACACCGGACAGTCCGGTGCACCAGACCAGGGAGCACTTCGGTTTCCTTTGCTCCTTTCTTTTAACTTTGTATTGGTTTGTTGTGAACCTTTGGCACCTGTAGAACATATTTTCTAGAGCAAACTAGTTAGTCCAATTGTTTGTGTTGGGCAATTCAACCACCAAAATCATTTAGGAAAAGGTTTGACCCTATTTCCCTTTCAATCTCCCCCTTTTTGGTGACTGATGCCAGCACAAACCAAAGCAAATGTAGAAGTACAGAATTGAACTAGTTCACATAAGGTAAGTGCAAAGGTTGCTTGGAATGAAACTAATATAATTATTTCTATTAGATATGCATGTATTATTTTGGACCACGCTTGCACCAATAGTTTTGTTTTGCAAATTCTTTGTAAAATTCTTTTTCAAATACTTTTGCAAATAGTCACAGGTACATGAATAAGATTGAAAGAGGCATTTTCAAGATTTGAAATTTTCTCCCCCTGTTTCAAATGCTTTTCCTTTTACTAGAATAAAACTCCCCCTTAATGAAATTCTCCTCTTAGTGTTCAAGAGGGTTTTACAAATTTTTGAAGATACTAGTACTTTCTCCCCCTTTTGAACACAATAATATATTTGAAAACTTTATTTTAAAATTTGGTGGTGGTGCGGTGAAAGGGAAATGTGCCCTTGGGCCATTTCTAAGTGTTTTGGTGATTTAGTGTCCAACACAAGTGCCTAAGTGTCAAATGGTGGACAAAGTACAAATCAAGTAAAAAGGTATGTTTCTCAGACTTAGTACATTGTTTTAGAGACTAATGTATTGTGTCTAAGTGCTGGAAACAGGAAAAGAACAATTGGAAATGCCTTAGCTCGAGCAGCCAAGACTCTGTTCAATCTGGGAGCACCGGACTGTCCGGTGGTGCACCGGACAGTGTCCGGTGCGCCAGGCTGGCTCAAGCGAACTGGCCGCTCTCGGGAAGAATTTAACGGCGTACGACTATAAATCACCGGACTGTCCGGTGTGCACCGGACTGTCCGGTGAGCCAACGGTCGGCCGGGCCAACGGTCGGCTACGTGAGACACGTGGCCAAGCCAACGGTCGGGAGGGGGCACCGGACTGTCCGGTGTGCACCGGACAGTGTCCGGTGCGCCAACGGCTCCAAGGCTGCCAACGGTCGGCTTCGCCAAATAAGGAAGGAAATCCGCACCGGACAGTGTCCAGTGGTGCACCGGACTATCCGGTGCGCCAGGCGACATAAGGCAAGAATTGCCTTCCCGGATTGCTCTCAACGGCTCCTAGCTGCCTTGGGGCTATAAAAGGGACCCCTAGGCGCATGGAGGAGAACACCAAGCATTTCCTTGAGCACTCTTGATCACTCACACTCCATTCTTGCGCACTTGTTCGACATTCTAGTGATTTGAGTTCCGTTCTAGTGTGCTAGTCTTTTGAGCTTAAGTCTGGGTCTTGTGTGTGCGTAATTGCTGCGATCTTTGTGTCTTGTGTGAGTTTCTAATCCCTCCCTTACTCCGTGCTTCTTTGTGAACTTCAAGTGTAAGGGCGAGAGACTCCAAGTTGTGGAGATTCCTCGCGAACGGGATTAAGAAAAGCAAAGCAAAACACCGTGGTATTCAAGTAGGTCTTTGGACCACTTGAGAGGGGTTGATTGCAACCCTCGTCCGTTGGGACGCCACAACGTGGAGTAGGCAAGCGTGGTCTTGGCCGAACCACGGGATAACCCACTGTGCCATCTCTGTGATTGATCTCTTGTGGTTATTGTGTTTCGCTAAGACTCTTCTCTAGCCACTTGGCAATACTGTGCTAACGCTTAACCAAGTTTTTGGTGGCATTAAGTTCAAGTTTTACAGGATCACCTATTCACCCCCCTCTAGGTGCTCTCAATTGGTATCAGAGCCGTACTCTTCAAGAAAGGGACTAACCGCCCGAAGAGATGGATCCTAAGGGCAAGGGGATTGTGATCAATGACAAGGAGAAGGAGTCATTCGTCAATGAGCCCAAGGATGACAAGCCTACCGACTTGGGCTCGGGCCACAAACGCAAAGATGGAAAGAAGAAGACAAGACGCATCAAGGAGATCGTCTACTACGACGACAGCAATGAGTCCACTTCTTCCCAAAAGGACAACGACGACAACGACTACGAGAGAAGGAAACTGGTTAATTCGAACTTTTCTTTTGACTACTCTTGTATTCCGCAAAGTACAAATGCTCATTTGCTCTCCATTCCACTTGGCAAACCTCCTCACTTTGATGGAGAGGACTACGGATTTTGGAGCCACAAAATGCGTAGTCACCTGTTCTCTCTCCATCCGAGCATATGGGAGATTATGGAAAGTGGAATGAAATTTGATAGCTCGGATAGTCCTATGTTTATCAATGAACAGATTCATAGAAATGCACAAGCTACTACTGTATTATTAGCCTCTTTGTGCAGGGACGAGTATCATAAGGTGAGCGGCTTGGACAATGCCAAGCAGATCTGGGACACTCTCAGGATCTCACATGAGGGGAACGACGTCACCTTACTCACCAAAATGGAGTTGGTGGAGGGCGAGCTTGGAAGATTCGCAATGATCAGGGGAGAGGAGCCAACCCAAACATACAACCGGCTCAAGACCCTCATCAACAAGATAAGGAGCTACGGAAGCACACGATGGACGGACCACGATGTCGTTCGTCTAATGCTAAGGTCCTTTACTGTACTTGATCCACATTTGGTGAACAATATCCGTGAAAATCCTAGGTACACCAAGATGTCGCCCGAAGAAGTTCTTGGGAAATTTGTAAGCGGGCGAATGATGATCAAGGAGGCAAGATATGTCGACGACGCGTTGAACGGTCCAATCCATGAGCCTCAACCCATTGCTCTCAAGGCAACAAGGAGCAAGGAGGCGCTACCTAGCAAGGTGGCGCAAGTTGAGGCAGCCGGGCTCAATGATGAAGAGATGGCCCTCATCATCAAGCGCTTCAAGACGGCGCTAAAGGGTCGCAAGGGACAACCAAGCAAGACCAAGACAAAGGGGAACCGTTCATGCTTCAAATGCGGTAAGATTGGTCATTTTATTGCCAACTGTCCCGATAATGAAAGTGATCAGGAACAAGGGAGCAAGAGGGAGAAGAAGAAGGCATACAAGAAAGCTAAGGGCGAGGCACACCTTGGAAAGGAGTGGGACTCGGATTGTTCGTCATCCGACTCCGAAAATGAAGGACTCGCCGCCACCGCCTTCAACAAGTCATCCCTCTTCCCCAACGAGCGTCACACATGCCTCATGGCAAAGGAGAAGAAGGTATGTACTCGAGACAGTACTACTTATGATTCTTCTAGTGATGATGAATCTAGTGATGAAGAAATAGATTACTCTAGTTTGTTCAAGGGATTGGATAGAACTAAAGTAGATAAGATTAATGAATTGATTGATGCCTTGAATGAAAAGGATAGACTCTTAGAAAAACAAGAGGACCTTTTATATGAAGAGCATGACAAATTTGTAGAGGCACAAAAATCTTATGCTTTAGAAGTTAAAAGAAATGAAATGCTTTCTTGTGAACTATCTTCTTACCATGAGACAATTTCTAGCTTAAGGAGCATGAATGATGATTTGAATGCTAAGTTAGAGATAGCTAGTAAATCTAACTCTTGTGTAGAACATGTTATGATTTGCAAGAGGTGTAAAGATTTTGACATTGATGCTTGTAGTGAACACCTAGTGTCAATTTCTAAATTGAATGATGAAGTGGCTAGTCTTAGTGCCCAACTTAAGACTAGCAAAAACAAATTTGATAAGTTAAAATTTGCAAGGGATGCCTACACGATTGGTAGACACCCCTCAATTAAGGATGGACTTGGTTTCAAGAGGGAAGCCAAGAACTTAACATGCCATAAGGCTCCCATCCCCACCAAGGAGAAAGGGAAGGCCCCTATGGCTGGTAGTGCTAAAAAGAACCATGCTTTTATGTATCATGATAGGAGACATGCTAGAAATGCAAATAGAAGTTATGATGTTTTTGATTCACATGTTTGTGACTCTCATGCTATGACTGCTTCTAGTTCCCATGTTATGCATGATAGAAATGTTGCTAGGAGAAATGTTGTTCGTAATATGCCTAGAAATGTTGTTAATGTTCCTAGGAAAGTTAATGAACCTTGTACAATATATCATGCTTGCAATGCTTCATTTGCTATTTGTAGAAAGGATAAGAAGGTGATTGCTAGGAAGTTAGGGGCAAGATGCAAGGGAGATAAAACTTGTATTTGGGTCCCCAAGACAATTGTGACTAACCTTGTAGGACCCAACAAGAGTTGGGTACCTAAGACCCAAGCCTAAATTTGCCTTACAGGTTTATGCATCCGGGGGTTCAAGCTGGATTATCGATAACGGATGCACAAACCACATGACGGGGGAAAAGAGGATGTTCTCTTCCTACGTCAAGAACAAGGATCCCCAAGATTCAATAATATTCGGTGATGGGAACCAAGGCAAGGTAAAAGGGTTAGGTAAAATTGCTATTTCATCCGAGCACTCTATATCTAATGTGTTTTTAGTTGAGTCGCTTGGATATAATTTGTTATCTGTTAGTCAATTATGCAATATGGGATATAATTGTCTATTCACAAATGTAGATGTGTCTGTCTTTAGACGAAGTGATGGTTCACTAGCTTTTAAGGGTGTATTAGACGACAAACTTTACTTAGTTGATTTTGCAAAAGAGGAGGCCGGTCTAGATGCATGCTTAATTGCTAAGACTAGCATGGGCTGGCTGTGGCATCGCCGCTTAGCACATGTGGGGATGAAGAACCTTCACAAGCTTCTAAAAGGAGAACACGTGATAGGTTTAACTAATGTGCAATTCGAAAAAGATAGACCTTGTGCAGCTTGTCAAGCAGGCAAACAGGTGGGAAGCTCTCATCACACCAAAAATGTGATGACCACATCAAGACCCTTGGAGATGCTTCATATGGACCTCTTTGGACCCGTCGCCTATCTAAGTATAGGAGGAAGTAAGTATGGTCTTGTTATAGTTGATGATTTTTCCCGCTTCACTTGGGTATTCTTTTTGCAGGATAAATCTGAAGCCCAGGGGACCCTCAAGCGCTTCCTCAGGAGAGCTCAAAATGAGTTTGAGCTCAAGGTGAAGAAGATAAGGAGCGACAATGGGTCCGAATTCAAGAACCTTGAGGAGGAAGGGATCAAGCACGAGTTCTCCGCTCCCTACACACCACAGCAAAATGGTGTAGTAGAGAGAAAGAACAGGACGCTTATAGACATGGCGAGGACGATGCTTGGAGAGTTCAAGACCCCCGAGCGCTTTTGGTCGGAAGCCGTGAACACGGCTTGCCACGCCATCAACAGGGTCTACCTTCATCGCCTCCTCAAGAAGACGTCGTATGAGCTACTAACCGGTAACAAACCCAATGTTTCGTATTTTCGAGTTTTTGGGAGTAAATGCTACATTCTAGTGAAGAAGGGTAGGAATTCCAAATTTGCTCCCAAAGCCGTAGAAGGGTTTTTGTTAGGTTATGACTCAAATACAAAGGCGTATAGAGTCTTCAACAAATCATCAGGTTTGGTTGAAGTCTCTAGCGACGTTGTATTTGATGAGACTAATGGCTCTCCAAGAGAGCAAGTTGTTGATTTTGATGATGTAGATGAAGAAGAAGTTCCAACGACCGCAATACGCACCATGGCGATTGGAGATGTGCGGCCACAGGAACAAGATGAGCAAGATCAACCTTCTTCCTCAACAATGGTGCAACCCCCAACTCAAGATGATGAACAGGAGGCGTGTGATCAAGGGGGAGCACAAGATGATCATGTAATGGAGGAAGAAGCGCAACCGGCACCTCCAACCCAAGTTCGAGCAATGATTCAAAGGGATCATCCTGTTGACCAAATTTTGGGTGACATTAGCAAGGGAGTAACAACTCGGTCTCGATTAGTTAATTTTTGTGAGCATTACTCCTTTGTCTCTTCTATTGAGCCTTTCAGGGTAGAGGAGGCCTTGCTAGATCCGGACTGGGTGTTGACCATGCAGGAGGAGCTCAACAACTTCAAGAGGAATGAAGTTTGGACACTGGTGCCTCGTCCCAAGCAAAATGTTGTGGGAACCAAGTGGGTGTTCCGCAACAAACAAGACGAGCACGGGGTGGTGACAAGGAACAAGGCACGACTTGTGGCAAAAGGTTATGCCCAAGTCGCAGGTTTGGACTTTGAGGAGACTTTTGCTCCTGTGGCTAGGCTAGAGTCCATTCGTATTTTGCTAGCATATGCCGCTCACCATTCCTTCAGGTTGTTCCAAATGGATGTGAAGAGCGCATTCCTCAACGGGCCAATCAAGGAGGAGGTGTACGTGGAGCAACCCCCTGGCTTCGAGGATGAACGGTACCCCGACCACGTGTGTAAGCTCTCTAAGGCGCTCTATGGACTTAAGCAAGCCCCAAGAGCATGGTATGAATTCCTTAGAGACTTTTTAATTGCTAATGCTTTCAAGGTTGGGAAAGCCGATCCAACTCTTTTTACTAAGACTTGTGATGGTGATCTTTTTGTGTGCCAAATTTATGTCGATGACATAATATTTGGTTCTACTAACCAAAAGTCTTGTGAAGAGTTTAGCAGGGTGATGACTCAGAAATTCGAGATGTCGATGATGGGCGAGTTAAGCTACTTCCTTGGGTTCCAAGTGAAGCAACTCAAGGATGGAACCTTCATCTCTCAAACCAAGTACACGTAAGACTTGATCAAGCGGTTTGGGATGAAGGACGCCAAGCCCGCAAAGACTCCAATGGGAACCGACGGACACACCGACCTCAACAAAGGAGGTAAGTCCGTTGATCAAAAAGCATACCGGTCAATGATAGGGTCATTACTTTATTTATGTGCTAGTAGACCGGATATTATGCTTAGCGTATGCATGTGTGCTAGATTTCAATCCGACCCTAAGGAGTGTCACTTAGTGGCTGTGAAGCGAATTCTTAGATATTTAGTCGCTACGCCTTGTTTCGAAATCTGGTATCCAAAGGGGTCTACCTTTGACTTGATTGGATATTCAGACTCCGACTATGCTAGATGTAAGGTCGATATGAAGAGTACATCAGGGACGTGCCAATTCTTAGGAAGGTCCCTGGTGTCATGGAGTTCTAAGAAGCAAACCTCCGTTGCCCTATCCACCGCTGAGGCCGAGTACGTTGCCGCAGGACAGTGTTGCGCGCAACTACTTTGGATGAGGCAAACCCTCAGGGACTTTGGCTATAATCTGAGCAAAGTCCCACTCCTATGTGATAATGAGAGTGCTATCCGCATGGCGGATAATCCTGTTGAACACAGCCGCACAAAGCACATTGACATCCGGCATCACTTTTTGAGAGACCACCAGCAAAAGGGAGATATCGAAGTGTTTCATGTTAGCTCCGAGAACCAGCTAGCCGATATCTTTACCAAGCCTTTAGATGAGCAGACCTTTTGCAAGTTGCGTAGTGAGCTAAATGTCTTAGATTCGCGGAACTTGGATTGATTTATAGCATACTTGTGTTTATGCCTTTGATCATGTTCCTTATGCATTTTGTTGCTTATTTATGGTGCTCAAGTTGTACAAGCACTCCCCGGACCTCACAAGTCCGTTGCAAAGTGATGCACATATTTAGGGGGAGATGTGTTACAACTTGACCCTTTGAGACTAACAATGTGCTTGAGTTTGCTTGTTTTAGTCTCAAAGGAAGTTTGAAAGGGAAAAGGTGGACTTGGACCATGAAAGACTTCCACTGCACTCCGATGAGAGGGTAACTTATTCCAAGTTCATCTCACGTACTCTTATTGCCTTTGTATTCTTATTGAAGATTTTGGTGAGGCAATGGGGTTCTAGGGCCAAGATTGATCCCGTTTTGGTGCTTGATGCCAAAGGGGGAGAAAATAAAGGCCAAAGCAATAAATGGATCAGCTACCACTTGATTTTTTTTTGAAAATAGTAGAATAGAGCTTTTGGTTTGTCAAAACTCTTTTATTGTCTCTTTTGTCAAAAGTTGGCCTCTTGTGGGGAGAAGTGTTGATTATGGGAAAAAGGGGGATTTTTTGAAATCCTTGATCAATTTATTTTGGAATATCTCTCTTTATGTCTCTACAAGTGAATTTGACTTAGAGATAGGAAATTGAGTTTGATTTGCAAAAACAAACCAAGTGGTGGCAAAGAATGATCCATATATGCCAAATTTAATTCAAAACAAATTTGAGTTCTTATTTGAATTGATTTTGTACTTGTTCTACTTGCTTTATGTTGTGTTGGCATAAATCACCAAAAAGGGGGAGATTGAAAGGGAAATGTGCCCTTGGGCCATTTCTAAGTGTTTTGGTGATTTAGTGTCCAACACAAGTGCCTAAGTGTCAAATGGTGGACAAAGTACAAATCAAGTAAAAAGGTATGTTTCTCAGACTTAGTACATTGTTTTAGAGACTAATGTATTGTGTCTAAGTGCTGGAAACAGGAAAAGAACAATTGGAAATGCCTTGGCTCGAGCAGCCAAGACTCTGTTCAATCTGGGAGCACCGGACTGTCCGGTGGTGCACCGGACAGTGTCCGGTGCGCCAGGCTGGCTCAAGCGAACTGGCCGCTCTCGGGAAGAATTTAACGGCGTACGGCTATAAATCACCGGACTGTCCGGTGTGCACCGGACTGTCCGGTGAGCCAACGGTCGGCTGCGCGATCTACGCGAGACACGTGGCCAAGCCAACGGTCGGGAGGGGGCACCGGACTGTCCGGTGTGCACCGGACAGTGTCCGGTGCGCCAACGGCTGCAAGGCGGCCAACGGTCGGCTTCGCCAAATAAGGAAGGAAATCCGCACCGGACAGTGTCCGGTGGTGCACCGGACTGTCCGGTGCGCCAGGCGACAGAAGGCAAGAATTGCCTTCCCGGATTGCTCTCAACGGCTCCTAGCTGCCTTGGGGCTATAAAAGGGACCCCTAGGCGCATGGAGGAGAACACCAAGCATTTCCTTGAGCACTCTTGATCACTCACACTCCATTCTTGCGCACTTGTTCGACATTCTAGTGATTTGAGCTCCGTTCTAGTGTGCTAGTCTTTTGAGCTTAAGTCTGGGTCTTGTGTGTGCGTAATTGCTGCGATCTTTGTGTCTTGTGTGAGTTGCTAATCCCTCCCTTACTCCGTGCTTCTTTGTGAACTTCAAGTGTAAGGGCGAGAGACTCCAAGTTGTGGAGATTCCTCGCGAACGGGATTAAGAAAAGCAAAGCAAAACACCATGGTATTCAAGTAGGTCTTTGGACCACTTGAGAGGGGTTGATTGCAACCCTCGTCCGTTTGGACGCCACAACGTGGAGTAGGCAAGCGTTGGTCTTGGCCGAACCACGGGATAACCCACTGTGCCATCTCTGTGACTGATCTCTTGTGGTTATTGTGTTTCGCTAAGACTCTTCTCTAGCCACTTGGCAATACTGTGCTAACGCTTAACCAAGTTTTTGGTGGCATTAAGTTCAAGTTTTACAGGATCACCTATTCACCCCCCTCTAGGTGCTCTCATGCGGTCCTTTTGCTTTGGGCTAATACTTTCTCCCCCTTTGGCATGAATCGCCAAAAACGGATACTTATGAGTGAAATATAAGCCCTTCAACTTTTCTCCCCAATGGCAAACAAATAGATATGAGTGAAGATTATACCAAAGTGGAGAACAATGCGGAATACCGACAAAGCGTAGATAATACCGATGGGGTTGAGTGGAAGCGTCGTCTTTGCCGAATACTCCATTTCCCTTTCAATTCTATGACTAAGCATGAGAATACACTTGAAAACACATTAGTCATAGACATAAAAGAGATATGATCAAAGGATATATCAAATTAAGCATAATCATAGTTCTATATAACATAGATTGCTCCCCCTAAATATGTGCATTGAGATGAAAACATATTTTGGCCTTAAATGCCAATTGCACATAATTAGGTTACTGAGAACGATTCTATATCATAGAGAATGTGAAGTGCATTGTGTCATAGTATAAGTGTGATGCTCATGACAGTTTATGCACTTATGAAAGCATGTTGTAAACATTTTAAGCATTTTCCCTTAAGGATTCCAAAGAGGCTTAAGGACCATCCACCTTTGGAACAAAGGCAGCTTATCCTCGTTACAAGGTTAAGCTTTAAGCACTTTGACAATAAAATTACTTCACCAAGTTTTAACAAAGATGCACTAAAGTAGGAATGAGATTTTTGAGTGGTTAAACTAGGTATGAAGCAGGGATAATGTTTGGACATGCTTTCTCTTCCTTTTATACAAGATATGCAAGGAAAGTATAGAAAAGGAAGATTTAGGTACATGTGTAAATGAATGGAAGTAGTTTTACCGTTTTGTACCTTCTCATAGGGACGCTCTCTTCATTGTGCTCTGTCCTTAGTCTTAGTTACTTAAGACCTATATTCAAGACAATGTATAGAAATATTTTGCACAATAAAGAGTTCTACAACTAATGATCCTTCTCCTAGTCATTGTTAGTATATATCAAATGGATAACAAATTGCATAAATGTATCATGAATTCTCCTTTAGTGCATATCAAGAAATATCGATTGATAGTATATGCGACACTAAGAAACATAAGTGTTCATTCAATGATCAAACAAATAATGGATGTGATCAAAAGAACAACCGATGCATTAGATAAGCTTGAAATAGGAGAATCCAGCAAATATGCTACTTTAGTAATAAAGGATAAGAATTGAAAAATAGTAGCATACTTTATGAGAAACTCATTCTCATGCAAGAGACTATATGAAATTACTAAGATAAAGCGATAGTCTCAACATAATCAAGATATAGAAAGAGGCTCCCCCTAAAGATATGCATCAAGTATTTGAATGAATTGAATGGATGAATTTACTTTAAAGACAAATAGGGATAAGCATTATACATCTTGATCAAGGCTCATAAAATTTGCAGTAAACAACTTAAGCCTGGTATTCTCACAATGAAAAAGGTTTAGAATGCTTACAACCACACTATTGATTGTTTTGAGGATCTTACTATCAAGTAAGTGTTGTTGTTCTTGATGTCCTTCTCTTTCATGTGAGTGTCCTCCCCTTGTAGTTGTTTCTTTTTTCTTTCAAACTTATTGAAAATACTCAAGAAAGATGTTAATAGCACAAGGGAGAATTTGATGAAGGATGATTTCTTTAGTTAAGAAATAAAGACAATTCATCATCCATAAGTCACATAGACATGAAGTAAAATCCTTAGTATTAGTGCATTTCATTAGAAAAGACGAATATGCACCTATTAAACATTTTGATCAATCATTGGAATTTTACTTCTTCATATTGAATTTAGTAATCATTACCTAGAAGCAAATCAATATGAGAACATATATATAGCAAAGGCATGAATTGGATTCTAATGGACAAGTACATTTGAGAGAATGAGATTGAATGCACATCTAGTTAATTTACGTCCAATAAAGAATCTATTCTTCACATGGACAGAATATGATAATTTAGAGCAAATATCCAATGATGGGAAGAGGAGTTCCCATACCTTTGCTTTTACCTTTCTCCCTTTGGGTGAAGAGCAACCCTTGAGCCTCATGCACTTTCTCTTTTGTAGATTTCCATAAGTAAGCTCAGGAGATACGTTGTTAGTAACACAAGCACTAGTTTCCATTTTTGTAATCATTTTTGATAAGGAATGAAAAGATAGATTACTAAAACATGGAAACCCCATAGCATGAACTAGATTATCCTATAGATGATGTTATGCTCAATTTTAACTCATAAAATAAGCATAAATAATTTCTTAAGGTTATGGAACAACCCTAGTTCATAACATGGAGAGCGATAAATATAGAAGAATCATATCCAACTTAAGCAAGTAGAAATACATTATAAAACATTGGATTGATTTTTTCTTTTTATGTTAGATTACACACTTCCAAAGAGAAACTTATTCTCTACAAGTAAGACTACTTGGGTTACTTAAATAAAATCATTAGTCTCACTATTCTAGTTATAGAGAGGGTTTTCCTTTTATAAGTGTCCTAAGGATTTGAATTCCTTACATGCCACCTTATTCTTTTAAGAACTTGAAATATTTCTCTATATCTAGAACATGGCAATGATAGGATAAATAATGTAAAGCATGCCATGAGGTGCTTATAATAATATGAAGCATGTAGATTGCCATAGAATAGAAATGATGAATATGCAATCTACCATATGAGAGGAATTTCTCCAAAGAATGGTGACATAATTATAAAGACATTTAAAGTGCTTCTTTTTCTATGTGACTACACAAGACACATGAGAAATCATAATTTAAGATGCTTGCACTTAAAAACATAAGTGTTACCATCCTTTGGCTTTCCTCCATGTTGTAGGCCTTGATTTTTCCGCATAGAATAATTCTTTATTTCCTACAACATCAATATCTTCCCCGAGATGATATGAGTTCTAGACATGATAATTTGAAATAACCTTGGGTCAATCTTGAATATGTAGATCATTGAAGATTGATAGCTTGAGTTAATAAGAATTGAATTGACTCTCTCAAGCACCCCAAAGCTTCATATCATCTCCTTCTCCTGCAAAGCTTGTCAAGCATATTTTGGTACCATCGCTTGATGGGTCCATCAAGGTTAGTCAACAAAGATCTAGGAATCCAAATGTCCTTTGTGTTAGCACTAGGTAAACTCATTACCTTTCTAGCACAAGTCGCAATTTTGGGTTGCCTAGATACATGAGAATTAATTGACAAGCTAGGAGTGGGATTGTTACCAATGGGACAATCCTTGCATTGATGTCCCTTCTTTCGGCATACGTAGCATAGGCGATCTTCAAGCCTTGAAGATTTCTTCCTTCCTTGTTTCTTGCTTGCTACATGGTTAGTGGATATTTTCTTTTCTAACATAATGCCTTTTTGTTTTAAATAGGGACACGACCTAATTAAGTGTCCCTTCTTTGAGCATTTAAAACAAAGTTTATCATCCTTGTTAATAATCAAGTCATTTTTAATATAGGGACATGACCTAATCGAGTGCCCTTTTTCAAAGCATTCACTACACTTCTTACTTCTCTTAGTGTGAAGTGTGGCTTGATTATTACCTTAGATGTTACCTTTTATGGAGGCGTGGTTGAGGCTTTTGGAGGAGGCATTGATTTTCATCTTTTGTTCCTTCCTCTTGGCAATCCTCAAGTCCTTGACATTTTCTTCAAGGGATTTAGTGCATGCCACGGTTGTTCCCGTCTCAAGCTTCTTCACCATGTGATCACGGTTATCTTGAGAAGGTTGAGCAATGCACTTCCCTTTTAGTTGTGTCAAGCTCATCTTTAGCCTCTCATTTTCTTCTTTGAGCTTTTGATATTTATCATCTTTCGTTCCTGCAAATTCTAGCTCAAAGGAAGATTTGCTTGTCGACGGACAACAAGCATTAGCACATGGTAATATAGTTTCAATTTGAATACATGTGCATGAGTGAGGTTGTTGGAATTTTAAGTTTTCTATCACAACCTCATGAGCAATATTTAATATGGTATGATCATCCATAAGATTTTTATGAGAGCATAGAAGCATATCATATTTTTCTTGAAAAGCTAGATTTTCAAATTTTAGCTTTTCTACTTGGTCCTTAAGTAAGGCATTCATATTTACTAATTGAGTGATACAATGTAAATAGTTATCTTGCTCAATTGAAATAGTTTCATACCTTTGGACCAAATCAACATGAGAGCACTTTAGCTCCTCATGTTCTTTAGTCAACTCGTCAAAGCTTAGCATTTTTATGGAGAGAATATCTTCTAGCCTTTGACGAGCTTCGCTTTGCTCTCTCGCTCTTTTTAGAAGTTTGAGAATGACCGCCTTATCTTCTTGGCTTAGGCGAGCATAGAGTTGCAAGAAGCTTCTTTCTTCCTCCTCATCCTCGTTTGTGCTTCCGCTATTATTTTCATTAGCCACACAACATATGTGGGAATCGAAATGGGAAGACAAACCTCTTGGAGAGGTGGATTCATCGTTTGGTCTCCATCGATCATTTTCTTCTTCCTTGCAAGGGTTAGTATCATAAAGACCAAAGGAAGTAGAAGCACAAAATGAACTATCATGTTTGGACTCATCAAATTTGCTTTTAATTCTAGTCCAAATATCATGCACATCATAAATAGGTTTATCATATTTTATTATGAAGGCATGATAATCTTCTTTGCTAAGGTATTTACTTAAGATGTCATAAGCTAGATAGTTTAAGCGTATACATCTTAAATCTTCTTCGGAGGCATTTTCCCTAGCATAGTTAGAAGGAATGATACTCTTGTCTAAAATTTGTTCTAATTGAGGATCTATGGTCCTAAAAGCATTTATCACCCTAGTAGACCATGAATTAAAATTAGAACAATCGGGAAGTAATATCTCAAGAGTTACCTCCTTGTTCTCCTTGGTCTTCTTGTTCTTTTGGGATCTTCTTCGAGCCATCACTTCGAGTTGTTAGACTCAATATGAAGTGCCTAGCTCTTATACCAATTGAAAGTCGCCTAGAGGGAGGGTGGATAGGCGAAACCTGAAAATTATAACTTTACACCCTAGCTAGACCCCTTGATTAGTGGTTAGAACAAGATACACAATTATCGGAGTATAAAAACTAAGTCCTTTGTTTGTAAAGAGTATTGCTAAATAAAGCGGAATTGATAAATCAATACTACTAATAAGTCTATGAGAATAAAGCAAGAGGGCTTAGATAAGAAGATCAATAACTCAAGTTCTTTCTTGCAAGGTGTTGCTTCACTAAATGAGAATTTAACTTAAAGCAACACCAAATGGTATTAGCAAAGAATAGTGCAAGAAAAACTTAGAAAGGGAAAGAACAAACAAATCACAAGCAATAAGCACACGAGACACGAGTGATTTGTTTTACCGAGGTTCGGCCCTCGAAGGCCTAGTCCCCGTTGAGGAGTCCACTAAGGACGGGTCTCTTTCAACCCTTTCCCTCTCTCCACCAATCACCAAAGACCGGCGAGCTCTTCTTCTTCTCAAGGATCACTTAAGACCCCACAAGGATCACCACACTCTTTGGTGTCTCTTGCTAGCTTTACAAGCCTCCAAAACTTTGGAGGAAGTTCAATGGGAGTCAAAACTCCACACGCAAATGAACACAAAGATGTAGCACACACTATCTCTCAATGAATCTCACAAGGCACTAGTGCTAAACTTAAATGAGTAGCTCTCTCTTGCTTGCTCTCTCTTTTGTGGCACTTGTGTTGGTTGTAGTGGTCTAAATCTTGTGTATAGGATGGATCAATGAATAGAGGTGGTTGGGAGGGCTTGAATATGTCAACTAGATGACTTGGAATGTTGCTTGGGCTCCCACACCTTGAAGTGGCCACCAACCAAATTGTAGCCGTTGGAGAAGGCTGCAGGCGATGGGCGCACCGGACAGTCCGATGCGCCACCGGACAGTGTCCCGTGTCCCACCACGTCATCCTCCCGTTAGGGCTTGGAGCTGGTCGACCGTTGGAGGCTTTGTCCTCATGTGGCACCGGACAGTCCGGTGCCCTTCTGACCAACTGCTCTGACTTCTGCCGCGTTCACTGTGTTGCATTGTTCACTGTCTGAGTCGACCGTTGCGCGCAGATAGTCGTTGCTCCGCTGGTACACCGGACAGTCCGGTGAATTATAGCGGAGCTGTGCCTGGGAAACCCGAAGCTGAAGAGTTGAGTTCGATCCTCCCTAGTGCACCGGACAGTCCAGTGCGCTAGACCAGGGAGCACTTCGGTTTCCTTTGCTCCTTTCTTTTAACTTTGTATTGGTTTGTTGTGAACCTTTGGCACCTGTAGAACATATTTTCTAGAGCAAACTAGTTAGTCCAATTGTTTGTGTTGGGCAATTCAACCACCAAAATCATTTAGGAAAAGGTTTGACCCTATTTCCTTTTCAGGTGGCATTTAAGTGGGCCGAGACTGAGCTCGGGCGAGGTGGAGTTCCCTCACAAGCCTGAGGCCGACTTCGGGTGAGGCGGAGTTCCCTCTTGAAGCTTAGACTGTGCCCAGACGTCGCATATCCCATCCGGAGTTGTTGAGAATAGTGACCGGAGCGGAGGAGCAATGCCCGGTATTCGCGGGCGTGCGTCATCGTAGGCAGTAAAAGCAGATGGGACCACGGTCCCATCGTCCCCTGTTGACTGCGATATCCATGGTGGAGCAGGTGTTTGTATCAGTTGCATTTAATGCACATGTCTTGTGGTTCCTGAGAACTTTGGCTGAGGTCGGGCTCGAGGCTGGCCTTCGCCCGAGATGCCCTCGGGCGAGGCGAGGATCTACGCGGGTGCAGCCTTCACTCGAGGATGGGCTCGGGCGAGGTGTAGTTTTGAGAAGTCGTTGAGCGTGTCTCGGGTGAATCGTGATTCGACCCTGCGTGACCTCGGAGAGTGCGTTTTTTGGTTAATGATTTCCTGGTACTCGGGTGTTAGGTATGCTTAGGGGTATAATTCTGGTACCCCTAATTATGATACCCAACAAATAGGTTGGGTCGTACCAGACCTGAGTCGTGCCTAGAATTGTGAGCTTTGGGCCGACCTATTAGGCATAGCCCAAATGTACACCTATATTCGCCATTACCCACACTCCGTGAGGTCTGCATCGACATCGTCCCGGACCACCACGTCCTGCACAGGTGAGGTCATTTGTGATAAGGTACAAAGCCAAGATTATGATATAGGGAGACTGAGCAATTCATGTGAGGTCATTTGCGATTAGGTGCAAAGCCAAGATTATGATATAGAAAGACTGAGCAATTCATCAATATCATGATGTGAAAATATCATATAATATATACACACACATATACTAATTGTATATAGTATAGATAATAAGCTGATTAAATAAACTTGCATCATACAATTACATATTAATTAACTCTATTAGAGATTATATGTGATATATTTAGAGAATAAAAGATTAACTTGAATTTGTCTTTACGAAAACCAACCAAATTAAAAGCTTTGGTTATATCATTAGATATTGTTGCCAATTCCTTCTTTAATATATATGATGATCATGCAACTTCGCAGAAAACCGTCACTTATTTATTCTGTAGACATGTTTTTTTTCGAAAGCACAGGAGAACTACGCATCATTTAATTAGAGAAGAAAAAGGTCCAAAATGGACCAAGGTACAAAGCCCTAAGCAGGCTTAATCAAAACAAAAAACAAAAAATTCACACATGTTACCCACTCCCTAGACCCTGTGAAGGTTACGCGTGAGCTCTAAACCAAAACTCTGAAGATGTTTGGCTCCAGCCGTAATCCAACACCCAATCTCATCGAGAAAGACGCATCTGATAGAGCTTAGGGAAGGGTTCTCCCCATTAAAGACAGCTTTGTTGCGGTGGATCCATAAACACCAGGCCCCCAAAATGATGATGCTGTTCATGCCCTTTCTCTTGCTTTTATGAATCTTCTTACTTGTTTTTCGCCACCAATCAGCAAAGGAGGTCTCATCTCCTGACGGAGAGAGATTACCTACATCCAACACGAACAGAATGGAATGCCAGAACTGTCTTGCAAAGACACGGGTACACAAAATATGTTGTATGGTTTCCTACGATTGATCGCAGAAGAGGCAAGATACTGGGTGGTCCAGACCTCTCTTCTCCAATCTATCAGAAGTCCAACATTTATTCTGAATAGCCAGCCACAAGAAATACTTACACTTTGGGGGAGCCCAAGATTTCCAAAGCCTCTTCCAAGGTTCAAAAATAATATCTCCCATAAAAAAGCCTTGTAACAAGACCTAGAAGAAAATTGACCAGAGGAAGTATGCAGCCAGGTATGAATGTCCGCCTCCTGTGTTAACACAATATTGCTCACAGCATCCCAAATCAGCAAAAATTGTCGGATCCCCGTCCAGGAAAGAGGTGTCAAGATGTCACTAATCCATTGCTGTCCTCGAAGAGCCTGGGCCACTGTTCTAGTGGAGACAATAAGTTTATCAACCTTGGAAACAACATCAAGAGCAAAATCATTGATGCAGCCGCCATCTATCCATCTATCAGTCCAAAATAAAGTCATGTTTCTGTTGCCAACCGCAGTAATAACCGAAGCATGAAAGAACTTCCTGACCTGCAACGACACAGGCAGCTTAAGCCCATGCCAGGGCTTGTTTGAATCTGTTTTCTCTAGCCACAGCCATTTTGCTTGCAGTGCCCAGCTCTGATAATACAAATTTGGGACCCCAAGCCCACCAAATATAAGCGGCCTTGTAACGACATCCCAAGAGACTAAACAGTTACCTCCATTCACGTCCTTTCTGCCTCTCCATAAGAACCCTATATGAATCTTATCAATCGATTTGATCACCCACTTGGGAATACTCATGGCAATGAGAAGATAAATAGGGATGGCAGAGAGAACAAAATGCACCAACGTTGTCCTGCCAGCGAGATTAAGAAGTCGAGCCTTCCAATTGGGGAGTCTATCTGCTATCTTCTCAACCCAGCCCATAAGATCTGCCTTCCTGAGTTTTCTATCTGATATTGGGAGACCCAAGTAAGTACAAGGGAAGGATGCCGAGCTGCAGAGGAGAAGGTTTGTAACACCCCGGGGTCCACAAACACCCCGGAATGCTACTGAACTACACTTCTGACATCTATATAAAATTTTGGCAGCATCTCCTTTGCAAAATTGCATAAATAAGGGGGGGACAACAGTGTATAAACATATATCATGACAAAAACATACCAAGTATTATTAATCGGCTAGCAAAGGGAAGTTAAACATACGATATGAACTGAATTAACCAGTGCGCACGACTAGCAAAAAAATAAACTTCTTTTGACAACAAGTTTCTAATTAAATCATGGCTACGCCTGGGCAGCGCTATTATGAGAGTGAAAGTGGACGTGCTGCTACTCCCCTCATTCCCAACATGTATCAAGTACCTGCATTGAGTAATGCAAGAGTGAGATGACACATCTCAGCAAGTAAAATAATATCAAACTGTTTAACCACATAAGAATATTGTTTTACCACCACTTGATTTCACAACCTTCTTATTACAAAGGTGCAGCACGTATACAACGTACAACACTCCTAGCTACCACACCTCGCAGGTAGAAACCACAATAGTAACATAGTAATGTCACTCTTCATATATATACCTCATGAGTGCAAATGTCTGCAAATGCAAGGATGACTTCTGCCTTCATACCTCTAAGGATATGAAGCCGCATCGTACCCCTCCTCGGGCAACGCACGATGCTAAAAATGTACCGGTACAGTCGGACCATAAGATCACGACATAACTTCAGAATGCAAGATGGATGATGCAATGTGCATGACATGCCTACAACACTTCATATAACGTGATTCAAAAAAAATACTTCAACTCCATCCATGATGGGAATCAACCACATATATCATTACCAAATCATGATCATCCACAATATTAGACAATTGAGAATTAACACTTTCGAACAAATAAACTTCATCATAGAATTCAATGATTATCATATTTAAAACTTATGCATACTCAATGACAGGGAATAGGATGCAAACCAAACGGTAGCAACCACCACTGTATTTACTTGCCTTTACCGGAAGTTTGGGCAAATCCCTAAGTACGATCCGGAAGTCCACCACCTGTTTTTGACACACAACTTAGTGCACCAATTTCACATAACCAGGCTCATAAACGACGCCGCACCTACGCACAAACTCAAACCCCGCCGCGGGTTACATCTCTCCCCACACCCACCAAACTGCAGCGGCGCTGCTTAATAATTTCATAACTTCAAAATTATGACAGCATTGGTAACAAACAAAAACTCCAGAGGCATCTACATAAAATTTCCCACAAGTTTTGTATACAATTTATAATTAAATTCCAACATCTAATTAGCCCAAAACAGTTCACAAGATGAACCCTGTAATCTGTTTTTTTTTCTTTTGGACAGCGACATACCCGGATTCAAACAGCGATATCTTTTAAAATATAATTCCAATTCAAGCGCATAAGTACTCATTGGAAAGATAAGACAAAGCCATACATGATTATCATACTGGTTAGCACTAATTAACCACGAAAAATTCCCAGAAATTGCTAATACTACTGCTGTTCACCCACCTGAAAAATCTGTTTTTTTTTACAGCAACATACCCGGATTCAAACAGCGATATCTTTTAAAATATAATTCCAAATCAAGCACATAAGTACTCATTGGAAAGATAAGACAAAGCCCTACATGATTATAATACTGGTTAATACTAATTACCCACGAAAAATTCCCAGAAACTGCTAATACTACTGCTGTTCACCCACCTGAAAAAACTGTTTTTTTGGACAGCAACATACCCGGATTCAAACAACGATATCTCCTAAATTATAACTCCGAATCGAGCGCATAAGTACTCGTTGGAAAGGTATGACAAAGCTCTACATGATTATCCCACTGATTCCCACTAATTACCCCACGAAAATTCCCAGAAATCCCTAGAACTACTGCTGTTCACCCACTCACAAAATTCCTGGACAGCACCTCTACCGATTCGCAAAGATAAACACATAATCCAATTGATTGCAGCACAAAAACAACAAAAGTTAATCACAAATTTACCTTAGGTTCCTCCCTTCCTCCTTCCTTCTTCCTCCCTCCAAACTCCAATTGAGATCGCAGCCACACGACGGAGAACCACACGGGAGGGCTGCACCTTGGAGAAATGGGGGGGGGGGGGCGGCTAGGGTTTTGGGTGGTGAGGGCTGCAAAGGTCTGAGGAGGAAGAAGATGGGAGAGGGGGGGGGGGCGTCCAAGAGAAAGGGGAGGGGAAGGGGCGGCTGCAACAACCCAAGGGGGAAAAGGGGGGGGGGGGCGGCTAGGGTTAGGGGAGGGTTAGTGGGCCGGATTGCGATTCGCGGCCCAACTCGCTTGCACGACAGCTCCCGACCAACCACTCTACTGCTATACTGGTGAATGTTTTCCACAAATTCTAAATCCCCAAAGCGCGACACCCGAATAAGAGAAAAAACAAACAAAAAGAATAACCTTCAACTTCTCTTCTTTGCAAACCGGGTATCACACTCTACCCCCCTTAAAAAGAATTCGACCTCGAATTCCGACGCTTCTATCGGAACGACAAGGAAAGATCAGCGACAACAAAAACTCACCCCATAACGAAAAGTTCGGGGTACTTCTGCCGCATCAGCTCCTCGTAGGACTGGGCATAAAACCCGATACCCGAATCCCGAACCCGAAAAACCCGAACCCGAACCCGATAAGCCCGAATCCGAAAAGACCGAAATCTAATTTGGGTAGAACCTCCTGGTACCCGAAATTTTATAGCAAATTTCGGTTTCAGTTATCCGGTACCCGAATAATAAATGGGTACCCGAATACAAGAGAAACACTCAAGTCGTCAAGCAGCCAAGGCCCAATCGGCAACCAGCCAACCACGCAAGGCCCATGTGGACCTGCAGTGCATCTAACAAGCAAAAAAGGCAATGGCCAACATTACAGCCCAAGGCGGCATGCGGCAAGGCTCCAGGTGAGTAGCCGACCAACCGTTTTGCCTGTCCAGGTCTAGCAGTCCAGGATTTCCCAACCCTAGCTAGCAGCAGCTGCCGCCGTCGAGCACCAGTCCACGGTCTGCTATGGCGCCGTCCTGACACTGCCGCCGTCGAGCAGCTACCACAGGTGGGCTACCAGTCCACGGTCTGCTATGGCGCCGTCCTAACACTGCCACCGTCGAGCAGCTACCACAGGTGGGCTGTCCTGATGCAAGGAATAGTAGCATGCCTCTATTTAATCGGGTAACTGTAAATTACCCGAACCCGAACCCGATTTTTTTGGTACCCGAATTTTCGGGTACCCGAAAAAATCGGGCCGAGTTCGGGTTCGACTGTTGAATACCCGAATTACTTAAAACCCGAACAACTCGACCCGAAATTTCGGGTATACTCGAATGCCCAGTCCTAGCTCCTCGAGCTTCAATGATTCTAGGATACGCAGCAGACGACACTCTAGAGTCAGGTCTTGCTACATGGGAATCGACTCTAGCTCGATTATTGATATGGATTCCGCAAATACTTTCTCAACATAGAGACATGGAATACATGGCGTACTCTGATCATAGACTCCGACAATCGCATGTGCTAAGCCAAGCTGCCAACTCGGGCTAAGATAATAGACAGTCCTATATAACCCGGACAAATTTTTCCTGACACCAAATCAACATTGACACATGCAAGTACTTCAATGAATATATATAATGAAAGCAATACATACTGTGCTCCAATAGCCTAAACCAAACCTATCCAAACAAGAGTAACTTCAAAAGATCAATTTAATGCTTGCATATTTCTAGACATCAGCACAACGGTTAATTGTTTTGCTCATAAACTCACAAAATATGCATCCAACAGTAGTAAACTAGGACTTTATGGAAAGCTTACAAAGTCCACTATACCCTTGGTATTATCATCACCACAAGATTTGACACTTAGAAAGGACAAACAATGCGAAACGTAAATTTTGTCCAGACTTGGACAGAATTCAACTACTCACTTAAAAAAATCCATAATTGGAGTCTCAGTCATCCAATTTAGGCGCTCCTAGACTTTTTTGAAAGCCAGTAAAATTGTCTATATTTCATTTATAAACATATCAGGTTAATTCAATGCATATCAAGGTCAAAAGACATAAGAAAGGCTTTGCTGTCCAAATTTGGACAGATTCAAAGATTCCACTTAAAACAGTTGTAGCTTAACTTATAGGTCACCAAAAAGGGTGATCCAATATTTGTTGGAAATCTTAAGGAAAGTACTCCACTTCTTTATAATTTATAAGAACTGATTCAAATTTTAACTTGGGCAAACAAGGTCAGTTTCAAAATCTGTACAGAATCTGGACAGATTCCAAGACTAGACTTGAGAAAATCATAACTCCCAAACTACTAGACCTATGGTCATGAAATTTTACACAAGTAAGATGAAGAAGTTGGCTACAACTTTTATATACAACACCTCTACAGAAAACATGGTTTAATTCATTGAACTAGTTGCATAACCAAAACTGGTCATGTAGTCCCAAACAGCAAGCAATAGATTTATTCAGGTTCTATACTCTTCTAAGATTAAGCGTTCATCGAAGGACTAATAACTTTAGGTTCTTCATTACGAGACACTCAGAGCCAACATAAAGATAGAAGCCATATGCTAACTTTTTAAATCATTTTAAGCCTTATCTCACATCATGGAAGCAAGAATCGATTTAAGCATACTACGCCTGCCCATATATCCATCCAAGCATATTCTATACATTATATCATTCCATCGAAGAACACTTTTTTTAATTATACTATGCATATATATCCATCCAATAACTCACCCAATCTGCATCTAACAAAATTTTGCAAATACAAACTCATTGGAAAGGTTATAACATTCCCTAAAACTTTTATTATAATGAGTGTCTCAGAATTGGTTTCCAAACCGATAAAACAATGCAACTGCTTTGTTGCAAAACTGATAGGATAGAAATATTGGACAACTAAAATTCAAAATCCTATAACTCCTGCTATACTCAACTTAAAACTACAACGAACATGCGTTGGAAAAGTTTGGAAATTGTCCACGACTTTTGCAATAAAGTTGCACCCAAATTTATCTTTATAACCCTCAACTCTGCATGACCTACAGCTAAACTCAACCTGAGATACTGCACATCAGAGATTCGACTTATATCCGGACAACCACCTCTCCCAATCTATTTAATAGGCAATTACAAGTAAATACCCATTAAAAGGTACTTAGAAAAACTAAAAGTTTTTCTTAAAGAGAATTCCCAAATTTGGGCTCTGAAACTATCAGAACACGGTCGATTTATTGGTGGTTTTAACGACACCTAAAGTTCAGACACAACGGTGTAACAACTTCAGAGTAGCCTAACTCCAATTATATGCAATGAAAATTACAAACCAATAATCTTTGGAAAGATCATGAAATTACTAAAACTTTCATAATCCAACAAAAACCAAAATTTACCGTCTTCAATGACTATACTTCCGTACAAAATTAAGGCTGCTATAGGAAACCCATAACTCTCCAATGTTTAGACCAAACTGGGTGATTGAGCATCCTATGCAAAGATGAAGAAGCCTACTACAAAACATTCTAGATAAGTGAAGCCTGATTCAGCCTCCAACTAATTTAAAATGACTCCCAAAACCAAACAACACCTTACCCATAATAAAAAAACAATATAAAATAAAACCCAAGGCATTGGCAGGTGCGATCAACACTAGGATTTTCCACTACCAAATGGGGATGCAACTCCCCAAAGCCTTTAAGCAACACTTTACCTAATAGGTTAGAACACTAAGCACAACAATCAACGAATTAAACAACCTCGTTTGTTAATGCCACTAAGGTCAAACATCCATGTATCGACAATGTATGAAACACCTGACATACCCGTCTCTAGCACTATAAGACATGGTTGTTATTACACTAGAATCCAACTATTATAGCTCTCCACAACTATTCTGTTGACGTGAAGTAAATGGTGCTCATGTCATGTAACGTCTTTTCCTCCTCTCAAAAGAGATAAAATTTGCAATACTCATAAAGCAATGGAGGAATAACAACAAGAAAAACTAATGTACTTCTTGACACAGACTCATGCAAAAGCTTCATAAATATTACTTTCAATACTAAAATAGCAACACGATACTATGCTCATCAGGAGTAATTGGATGTCAATAAGACAATCCACATAACCAAACTACCTTGATTAACCTCACATACAACAAAACCTACTATTACTGCACTTGAACAATTTGTACCTCGTGATATCACAGGATGCATTCAAAGTAGTAGACATACATGATCTATCAAACCATCATTCATATAAGAAAAATCTCAATCCGATGCAACAACCCCATCATTAAAGAGATAGATGACTAACAAACATAAGCAACTCCCAGTTAAGCATTGACTTCGTTTAAGATAAAGCGGTCCAAATAATGATTCAACAAGCATGCATAGAGAAACTGATCATAAAAAAAATCAAACTACCATACAATGTTGGCAAATAAAAAAAAAATAAAATGGGTTGTCAATATCATCCACATGACTAGCCTGCAACAACTAAAAATTATGCATAGCCTTTATGGCTATTGAAACAAACCATAGAAGGAAAACATGCACGACATAAAATCCACTTGAAACCACCCTATTTATTGTTAAAAAAATAAGGTTGCACATAATAAGAAAACCTATCAGGTAAACATGGTTGGACTTATCAATCTACGTCATCTTACAAATTCACTTGAGTTCTACCAGTCTCAAGATTTCATAGGCATTACAATGTTGCCTTTGCTCTATAGAGACAAACCAATTTTATACTAAGATCAAGTTAGCAAGTAGCCACACTAGCCAAAAAAGTGAGGCGCAAAGCATTGCACCCATGGAAATATTACATTGATAAGTTGGGTTGTAACCCAGCAGTCAATCAAACTCAACAACACCATAAAACTACATTATATAGTGTTTTCACACTACACCAAGTCGGATTAGACCCACTATAGACAAGCTCAATAAACAATCGGTCCTACAAGTACTAGAACCCAAGAATCCTTTTGGAAAAAAACATCCACAGTCAAGCATATAGAAATATATGATAGTAATAGCTCAGAGATTTGAAAACATTGCATCAAAAAAAACATCATGACAATATGTATATAAAACAAGTACAGTAGTAGCTTCACTTGCATAATATCTTCAATAACAACCACATCAAGAAACCAATATTAAATAGAAATAACATATCATATCAAGCATTACGTCATTAATGACGTACCCCATCAAACCATAAAGGAATTTGGAGTAAGGAAGTTCTAGTCATCTATACAATAAAATACTAATATGAAAGATATACGAACCCATACCCTTCCTATATGTGCAAGTGTGTCAAATTTATCTTCAAATTGCGTAGAATCTAAAGCCTATCCTCTGATACCAACTGTAACACCCCGGGGTCCACAAACACCCCGGAATGCTACTGAACTACACTTCTGACATCTATATAAAATTTTGGCAGCATCTCCTTTGCAAAATTGCATAAATAAGGGGGGGGGGGACAACAGTGTATAAACATATATCATGACAAAAACATACCAAGTATTATTAATCGGCTAGCAAAGGGAAGTTAAACATACGATATGAACTGAATTAACCAGTGCGCACGACTAGCAAAAAAATAAACTTCTTTTGACAACAAGTTTCTAATTAAATCACGGCTACGCCTGGGCAGCGCTATTATGAGAGTGAAAGTGGACGTGCTGCTACTCCCCTCATTCCCAACATGTATCAAGTACCTGCATTGAGTAATGCAAGAGTGAGATGACACATCTCAGCAAGTAAAATAATATCAAACTGTTTAACCACATAAGAATATTGTTTTACCACCACTTGATTTCACAACCTTCTTATTACAAAGGTGCAGCACGTATACAACGTACAACACTCCTAGCTACCACACCTCGCAGGTAGAAACCACAATAGTAACATAGTAATGTCACTCTTCATATATATACCTCATGAGTGCAAATGTCTGCAAATGCAAGGATGACTTCTGCCTTCATACCTCTAAGGATATGAAGCCGCATCGTACCCCTCCTCGGGCAACGCACGATGCTAAAAATGTACCGGTACAGTCGGACCATAAGATCACGACATAACTTCAGAATGCAAGATGGATGATGCAATGTGCATGACATGCCTACAACACTTCATATAACGTGATTCAAAAAAAATACTTCAACTCCATCCATGATGGGAATCAACCACATATATCATTACCAAATCATGATCATCCACAATATTAGACAATTGAGAATTAACACTTTCGAACAAATAAACTTCATCATAGAATTCAATGATTATCATATTTAAAACTTATGCATACTCAATGACAGGGAATAGGATGCAAACCAAACGGTAGCAACCACCACTGTATTTACTTGCCTTTACCGGAAGTTTGGGCAAATCCCTAAGTACGATCCGGAAGTCCACCACCTGTTTTTGACACACAACTTAGTGCACCAATTTCACATAACCAGGCTCATAAACGACGCCGCACCTACGCACAAACTCAAACCCCGCCGCGGGTTACATCTCTCCCCACACCCACCAAACTGCAGCGGCGCTGCTTAATAATTTCATAACTTCAAAATTATGACAGCATTGGTAACAAACAAAAACTCCAGAGGCATCTACATAAAATTTCCCACAAGTTTTGTATACAATTTATAATTAAATTCCAACATCTAATTAGCCCAAAACAGTTCACAAGATGAACCCTGTAATCTGTTTTTTTTTCTTTTGGACAGCGACATACCCGGATTCAAACAGCGATATCTTTTAAAATATAATTCCAATTCAAGCGCATAAGTACTCATTGGAAAGATAAGACAAAGCCATACATGATTATCATACTGGTTAGCACTAATTAACCACGAAAAATTCCCAGAAATTGCTAATACTACTGCTGTTCACCCACCTGAAAAATCTGTTTTTTTTACAGCAACATACCCGGATTCAAACAGCGATATCTTTTAAAATATAATTCCAAATCAAGCACATAAGTACTCATTGGAAAGATAAGACAAAGCCCTACATGATTATAATACTGGTTAATACTAATTACCCACGAAAAATTCCCAGAAACTGCTAATACTACTGCTGTTCACCCACCTGAAAAAACTGTTTTTTTGGACAGCAACATACCCGGATTCAAACAACGATATCTCCTAAATTATAACTCCGAATCGAGCGCATAAGTACTCGTTGGAAAGGTATGACAAAGCTCTACATGATTATCCCACTGATTCCCACTAATTACCCCACGAAAATTCCCAGAAATCACTAGAACTACTGCTGTTCACCCACTCACAAAATTCCTGGACAGCACCTCTACCGATTCGCAAAGATAAACACATAATCCAATTGATTGCAGCACAAAAACAACAAAAGTTAATCACAAATTCACCTTAGGTTCCTCCCTTCCTCCTTCCTTCTTCCTCCCTCCAAACTCCAATTGAGATCGCAGCCACACGACGGAGAACCACACGGGAGGGCTGCACCTTGGAGAAATGGGGGAGGCGGCTAGGGTTTTGGGTGGTGAGGGCTGCAAAGGTCTGAGGAGGAAGAAGATGGGAGAGGGGGGGGGGCGTCCAAGAGAAAGGGGAGGGGAACGGGCGGCTGCAACAACCCAAGGGGGAAAAGGGGGGGGGCGGCTAGGGTTAGGGGAGGGTTAGTGGGCCAGATTGCGATTCACGGCCCAACTCGCTTGCACGACAGCTCCCGACCAACCACTCTACTGCTATACTGGTGAATGTTTTCCACAAATTCTAAATCCCCAAAGCGCGACACCCGAATAAGAGAAAAAACAAACAAAAAGAATAACCTTCAACTTCTCTTCTTTGCAAACCGGGTATCACAAGGTTGCATCCCCGCTGCACAGCTTGGTCGCTACATTTAATTGGGATGGCGCAACTCTTGTTCATGTTACACATGAGTCCAGACGCCGAACCAAAGCAGTCAAATATCACCTTAACACAGTTCAGATCTTCCACTATAGGTTTAACAAACAGAACCACATCGTCGGCATAAATAGAAATTCTGTTTCGAACATTCCCTTCCTGAAGGTTATGAAGCAACCCCTATCTTCGGCTAGCAGAAACATACTGCTGAGGACATCCATGATTAGCACAAATAGCATGGGGGAAAGGGGATCACCTTGGCGAAGCCCTCTCCGATGCCTAATAGGAAGACCAGGAGACCCATTTAACATCACTTGAGTGGAAGATGAAGCCAACAATTTGAAATCAAATTTCGCCAAATATTTCCAAATCCGAGGTGAGAAAGCACCTCAATTAGAAAAGTCCAAGAAACAGAGTCAAAAGCCTTGGAGATGTCCAATTTTAAAAATAAACTTGAGACTCTTTTTTGTGAAGAGATTTAATAGAGTGTTGCACCATCATGTAATTATCATGAATCGATCTTCCTTTCACAAAAGCACTTTGGTTAGCAGCCACCAACTTCTGAAGGTGGGGGCCGAGCCTATTAGCCAGCAACTTAGTAACCAATTTAGCGAAACTGTGAATTAGGCTAATAGGTCGGAAATCCCTGGCTGACAAGGCATCCGCTTTTTTGGGGATAAGCACAAGATATGCTGAAGTCAGCAGTCCCAAACTGTGAGCATTTCCAAAACAAAGAGATTCCAGCGTAGCCATAATATCTGTCTTAATGATGTGCCAAGCAGATTTGTAGAACCTCCCTGTGAAACCATCAGGGCCAGGTGCTTTATCATTAGGAAGGCTTGCAATCGTATCCCGAACCTCCCTTTCGGAGAAAGGAGATTCTAAATCGCTTAGGTCAACTGGATCTCTGTGGCAATTTGGCAAATTAAGAGTGAAAGGTCTCTAGATTTTAGTCCCCAAAAGATCTGAGAAGAAACTATCCAACAGCTCCTGCATCTGGTCATGGTTAGTAATAGTCCTGCCCTCATCCTCCAAATGAGAAAAAAAGTTTCTCTTTTTTCTAAAACAAGCCTGCATATGGAAAAATCTTGTATTTGCATCCCCTTCCTTCAAATATTGGATCCGAGACCTTAATCAGGCGATTGTCCTTTGTAAAGAAGTTAGGACGAGACAATGTTGTTTCAGTTTTCGCAGCAACCAAACCTCTTCTACAGCCAGAATCCTAATATCCTGAGCAATCTACAGTCTGTGCAACACCTCGCGAGCCAAGCCCAATTGAGTCCCAACATTACCCACCATTTTGTGCCCCCAAGACCGCAGTCTTTTGGACGATCTCTTAAGCTTCATGGACACTTTCTCAAGAGGACAATAACAATGAGCTGGCTGATTCCAGGAGGCAGCAACCTCCTCAAGGAACCCAGGGATGTTTTGATAAGTTTAATATGTAAAAAGGCTCTATTAGTGGTTGCAGCTGAGACAAAACACGACCACTAATCTTAATAATGTGTCAACCACTGGATACATGAAACTTTTACATGGTTTAACAAGTCCTTTTATCAAATCAGCAAGTGATGCTAATATATTTGGCTATGTATTTAACTCTGGATGATTGCATACATCAAGCTAATAATATGGAAGGTGATATTTCAATTGGAACTTTTCTTCGTTGAAAAGTGTGGTTTTTTCTGGAAGATGGAAGCGTACAACACACTACACTACACACACTTCTAGTATATATGTACACGTTAATGGGCCAACACTAGACACATGGCCCAACACTCCCCCTCAAGATGGGCGATAGATATCAATCATCCCCATCTTGCTACATAACACATCACACTCTTTTACTCCTACACCCTTAGTCAAGCAATCTGCTATTTGACCTTTTGAGTTTACATGATTCAACTCTAAAGTACCATTATCTAACTTCTCTTTGATGAAGAATCGATCAATTTCCACATGTTTTGTTCTATCATGTTGAACTGGATTGTTAGCTATATTCATGGCTGACTTATTATCACACCATAACTTCAGGGAGTCTTTTCTTAATACATTCAACTCTAATAAGAGACCCTTTATCCATAACATCTCACATATCGCAAGGGCCATAGCTCGGTAATCTGCTTCGGCGGTGGAACGGGATACCACAGATTGTTTCTTGCTTCTCCATGATACTAAATTTCCTCCAACAAACACACAATATCCTGAAGTTGACCTTCTATCATCAAGGCAACTACCCCAGTCTGCATCAGAGTAACCTTCCACCTTTAGATGACCATGACCTTTAAAGATTATTCCCTTTCCAGGACAAGTCTTCAAGTATCGCAGTATACGATACACTGCATCAATATGTCCACTTCTGGGGGTCATGCATATATCGACGCACCACACTGACTGCATATGTGATATCAGGTCTTGTATGGCACAAGTAGATGAGCCGTCCAACAAGTCTTTGATACCTTTCTTTATTCACAGGATCACCAGATTCAGCACATAATTTATGATTCAAGTCGATAGGTGTTGCTACAGGCCGACACCCCAACATACCTGTTTCATCAAGTAGATCTAAAACATATTTCCTTTGGGAGAGAACTATTCCTTTTGGAGATCGAGCAATCTCAATACCAAGAAAGTATTTGAGATGACCAAGATCTTTAACCTCAAATTCCTTACTTAGATTCTTCTTTAGACATGCAATCTCAAGCTCGGCATCACCTGTAATAATAATATCATCCACATACACAGCTAGAATTGCAATCCGTCGTCCAAAGTGTTGATAAAAAACAGTGTGATCTCCGTTGCATTGTTTATATCCCATGCTACATATTGCACGTCTAATCTGTCAAACCATGCTCTTGGGGACTGCTTGAGAACATACAATGATTTTTTCAATCGACAAACTTTCCCAATTGTCTCAGGCTTTGACAATCCAGGAGGAATCTCCATATAGACCTCCTCTTGCAAATCACCATGTAAGAAAGCATTCTTAACATCTAGTTGATACAAGGGACATCCAAAATTTGCAGCACAAGAGATCAATGTCCTTACAGTACTCATTTTTGCCACTGGTGCAAATGTCTCATCATAATCAATTCCATATGTTTGACTATACCCTCTTGCAACCAATCTTGCTTTATATCGTTCTACCCTTCCTTCTGGGTTTTGCTTCACAGTGAATACCCATTTACAACTAACTGCCTTCTTTCCTTTAGGTAGTTTCTCAAATTCCCATGTTTGATTTTTTTTCTAGAGCTTTAAGCTCCTCCAACATTGCCTCACGCCAGTTAGAATTACATTGTGCTTCTTTCCAATCTCTTGGAATTACTACGGAATGCAATGATGCAACAAATGCTCTATATGATGGTGACAAAGACGCATATGAGACATAATTGCTAATGTCATGTTCATATCCATACCTTGTTGGGGGGACTCCAGCTTTAGCATGCGCTCCTTTTCGTATTGCAATGGGCAAATCATAAGTGCCATAATCTTCAGTTTCTCCATGAGACGTCAAAGGTACATTTATAGCCTCTAATGTGTTTGGAGAAAACTGCTCAGTACTTGATGCTGAATTGGTTTCAGGAGCCTGAGATTGCACATGGGACTTTCTTCTTGTATATACTTCGCCCTTATATCGTAAGTTGTCTCCACAAGATTTATTATTCTCGTGACTAGGATGTGTCTCCAATTCACTTGGCATTACTTGCATCTTTTGAGAAGCACCAATCACCACTTCCATTTTATTTGGTTGTTGTTCCATTGAATCAACCATTCTGTTCTCCCCCTCTCGACTAGCTTCATCTGTGCTAGTAGAGACAGAATCAAGAAAAAAATTTAGATCTGTCTTCTCACCATAGAAAGGCACAGTCTCTCTAAATGTAACATCCATGCTTACAAACAAACGTCGTTCACTAGGACTCCAACACTTGTATCCCTTTTGCCCTGCAGAATATCCAACAAAAATGCACTTCACAGCATGAGGATCCAACTTCCCCACCTGAGGTCTATGATCTCTGACAAAACATGTACATCCAAAAATTTTAGGTGGAACCACAAACTTATTCTCATCGAGAAGAATCTCACATGGAGTCTTCATTGCAAGTATTTTTGAAGGAGTGCGATTAATAAGATATGTGGCAGTCAATATAGCTTCACTCCATAGGAACTTCGGAACATTCATTGTAAACATCAGCGAACGAGCAACTTCCAAAATGTGACGATTCTTCCTTTCAGCCACACCATTTTGTGGAGGTGTATCAAGACAGGATGTCTGATGTAATATACCATTTCTTGACAGAAAGGCATTAAATTCCTTGTTTACATACTCAGTTCCATTGTCTGTTCTTAGGATTTTGACTTGAGTATTGAATTGATTCTCAACTAGTGCACAAAAAATTTGAAAACACTTCAATACTTCATCTTTATGCTTCATCACATAGACCCAAGTCATTCGAGAAAAACAATCGATAAAAGTAACAAAGTACTTCATCCCATTAATAGAAGTCACAGGACATGTCCAAACATCAGAATGAACTAGCACAAAAGGAGATATACTCCTGATACCTCGACTAATATAAGATGTCCTTGTGTGTTTTGCAAACTCACAGGCATCACACAATAGCTTGCTTTTATCCACCCCACTCATTACATCAGGAAAAACTTTGCATATCTTATCAAAAGAAAGATGCCCTAATCTACAATGCAAGAGCATCACTGCAACCTCCTTCTCTTCCATTCTTGTTGCCAGCATAGTGCATATTGTACCATTAGTCCCCTCATGATCCATATACCACAATCCATTACGCCTGGTAGTTGTCCCAAGTCTCTTCCCTGTTTCCCTCTCCTGAATTAAACAATTATCTCGATCAAGAATAATACGACAATCCAATTGATCAACCAAGGCGCTTAGTGATATCAAGTTGACAGGAAAGGTTGGCACATACAAAACTGATGACAACTTAATAGATGGAGTGCATTGCACTGTGCCAACACCCTTGATGGGTTGTGGTGTACCATCAGCAGTTTGTATAATTTCTTTACGTGTGGGGGGATATCTTATATATGATGTAAACTCACTGGACGTGCCTGTGACATGCTTTGATGCTCCTGAGTCTAAAATCCATTTTAACTGTGTGACCTGTGTGGGTACAAAAGCATGAGCATAATTACCTTCATCAGTGTAGGCGAAGTGGACAAAATCCCCAGTGTGAGACTCCTGATCTTTATCTCCAGAGATTTGATTTTTCTTCCTCAACTTTGTTTCATCTTCGTGTTCCATAAATGTTTCAAGTTCTTCTTGTGTAGTTGCTGCATTCGCCCTTGCCCAACTCCTGCCTCCACGACCTCTGCCGCCTCTAGGAGCCCCTCTTCCTCTCCCACGATTAACTTTGGAAGGCTTAGAACAATTACGTGCAATATGTCCAACATCACCACAATTGTAACATTCTCTAGTATCTTTGGTTCTCATAGCTGAAAACACAGGATGAGGTGGCGTTTGAGAACTTTCTCTCATCACTTTGAGTCTTGACTCCTCCTAGGATATGGCAGCTATGGCTTCTTGTAGGCTAGGAAGAGCGGATTGATGAAACATGGAGGCACGTCTTCCCTCGAACTCTAAGTTTAGCCCCCTTAGCAATTGAAGTACACGTCTTTTTTCCACCCATTTCTTCGCCCAAGCAACACACTCTGAGTGTGGTAGCTCAATAGGATCATAATGATCAACATCAGCCCATAAACATTGTAACTCCCGAACATACTTCACCATAGATCGCTCCCCCTGTTTGATATTATGGAGGCGATCTTCAGTCTCCACCATCAACATAACATTTCCAGCTCCCGAGTACATTTCTTCAAGTGCTTTCCACATTTCTGCAGCACTTATGATTGTATCAACAGTGCTAGCAATTGCTGGAATCATAGAACTCAACATCCACGCTGCCACTAAAGAGTTTATAGCATCCCAGTCTTTCCATTCATCGCTTAACTTATCCTTGGGCTCAACGACATCTCCTTTAACATAGCCCTCGAGTCTCTTTGCCTTCAATAATCGCAATGCTCTTCTAGACCATGCCAAATAATTTTTCACCCCTTCTAACTTAATCTCATTTGGCATTAGGTCTATCTTCTGAACTGGTTCTATATGAGCAACAATGTCTTTAATTGATGATGGAGCCTCATCCCTTTTTGCTGACAGTAATTCGACCAATTTACCAAGAACCTGCTCAATTCCTTGATTTTCCCCCATAATATATATGTAATAATAACTAGGAAACTAAAATTTCTTCTCCCAATAGAAGATTTCCTCTTCTTCCTTTTTTTTCACGGCAAGTCACCTAAGGACATGTTCCCTTTCTTCTCCTTCATAGCTCAATCAACCACCGAAGCAATATATATGTGTGCTGCGCAGTACCTGTGTGCCGGCAGCTTCCTCAAGGGTTGGACGAGCTGCGACAGCTGGAGAGCCTCCCCAAGCACCCCTATCTCCAGATCCTTGTCGCCGACGAGTGCCCGCGTCCACGTCCTTGGCCGCCCCGGCCTTCTCCACAGCGCTGTCCGTGGTGTCCGCGGCCTCCCGCGCCTTGCCGGCCGCCGCGTCCTTGTACTCCCTCGCCTTCTTCGACCGCTCGTGTGCCTCTGTGGCCTTCTTCGACCGTCGCTGATCTCCTTCTCGGTGGTCTTCTCCGTCGAGGCCGAAGACACTCCTCCACCTCCTCACCGCTACGCCATCGTCGTTGAACCTGGCTCTGGTACCATGTGGTTTTTTCTAGAAGATGGAAGCGTACAGCACACTACACCACACACACTTCTAGTATATATGTACACGTTAATGGGCCAACACTAGACACATGGCCCAACAAAAAGCTTTAGTAGGATAGTATTTTTTGTACTAAAGTTTATATCTTTGATATATCAAAAGTGTCCGTTCTTGGATCAAAAAAAGTATATAGTGATATAAGCTCTGTCGTTTGATAGTTGAAGCGGTCTTTCAACATAGTTATTTATTGGTCAACTATCACATTAAACCCATCTACTTCATAATGGTAAAGAGTTGTGATGTAACATACTTGTTTCTAGATTTGGTCACATCAGACACTAAAATGTGGCGCAGTTACAATACCAAATAATAAAAAATACATGTTGATAAATGGTCGGTTGATGACTTTTGTATAATAACTCTACTATCTATGAGGCATGTTGGGACTATGCTTCGTCGCCGAAGGTCTTATAGAAAGAAGTGATCCTCGGATGAAGCTGTTTGTATAAGATAGCCGAAGGTTCCTCTTCGTAAAGCTTCGGCATTACAAACCGACTTAAAGATAGAATGACCTTTTAGTCCATAAAGGTCTGAGTCAATGTTGTAAGTTTTTATAAGGGGCATACTTGTAATTCTTCACAGGCTGCGTCCTGTGCCTATAAATAGTGAACAGTATTCCGTTATTGTTCACGCATTCTGGTATTTGCAATCGCATCTCTCGGAATTCAACCTTTGTCAAGGCATAGGTATCATTGTATTCAATGATTCAATATATTAAGTGAATATAATATAATGCATTTGTGATTCATTCAACCATTTTTTACCTTTCATTTTGCATTATCTTACAATGTTTATTGAAAGTTTATTACGAAGGTTCAACTTCGTAATAATACTCTCATCAACCTTCGTCCAAGACCCATTATCCTCAAAGGAATAATGCTTCACGGACGAAGGACAGTATCATTTAACATTTTATGTTGCCTTGTTCTTAATTCATAGCATTTGAGAACAAGTCTCCAACATTGGCGCCCACCTCCGGTGAACTCACTTCCACTTTTTGAGCTGATGGCTTCGTTCAACGACCAAGCTGGAGCTGCTTCGGACCCGAAGCTGGTGCTCCCGATCACAGGTGGCTCGTCCTCAGAGCCAGCTAACAAGAAACAGAAGAAGGAAGCACAGAGAAGGGTACAACATGTTGGGGTGCAAGGACCCTTCATCAAGTCAAGATGGTCTCACATTCCTATTACCTTCTCCCAAGAGGACCTTCAGCTCAAAGATTACCCACACAACGATGCCATGGTTATCTCTTGTGTTATCAAAGGATTTCTAGTCCACAATGTCTTGGTTGATACAGGTAGTGCAGCTGACATCATATTTGCTAAGGCCTTCAGACAAATGCAAGAGCCAGAAGATAAGATTCATGATGCTACACATCCTCTCTGTGGCTTCGGAGGAAGACAGATTGTAGCACTGGGCAAGATCACCATGTCAGTGACCTTCGGGTTCATCAACAACACTAGAACTGAGCAAGTTGTGTTTGACATTGTTGACATGGAATACCCTTACAATGCAATTATTGGTCGTGGTACTCTCAATGCCTTCGAAGCAATCCTTCATCCTGCCTATCTTTGCATGAAGATACCTTCGGATCAGGGACCCATTGCTATCCATGGAAGTCAGGAAGCTGCAAGAAGGGCCGAAGGCAATTGGACTGACTCAAAAGCAATCCATAACATAGATGGAGCTGAAGCTTGTGAACAGTACAAATTCAGAAGGGAGAAAGCAGCTTCAGCAGATCAGCCGAAGCCTATGCTCTTATGTGAGGACATAGCAGAGCAGAAGGTGTTGTTAGGCTCTCAGTTATCCGAAGAGCAGGAGAAAACCTTGATAAGGTTTTTGTTCAATAACAAGGATGTTTTTGCATGGTCAGCCAATGATCTCTGCGGAGTTAATAGAGATGTTATCGAGCACTCGCTCAATGTCGATCCATCCTTCAGACCCAGAAAGCAAAGGCTTCGGAAAATGTCAGATGATAAGGCCGAAGGTGCTCGCAACGAAGTCAAAAGACTCCTTAGTGCAGGAGTTATCAGAGAAGTGAAGTACCCAGAATGGCTAGCTAACACTGTTATGGTAAAAAAGGCCAATGGCAAGTGGCGAATGTGCATCGATTTTACAGATCTTAACAAGGCTTGCCCGAAGGATGAATTCCCACTACCAAGGATAGATTCTTTAGTTGATGCAGCAGCTTCTTCAGAGCTCATGAGTCTGTTAGACTGTTATTCAGGCTATCATCAAATTTGGATGAAGAAGGAAGATGAGCCGAAGACTAGCTTCATAACTCCAAGTGGCACATATTGTTATCTTCGGATGCCTGAGGGGCTCAAAAACGCTGGAGGGAGTTTCAGCCGAATGACTGCGAAGGTTCTCCAATCTCAAATAGGCAGAAATGTGCTAACTTATGTTGATGACATCATTGTCAAAAGCACGAAGCAGGAGAATCATATTGCTGATCTGCAGGAGACCTTCGCCAGTTTCAGGCAAGCTGGCTTAAAGTTAAATCCAGAAAAATGCGTCTTCGGAGTGAAGAAGGGGAAATTTCTTGGATGCTTGGTTTCAACAAAGGGGATTGAAGCTAATCCAAGTAAAATTGAAGCTATACTTAGGATGGAGCCACCAACTACAAAAAAGGGGGCTCAAAGATTGACAGGAAGATTGGCATCTCTCAATAGATTCATATCCAGGTCAGCAGAGAGAAACTTACCATTCTTCGACGTGCTGAAGTCAGCAGAAGTCTTTCAATGGGGACCAATTCAGCAGAAGGCTTTTGAAGAGCTAAAACAGTATTTAATAGATCTAACAACACTGACTCCACCAATGCCAGGGGCTCCTTTATTATTATATGTGGCAGCTTCGCACTCAGCGGTAAGTGCAGCGCTTGTCCAGGAGAAGCTTGACGGTCAAGTCAAAAGGCAGGCCCCAATATATTTTGTTTCCGAGGTTCTTAGTTTATCAAAGAAAAATTATACAAAGTTGGAGAAGGTATTGTATGCTGTCTTGATGGCCTCCAGGAAGCTTCGGCACTATTTCCAAGCTTACAACATAATTGTTCCTTCATCACAACCTCTGAAGGATATTATGAGGAACCGAGAAGCTACTGGAAGGATTGGAAAATGGGCTGCAGAGCTCAATGAATTTTGTATTGAATATGTTCATAGATCTTCGATTCAGTCACAGGCGCTGGCAGACTTTATTGCTGATTGGACGCCAGGGGCTCAGGAGGAGGAAACGAATAAAGACAACGAAGCCTGGACAGTGTTTTGTGATGGATCCTGGGGAACCTTCGGAGCAGGAGCGGCTGCTGTGTTGGTTTCACCTTCCAAAGTCAAAACTTGTTATGCGGCAAAGCTTGATTTTAATTGCACAAATAACATTGCTGAGTACGAAGCATTGATTCTAGGTCTTCGGAAGTTAAAAGCAATGGGAATCAGAAGGGCCATACTTAAAACTGATTCCCAGGTTGTTTCGGGTCATATTGACAAGAGTTGCAAGGCTAAGGATCCGAAGCTTGAAAAATATCTGGATATGGTTCGAAGAGTCGAAGCTTCCTTCGAAGGGTTTTCTGTCAAAAATATCCCTCGAGGACAAAATGAGCATGCTGATTTGTTAGCTAAGTCAGCAGCACAGGGGCTGCCTCTACCTTCGGATGTGTTCTTCGAAACAATAAAAGCACCTTCGGTGGAACTTCTTGAAAGAGCAGTCCTTAACATATCTCCTGTTTTTAGCGAAGATTGGAGAACTGAGATCATCTCTTACCTTCAGGGTAAATTCCTTTCAGATGACGAAGCTTATAACAAGAGAATAGAGGCAAGAGCTCGTCCATATGTCATGATAGAAGGGGAGTTGTACAAACATGGAGTTTGTGCTCCGCTGCTCAAATGTTTATCCAGAACCGAAGGTATAGAGTTAATGAAAGAAATACATGCAAGCCTGTGTGGATCTCACATCGGATCTAGGCCGTTACTTGGGAAAATTTTCCGTCAAGGGTTTTATTGGCCGAAGGCAGCTTCGGATGCAGCAGAATTGGTTCAAAAGTGCGAAGGTTGTCAGAAATGTGCAAGAGATCAAAAACAACCTTCGTCCTTAACACAGCTCATACAACCCACTTGGCCATTGCAAAGGTGGGGCCTTGACTTGTTAGGTCCGTTACCACCGGCCCAAGGGAACCTGAGATATGTTGTAGTAGCTGTGGAATATTTTTCTAAATGGATAGAGGCGAAGCCTTTAGCCACAATAACTTCAGCCACCGTCCAAAAGTTTTTCTGGCAGAATATTGTTTGTCGTTTCGGGGTGCCAAAGGCCATCACTGTGGACAATGGGACACAGTTTGACTCCGAAGCTTTCAGGGATTTCTGTGACCAAATTGGTACGAAGATCCATTTTGCATCAGTTAGGCACCCGGAGTCAAATGGACTCGTTGAAAGAGCCAACGACATTATAATGACAGGAATAATGAAGTTAATCTTCAATCAACCCAGAGGAAAATGGCCAGATCAGTTAACCAAAGTGGTGTGGAGCCACAACACGACAACATCAAGGTCTACAGGTTTCACTCCATTCAAGTTGTTATTCGGTGACGAAGCAATAACTCCAGAGGAAGCTAAAACCGGATCAATAAGGATAGTAGCTTCGGCAGAATCAGATTCCGAAGCTGCTTATTCTATAGAAAAAGATGCTTTAGAAGGGATCAGACTGCAAGCCGTGGAGAATATCAATAAATATCAAGCTGAAACAGTCAAATGGCGGGATAGAAAGGTTCGGCTTAAAAATATTGAGCCAGGGCACTTGGTGCTTCGGAGGGTGGCCAACCCGGAAACAGTGGGCAAATTGCAGTTGAAATGGGACGGGTTCGTTCAACGACCAAGCTGGAGCTGCTTCGGACCCGAAGCTGGTGCTCCCGATCACAGGTGGCTCGTCCTCAGAGCCAGCTAACAAGAAACAGAAGAAGGAAGCACAGAGAAGGGTACAGCATGTTGGGGTGCAAGGACCCTTCATCAAGTCAAGATGGTCTCACATTCCTATTACCTTCTCCCAAGAGGACCTTCAGCTCAAAGATTACCCACACAACGATGCCATGGTTATCTCTTGTGTTATCAAAGGATTTCTAGTCCATAATGTCTTGGTTGATACAGGTAGTGCAGCTGACATCATATTTGCTAAGGCCTTCAGACAAATGCAAGAGCCAGAAGATAAGATTCATGATGCTACACATCCTCTCTGTGGCTTCGGAGGAAGACAGATTGTAGCACTGGGCAAGATCACCATGTCAGTGACCTTCGGGTTCATCAACAACACTAGAACTGAGCAAGTTGTGTTTGACATTGTTGACATGGAATACCCTTACAATGCAATTATTGGTCGTGGTACTCTCAATGCCTTCGAAGCAATCCTTCATCCTGCCTATCTTTGCATGAAGATACCTTCGGATCAGGGACCCATTGCTATCCATGGAAGTCAGGAAGCTGCAAGAAGGGCCGAAGGCAATTGGACTGACTCAAAAGCAATCCATAACATAGATGGAGCTGAAGCTTGTGAACAGTACAAATTCAGAAGGGAGAAAGCAGCTTCAGCAGATCAGCCGAAGCCTATGCTCTTATGTGAGGACATAGCAGAGCAGAAGGTGCTGTTAGGCTCTCAGTTATCCGAAGAGCAGGAGAAAACCTTGATAAGGTTTTTGTTCAATAACAAGGATGTTTTTGCATGGTCAGCCAATGATCTCTGCGGAGTTAATAGAGATGTTATCGAGCACTCGCTCAATGTCGATCCATCCTTCAGACCCAGAAAGCAAAGGCTTCGGAAAATGTCAGATGATAAGGCCGAAGGTGCTCGCAACGAAGTCAAAAGACTCCTTAGTGCAGGAGTTATCAGAGAAGTGAAGTACCCAGAATGGCTAGCTAACACTGTTATGGTAAAAAAGGCCAATGGCAAGTGGCGAATGTGCATCGATTTTACAGATCTTAACAAGGCTTGCCCGAAGGATGAATTCCCACTACCAAGGATAGATTCTTTAGTTGATGCAGCAGCTTCTTCAGAGCTCATGAGTCTGTTAGACTGTTATTCAGGCTATCATCAAATTTGGATGAAGAAGGAAGATGAGCCGAAGACTAGCTTCATAACTCCAAGTGGCACATATTGTTATCTTCGGATGCCTGAGGGGCTCAAAAACGTTGGAGGGAGTTTCAGCCGAATGACTGCGAAGGTTCTCCAATCTCAAATAGGCAGAAATGTGCTAACTTATGTTGATGACATCATTGTCAAAAGCACGAAGCAGGAGAATCATATTGCTGATCTGCAGGAGACCTTCGCCAGTTTCAGGCAAGCTGGCTTAAAGTTAAATCCAGAAAAATGCGTCTTCGGAGTGAAGAAGGGGAAATTTCTTGGATGCTTGGTTTCAACAAAGGGGATTGAAGCTAATCCAAGTAAAATTGAAGCTATACTTCGGATGGAGCCACCAACTACAAAAAAGGGGGCTCAAAGATTGACAGGAAGATTGGCATCTCTCAATAGATTCATATCCAGATCAGCAGAGAGAAACTTACCATTCTTCGACGTGCTGAAGTCAGCAGAAGTCTTTCAATGGGGACCAATTCAGCAGAAGGCTTTTGAAGAGCTAAAACAGTATTTAATAGATCTAACAACACTGACTCCACCAATGCCAGGGGCTCCTTTATTATTATATGTGGCAGCTTCGCACTCAGCGGTAAGTGCAGCGCTTGTCCAGGAGAAGCTTGACGGTCAAGTCAAAAGGCAGGCCCCAATATATTTTGTTTCCGAGGTTCTTAGTTTATCAAAGAAAAATTATACAAAGTTGGAGAAGGTATTGTATGCTGTCTTGATGGCCTCCAGGAAGCTTCGGCACTATTTCCAAGCTTACAACATAATTGTTTCTTCATCACAACCTCTGAAGGATATTATGAGGAACCGAGAAGCTACTGGAAGGATTGGAAAATGGGCTGCAGAGCTCAATGAATTTTGTATTGAATATGTTCATAGATCTTCGATTCAGTCACAGGCGCTGGCAGACTTTATTGTTGATTGGACGCCAGGGGCTCAGGAGGAGGAAACGAATAAAGACAACGAAGCCTGGACAGTGTTTTGTGATGGATCCTGGGGAACCTTCGGAGCAGGAGCGGCTGCTGTGTTGGTTTCACCTTCCAAAGTCAAAACTTGTTATGCGGCAAAGCTTGATTTTAATTGCACAAATAACATTGCTGAGTACGAAGCATTGATTCTAGGTCTTCGGAAGTTAAAAGCAATGGGAATCAGAAGGGCCATACTTAAAACTGATTCCCAGGTTGTTTCGGGTCATATTGACAAGAGTTGCAAGGCTAAGGATCCGAAGCTTGAAAAATATCTGGATATGGTTCGAAGAGTCGAAGCTTCCTTCGAAGGGTTTTCTGTCAAAAATATCCCTCGAGGACAAAATGAGCATGCTGATTTGTTAGCTAAGTCAGCAGCACAGGGGCTGCCTCTACCTTCGGATGTGTTCTTCGAAACAATAAAAGCACCTTCGGTGGAACTTCTTGAAAGAGCAGTCCTTAACATATCTCCTGTTTTTAGCGAAGATTGGAGAACTGAGATCATCTCTTACCTTCAGGGTAAATTCCTTTCAGATGACGAAGCTTATAACAAGAGAATAGAGGCAAGAGCTCGTCCATATGTCATGATAGAAGGGGAGTTGTACAAACATGGAGTTTGTGCTCCGCTGCTCAAATGTTTATCCAGAACCGAAGGTATAGAGTTAATGAAAGAAATACATGCAGGCCTGTGTGGATCTCACATCGGATCTAGGCCGTTACTTGGGAAAATTTTCCGTCAAGGGTTTTATTGGCCGAAGGCAGCTTCGGATGCAGCAGAATTGGTTCAAAAGTGCGAAGGTTGTCAGAAATGTGCAAGAGATCAAAAACAACCTTCGTCCTTAACACAGCTCATACAACCCACTTGGCCATTGCAAAGGTGGGGCCTTGACTTGTTAGGTCCGTTACCACCGGCCCAAGGGAACCTGAGATATGTTGTAGTATCTGTGGAATATTTTTCTAAATGGATAGAGGCGAAGCCTTTAGCCACAATAACTTCGGCCACCGTCCAAAAGTTTTTCTGGCAGAATATTGTTTGTCGTTTTGGGGTGCCAAAGGCCATCACTGTGGACAATGGGACACAGTTTGACTCCGAAGCTTTCAGGGATTTCTGTGACCAAATTGGTACGAAGATCCATTTTGCATCAGTTAGGCACCCGGAGTCAAATGGACTCGTTGAAAGAGCCAACGGCATTATAATGACAGGAATAATGAAGTTAATCTTCAATCAACCCAGAGGAAAATGGCCAGATCAGTTAACCAAAGTGGTGTGGAGCCACAACACGACAACATCAAGGTCTACAGGTTTCACTCCATTCAAGTTGTTATTCGGTGACGAAGCAATAACTCCAGAGGAAGCTAAAACCGGATCAATAAGGATAGTAGCTTCGGCAGAATCAGATTCCGAAGCTGCTTATTCTATAGAAAAAGATGCTTTAGAAGGGATCAGACTGCAAGCCGTGGAGAATATCAATAAATATCAAGCTGAAACAGTCAAATGGCGGGATAGAAAGGTTCGGCTTAAAAATATTGAGCCAGGGCACTTGGTGCTTCGGAGGGTGGCCAACCCGGAAACAGTGGGCAAATTGCAGTTGAAATGGGACGGGCCTTTCTTAGTAGCATCTTCGTCAAGACCCGGTTCATACAGATTGAAAGATATGGACGGCAATGACATTCCTAGGTCTTGGAATGCGGATGAGCTTCGGCGATATTATGTATAATTCGATGTAATTTTTCATACTTTTATTTTTTCTTTCATGGCACCCTTTTCCTTTCCAAAGGGGGAGAAAGGTTTTTAATGGGGCCAGCATATGTAATTTCCTTTTTTAGTCTTATAAGAGCAAAATCCCCCAAAGAATGTAAATGTAAAAGCTGAGAGCGCACCATCGAGTGCCAAAAAGTAAAAACGAAGAAGCTCCAAAGACGTTCCTAAGGGAATGCAGAGCTTACAGCGAAAAGTCAACGCTGATTCCGCCAAAAGTAAAGGCGAAGAAGCTCCAAAGACGTTCCTAAGGGAATGCAGAGCTTACAGCGAAAAGTCAACGCTGATTCCGCCAAAAGTAAAGGCGAAGAAGCTCCAAAGTCGTTCCTAAGGGAATGCAGAGCTGAGGTGTGATTGTTTTTAAGAAAATAATGGCTATGAATATGGCTTCGGATACGTGTTTGGCCATTCATTTGCACATTACATTACATCATAGCATTTGCATTCATAAACATTCATCTAGGCATATGTAGGATAATCATCTTCATCGCATAAATGGTTGCTTCGGCAAAAAGAGAAAAAGAAAGGGAAAAAAGAGCTTCGTACACAAAGAAGAAAGGAAAATGTTGTTTTCTATGCTTCGCTGCGTACGAAAAGAAGGGAAGGTGTTTTTTCGCCTTCGGCTCAAAAGAAAATTTCGTCCACATCAAAGCATTTCTCATACATCAATGGAAGGATAAGGATATATAACAAGGTATGAACAGATTTCATCAAAGACAAGTTTTGGTTACATTTACAAAAGTTATCTCAAAAGTTTTTTAAGTACTGTCTACAGACTACTATCTAAATCTCCAAGGAGCTTCGGCTTCGGCGTTATTTTTGATCATCAGCTTCGGCTTCGTCATCCTACATGAATAAGGTCGTTGGAAGTCAAAATCAAGTTTACAGGAAAAGGTAAGCACAAGGTATGGTTTCTTACTGGATCAAGGTGGCTACGAGCTTCGTCTCCAGCTTTCTCTCGACCACCTTTTGTCCATATCATTTTTACAAATCGATTTGAAATGCTTCGGGCGAGATCAGGGATGTCATCCAGGATTGATGGTGACAAAGTGAAATTTGGCCTATTGACAATCTTCCCATGATCACAGCCAGCCTTCAGGAAGGCTGCAGCAGTCCCTCGAGAAGCCACCCAGGCACAGAAGTCACCATGCCCAGCTATGACTTCGTCGAGCTCGTCAATCTCCCCCTCAATATGTTCGAAGGTTTTCGGTAGATCTTCAGCTGAGGGGGTGAATTTTTCACTGCTGGCTCTAACTGAGTAAAAAATCTTTCTTAATCGTTGAATGCATTTGTTGCTAAATTCCAAGCATTTTTCTTGAAGACTTGTCAGTAGTTTTCTCAAATCCGAATTTTGCTGAGCTTCGGCTTCAAGTTTTGCATTGAGATCTTGTTTTTCTCGTTCGAACTGCTCAGACTGGCGGAGAAGCTTCGTGTTCAGTTCTGATATTTTTGCTTTAGCTTCCGCCAGTAAACCTTCGGTTGCCTGGAGCTCAAAGTTCTTTTTCTCAAAAGCATCTGATTGCTCCTTTATTTTGTTTTCCAAATTTCCAATTATAACTTCATGCTTTTTATCTTCAAGATCTTGCTGCATTTGCAAGGCTTTGCTCAAAAGCATACTCTACACAAACACAACCTTCGTCAGACATGTCTTTATTAGAAGCAATAAAAGTTAAGGGACAAGTTATTCACCTTGAAGTTGGAGTAAAATAAACTACCAACGACATGTTGTCGTCGGTAGCGGCTGATGTCTGTTTCTAGCTTCGGGAATCCAATACTCTTGGACAGAGTACTGATAACTTTGGCCCCTGTTTGGTCTCGAATACACTCTAATTTCTCATCATCAACGCCTCCGAAGAGGAGTGCCCCAGGTTTGTATCCACAGGATTGGGCATACTCTTTAAGCTCTTCTATTTCAGCTTTTGATAGATGTTCTCCAACTAAGTTTTGGAACACGAAGGCTTCGTTTTCTGAAGCTTCATCAGCAATTTCTTTTCCTTTCTTTGACGCTGCGGTCACGGCCTCTTCGGCAGCAGTGGCAGCTTCTTCTGTAGCCATGTCTAGCAGCATTTGGTCAATATGTTCAATTGTGCTCTCCAAATTCAAATCTTCAGCTGAGGCAACTTCGGCGGCTGCGGCCTCCGAAGGTGCAATTTCAATATCTGCCCCCTCTGCAGCCGCTCGTGTTTTTTGGGCCGAAGCTCTTGGCGGCGTTTTGTCAATTACCTCTGTCACGGTAATGATTCTTTGTTTCTTTGCCTTGATTGTTTTCCTCGATTTCTCGGGCTCCTTGTCCTTCTGAAAAAACTTTGTCAGTTGAGGACCCAGTGGACTTAGCTTCGCAGGTAAGGATTCAGTCATTACCTTCAGAATTTCCTCAACAACAGCAGCAGAAGGTGATGCGGGGGTTTCTTCTGCTTCGGATATTTGTTGCTTCGGAGAAGAAGCTTTCCTTTTCTTCGGAATTTTCTTCTTTATTGGCTCTTTTTCACCTTCATCTAAGGCTTCAGTTACCCTTTTCCTTTTTTGGCCTCCGGCACCTTTGTTCAGATTTTCGTAGTCTGGGTATTCGAAACCCAAGGCGTCCAACACTCGATTTAGCCTTCGTTTCGGACGGGTGCCGAAGGCTGCGGTCATCAATTGATCTTCCTTTTTGGAATAATTGCCAAGTATCTCATTGCACATCACTTCAATCGTATCCAGCCACTCTTGGCAAGGAGTTTTAAAGTATTTCTTAAATTTGAAGTAGTAAGGTAAACGTACAAGTTCACCTTTTTTCTTCTCCCCCTTCAGCTTCGGCATTTCCCACTCTTTTACACTAGGAAAAACCTTGAAAGCCAAAAACTCCTGGACCAAGTCCCTTGTACTGATATGCTCTGCAATTATTTTGAATTCATACATTGCTTTTTGAGTCGGACCCTCTGGTAACATGTGGCACTGGGGGCGGGTTTCTCCGAAGATTAGTGCAAGAGGACTTTGCACAAGCTTTTCCTTATCGTCATCAACCTTGACATAGAACCATTCCGATTTCCACCCTGCTGCCCATTTGCTTCGGTAGCTGATCACAGGATACTTCGTAGTTTTCCGATAAGCAAAATTATAGCAACCAAAATTCTCATGTAATCCATCCTTTCTAGCCTTTGTCTGATAGTGCAGTTCGTGAAGTCGGCAAAAGCTGTCCGCAAACGGTTCCACCGCCTGGCTTCGGAGTGCCCAGATATAAACACTAAGTCTAACGATAGCGTTAGGGGTTAGCTGGTGAAAATAGATTCCAAAATTCTTCAATATCTCTGCAATAATCCCATGAAGGGGGAATCTTAATCCAGCCTTTAGGAAGCTCTTAAAAATAACAATTTCATCTTTCTCCGGCTTTGGGGTAGTCTCTTCTCCCCCGAAGCGTAATAGCTTCTTTTGATTTTCAGTAAAATAGCCTGACTTTACCATCTTGGACAGATCAGCCTTCGAAACAGTAGATTTCCCGAAGTCCAAATGGCTGGGTTTGCTTGGCGTGGCAAGGTGATAATCATCTTCGGGTGCCGCAGGTAAGAAGGCGAAGCGCGAGAAGTTTTACACCAGGCGGACACCCGCTCGCACTCGCTGTACGGTGGACCGCAGAGACCGAACAGTAACTCTGCAAGGTGGGGCCGCTACGCGCAGGGAGATTGAATCGTTTCTCGACAACGAGCTCAGGGAAGGTGTTTTTGAGACCTTCGGCGCTCCGAAGCTTAAGAAACTTTTTTCACGGATCAAGCTCGTTACGAAAAACGATCTAGCACCGCGAAAGGGGCTACTGTTGGGACTATGCTTCGTCGCCGAAGGTCTTATAGAAAGAAGTGATCCTCGGATGAAGCTGTTTGTATAAGATAGCCGAAGGTTCCTCTTCGTAAAGCTTCGGCATTACAAACCGACTTAAAGATAGAATGACCTTTTAGTCCATAAAGGTCTGAGTCAATGTTGTAAGTTTTTATAAGGGGCATACTTGTAATTCTTCACAGGCTGCGTCCTGTGCCTATAAATAGTGAACAGTATTCCGTTATTGTTCACGCATTCTGGTATTTGCAATCGCATCTCTCGGAATTCAACCTTTGTCAAGGCATAGGTATCATTGTATTCAATGATTCAATATATTAAGTGAATATAATATAATGCATTTGTGATTCATTCAACCATTTTTTACCTTTCATTTTGCATTATCTTACAATGTTTATTGAAAGTTTATTACGAAGGTTCAACTTCGTAATAATACTCTCATCAACCTTCGTCCAAGACCCATTATCCTCAAAGGAATAATGCTTCACGGACGAAGGACAGTATCATTTAACATTTTATGTTGCCTTGTTCTTAATTCATAGCATTTGAGAACAAGTCTCCAACAAGGCAATTGATGAATTTTGAGAGAATTAAAAAATTCAACTAGGACAACAACTATCGGGTGATAACTTTGGCTAAAATTCATTAATTTATCATTAACGACAAATTTAATGCGTAAAAAATATCCTCTCTATATATGGCATTACAGATTTACGAGAGGGGTTTTTTGGGTGGGGATGCCCTTGTGCACCCTATGTTTGCAATGCCAATAGGACATGTACAACCGTAAGACTAAAGATCGGTTTTTAAAAGCACACGAGACAACTAAAAGATTCTAAGCCCATAAATCATAAACACAATTAAACGACAATATTTATGAATTATGAAGAATCGTCTAGAGATACTCCTGACGAAGAGCCTATATCTTATATTTTTCCAATTAGTCACCTTAAAAATCTCTTAAGGGAACTCATATTAAGGGTTAGTTTAACAACCCTATTTTTCCAAGAGATTTCCATTTTTCTCGAGTGAAATTAGTTTATTTTCCTTTAGAAAAATGAGAAATCCTTAGGAAAATGGAGTTGGTTTGGGAACCTCATTTTATCAAAGGATTTCTATTTTCTCGAGGAAAATTAGTTCTTTTTTTTTTTTGCAAAATGAAGTTTTGAAACTAGCACTGAAGAGCGAGATTGTTCGCTTCAGATTAAAAATGGCTGTTTAGACTGTTATAGTTATAATTTATAGAGACAAACTATCACAGAGAGTGGCCTGCTCGCTGATGCTCCATCCACATGTTGATTTTGTTTTTGGGTCGTCAAAGCTTGGCCCGCTCATCCTCAACTCTGCATTCTGAACCTATGTTCTCTTCCTCCAACCACAGAAATGCATCTCTGTATGTATCGATCGACTATGAGATAGATTTGTGACCTCTGCAGGAAGTGAAGGGAAGAGGACTACCTTAGTTACAATGACGTGCAGATCTTTTTGCGTATTCGAGAACAGAAAAGAAAGAAAAAGCAAAACCATGTATTCCATATTTCAGTACGGATAACATGTTGACAGCCATGGTACTCTAGGAAAAAGTTCATAGGGAGCAAAAATTCACATGAACTAGGAAGGTTTGGGTGGCGCCAGTGAACATGTATGGAGCAGGCGACTCTTGTTTTATGGATGCTGAGGCTGCAGCAACTTGGAATCGCAGGCCACGATCTTCACCCTTCCCAGTGTTTCTTGAATCTCCTCGCTCTTGAAGGTTGCATCTGTTAGAATGAAGGTCCAGACATTGTCGCAGAACCTGTAGGTGTGCAGGTGGCCCTGGTACAGCGACAAGGAAAGCCATCACCAGATCTCGTCTCATAACTGTACAAGGTTTTCAAATGCCCAAGTGACAAGAGATACCGAATACTGAACTGGAATCAGTCTGAAATCATAGGTATACCAACAAAAACGTTTGGAAACCTCCACGCCCAACTTACAGAATTTAGAGTATCAAACAGGAGGAGGAACAAGCACGTACACTAACAATTAGATTCAACTAGATTCCAAATTAGGAAATTCTAATCAAGTTGAGGGGTTCTTTTCTCTCTCACAAGAACACCAAGCTGTAGTGGTTGGTTTATAAAAACGACAAGCCACATACTCAACTAGCGGCGCTTGTTCTACTTGATAGAAGTAGTGTGCACATATGCACAGCACTGTGGAAAAGGCTAGCAGTTCATAATGACGATGCTGGTGATACGATGTATGTATATTATACATTGTTAAAGCACGCTAGAGCAATTCCTGGGACGATCCTGACAGATGACAACTAGTTCATGGTACAATGTACTGCATCTAACAAACAGAGGAAGTTCAAGTAGGGGCTGATTAATTGAGTACATGTTAAGCTCACGAACAAGCAGTACATATGTCACACTGGGTACATGGGCAAATCAATTATTTAGGACAACAGTCCAAATTCCAAAACATATCACAGCAATGGAAAATAGCAAAGACTAACAGTAAAATAATGTTGAGGCTATGTGCGGTGCAAATCAAGAGTGGTACAAAGGTAAACATTAACACAAGTGTTTCCAAAATTTTGCAGCATACTTAAAACTAATCCACATATAGAGGGAGTACAGATTTTGATAGCCATTATTTTGCTTTATCAGCAGTTAATGGACAAAATTTGTAGTTGTAGCATACATGATCATTAAACAGAATGGTTAGAGATTGTCTAGTTTAGTTTTCTAAGCGCACATCATTCACCACCAGAACCATAACAGTTCAGCAGAATCTATATTAGCAGGTGCATAGCAAAAAGGAATCTAAATATCATTCCCCTTCAAAGCTTTGGACCATATAGTTCCTATCGCAGTGAATGTGAATCCGTATCTGAATCAATAGAAAGGGCACATCGATCGTATGTACCTTGACGCTGACCTTGCTCTTGACCTGCATCTCCAGCGCCTCAGTCATGGACTAAAAAAGACAAGAAGAGAAGGGTTAAAAAAAACTCAAAACAAGCAGTGACGTACTATCAGGGACCAGGTAATTCTGAGACCCATACGACTGTAACGTCGTCAGACCTTGTCGAACTGCACAAGGACCTGGATGGCGAGCTCCGGGCTGACGGCCCCGCTGGAGACGAGCTCGTCCAGCGTCTCGGTGAGGCAGGTGCCAATGGTGGACCTCCGGTAGAGCTCGAATGTGGCCATCCCCTGCATGCAACGCACACGCCGGGCCTCAACAGCGTCAGGAACACACCGCGGAGAACCTGGGTCCTGGGATAATCAGGGCGGATAGGATATCTCCCAAGTCACGATGAAAAACTCAGACTACCTCCGGCATAAGGTATTCCATTCCAATGCACAAGTGAATGAATCAAGTAACCCCCCCCCCCCCCCCCCCCCCCCCCCCCCCCCCCCCCCCCTCCTCCCGAACCACATGACGACGACGCTTGCAGGGGCAAACCCTAACTGAAACTCGTCGGCGCGGCGATGAGCGGCGGCGGAGGCCGAATCGGGCGCGTGTACCTAGCAAAACCCGCGAAAAAACTGTGGAGATCGAAGGCCTTACACGAGGATGATCGAGGCTCACCTGGCGGATTGGGCGAGGAGGAACGGCGCAAGAGCAGGCCTTGACGGACGGAGGCGGAGCACAGAGCGATCGCGACGGGGGAGGGAAAGGAGGAGAGGGACTGCGGGAGAGGCGGAGGAGGAGGGAATTCGAAATCTGGCTTCTTATATACGGACGGAGACGGAGACGGAGGTGGGAGAAGAGGGATTATATAGGACGGATCGGATCCTGTTCATTCTCTTCCGCATGTCGGTGCCAGTTATTGATTCTACCCCTCCAGATTGCCATTTGGTTATTGGCATACAACTGTCAGCTGTACAAGGACGACCGCACACATCTCATCTCATCTCCTCCCCTCCCCCTCTCCTTTGGATCATTTGTCGTTTTTCTTTTCTTTTTTTCCTTTTCCTTTTCTTTAGTTAACACACAAAAAATACTTCTTTTATAGTTGGAAGACGTTTGGTTAGACTAAATATAACACGATCCAATTACACTTGTAAACAGATACCAATACAATCATTTGTTTAAGTGTGGTAGGTAATGGAATACCCTGTAATCAAATATCGATCCATTCATCTACCCAGTGAATCCATACCGATGCCTTCGTGACGGTATCGTCTCCCCCGTGTGAACTCCCTCGCATTCCTCTCCTCACGCCGCCTCCACTCGTGCAGTCGCCTCCCTTCGCGCCGCCGCCTCTCCTCGCGTCGTCGACCGCCTCTCACCGGTGAGGATGTATCCTCCTCTCTATCCCTCCCTCTCCCTCTTGCATCCAGCTTTATCCCCAAGTTTTCTCCGAAACCCTAACCTCCCCGCGCGCCCGTGAGTATAGCAGCACGTCCTGAGCCTACAACAAAGTTGATGCTCGGTGGGTTTTGGAGCCTTGTTTGTGAGGTTCGGTCGATTTTACAGGCAGTCTAACGATCTGCTCCTGGTACTTCTGGTTCAGGGCGCCACCTCATCAGGTACTGCTAGCTGGAAGCTTTGTACCCCTTGAAAAAGTTCAGATTTGATTTCTACTTGATGTGGTGGTCTGGATCTGGTTCATTTGTCTTTGGGGTCTTGAGATGCTCATGATGATTCCATGATGATTAGTATGTGATTAGTAAATACCACTATGTCGTGCCTTCCACTCTCTCTATCTCTCTGTGATAAAAAAGTCGCATTTTTAGTCCAGAGAAGTTAGGGAAATGCAAGGAAGAACAACATTTTGTTGTAGCTAGGTGAGGAGGAGAGGGAACGAAGCTCAATTTAGATATCTAATAAATAGTATCCTCCTTCCTGACCTACAGATGATTTTGCAGGGAACATGATATGATTCCCAACACGAAAGCTAAAGCTTTGGTTCAAATGACCATATATTCTCATCTTTTAAGGGCCCCTCTTCTGCTTATGGATGAGATTGATAATCCAGAAACGGGCAATAGGACGGTTTGGGTCAGATAATCTAGAAACCGGCAAATAATCATGACCTCAAGAATATATGCATCTTCTACTCATGTTGATTTCCAGCATTGAAATCTATGTCTACTATACATATATTAACGCCATTATGGCCCGTCTAGTTTGAATTTCCTGATCTTATTTTACTATATTATCCTTGAACATCACTATGGTTCGTCTTCCTTTATCTACATGAATAGTGAAAGTCGCCTAGAGGGGGGGGGGTGAATAGGGCGAAACTGAAATTCACAAAATTAATCACAACTACAAGTCGGGTTAGCGTTAGAAATATAATTGAGTCTGAGAGAGAGGGTGCAAAACAAATCGCAAGCGAATAAAGAGTGTGACACGCGGATTTGTTTTACCGAGGTTCGGTTCTTGCAAACCTACTCCCCGTTGAGGTGGTCACAAAGACCGGGTCTCTTTCAACCCTTTCCCTCTCTCAAACGGTCCCTTGGACCGAGTGAGCTTTTCTTCTCAATCACTTGGAACACAAAGTTCCCACAAGGATCACCACACGATTGGTGTCTCTTGCCTCAATTACAAGTGAGCTTGATCTCAAGAAAGAATGAGAAAGAAAGAAATCCAAGCGCAAGAACTCAAAACAACACAACAAATCACTCTCACTTAACACTAAAGCTTTTGTGGAATTGGGAGAGGATTTGATCACTTGGGTGTGTCTTGTATTGAATGCCTAGCTCTTGTAAGTGGTTGGAAGTGTGAAAACTTGGATGACTTGAATGTGGGGTGGTTGGGGGTATTTATAACCCCAACCACCAAACTAGCCGTTTGGTGGAGGCTGCTGTCGCATGGCGCACCGGACAGTCCGGTGCGCCACCGGACAGTGTCCGGTGCGCCAGCCACGTCACCAGGCCGTTGGGTTCCGACCGTTGGAGCTCTGACTTGTGGGCCCGCCTGGCTGTCCGATGGAGCACCGGACAAGTCCTGTAGACTGTCCGGTGTGCCACCCGCGCGTGCTGGCGCGCATTTAATGCATTGCAGTCGACCGTTGGCGCGAAGTAGTCGTTGCTCCGCTGGCTCACCGGACAGTCCAGTGTGCACCGGACATGTCCGGTGAATTATAGCGGAGCGGAAATCCGAAGCTGGCGAGTTCAGAGTCGCTCTCCTCTGGGGCACCGGACACTGTCCGGTAAATTATAGCCAAGCGCCTCTGAAAATTCCCGAAGGTGCGAAGTTTGGCTTGGAGTCCCCTGGTGCATTGGACACTGTCCGGTGGCACACCGGACAGTCCGGTGCGCCAGACCAGGGCTGCCTTCGGTTATCCCTTGCTCTCTTTTGTTGAACCCTTTCTCTTAGTCTTTTTATTGGCTAAGTGTGAACCTTTGGCACCTGTATAACTTATAGACTAGAGCAAACTAGTTAGTCCAATTATTTGTGTTGGACAATTCAACCACCAAAATCAATTAGGAAATAGGTGTAAGCCTAATTCCCTTTCAATCTCCCCCTTTTTGGTGATTGATGCCAACACAAACCAAAGCAAATATAGAAGCGCATAATTGAACTAGTTTGCATAATGTAAGTGCAGAGGTTACTTGGAATTGAGCCAATATACATACTTATAAGATATGCATGGATTGTTTCTTTTATTTTTGACATTATGGGCCACGCTTGCACCACTTGTTTTGTTTTTGCAAATTCATTTGTAAATCCTTTTCAAAGTCCTTTTGCAAATAGTCAAAGGTAAATGAATAAGAGTTTTGAGAAGCATTTTCAAGATTTGAAAATTTCTCCCCCCTGTTTCAAATGCTTTTCCTTTGACTAAACAAAACTCCCCCTTGATAAATTCCTCCTCTTAGTGTTCAAGAGGGTTTTAAGATACTGATTTTGAAAATACTACTTTCTCCCCCTTTTGAACACAATGAGATACCAATTTGAAAAATCATACCAATTGAAAAACGCTTTTTTTTTTAAATTAGGTGGTGGTGCGGTTCTTTTGCTTTGGGCTCATGCTCTCTCCCCCTTTGGCATAAATCACCAAAAACGGAATCATTAGAGCCCTCGAAATAACTTTCTCCCCGTTTGGTAAAAGACATATGAGTGAAGATTATATCAAAAGATGGAGAGATGCTCGGAGCGACGGCGAAGGATGAGTGACGTAGTGGAAGCCTTTGTCTTCGCCGAAGACTCCAATTCCCTTTCAATACACCTATGACTTGTTTTGAAATTCACTTGAAAACATATTAGTCATAGCACATGAAAGAGATATTGTAACGCCCTGAATTTGGGGTAGAATTTTTTTTCCTTCTTCTCCCCCACCAAATTCAGGCGTTACCATTTCCTTTTCCCTTTTCTCCTCGCTAAACCTTGATCTTTTCCAAAGTTATAGCGGGTTTTGGCTTTAGATCTTGTGTAAAGCAAAACCCTAAAATGCTTTATTTTGTTTGCCGCACCATGCCGAGCTATGCATTTATTTTGTTTGGTTGAGATTGTGGAAATCAATCATCTAAAATTGAAGAAAAGGAAAACCTTTTTCTCTCTTCCCTCCCCCCTCCTTCCTCATTTCGGCCCAGCCGCCCCCCCCCCTTGGCGCGCGCGGCCCAGCCGGCCGGCCCAACCGGCCTTTTCCCCCCTTCCCGCGTGGGCCCCGCGGCGGCCCAGCCGCCCCCCCTCCCCCGCCGTGGGCCGGCCCAGCCGCGCCTCCCTCCCCCTTTGGGCCCAAGCGGCCCAGCCGCCCCCTTCCCCTTTTTTTCTTCCAAAATTTCCCTCCCCGCGGGCCCCGCCCGTCATTCTCCCTCCCTCTCTCCCTCTCCCTAACCCTAACCGCCGCCGCCGTCGCCCTAGGGCCGCCGCTGCCCCTTCCCCCGCGCCGTGGGCGCGCTCGCCCCAGCCTCGGCCGCCCCTCCGGCGAGCCGCCCCGCCCCGCCCCGTCCCGTGCCCGGCTCGGCCTCCCCCGTCGCGCCCGTCCCCGGCGAGCCCCGCCCCTGCTCAGCCGCCCCTCCCCGGCGTGGTGGCCGGCCGTGTCCTCGCCCCGCCCGTGCCTCGCCCGCCGTGGTCCGCGGCGTCCTCGCTCGCCCGTGCTCGCTTGCCCCGGCGTGCTTGCCCGCTCGCCCCGCCGTGCCTTGCTCGCGTCGTGACGGCCCCGGCGCGGCCTCGAGCTCGGCTAGCGCGCGGCCCCGACGTGCGCACAGCTAGTTCGCGGCGCGTGCGTGCGGCCTCGCGCGCATGCCCGCGTAATGCGCAGTGCCTTGGCACGATCGTCGTGCCTTCGTCTACCCCCCGTATCTTATGCACGCTAATCACGTTGTTTATATTAATAAGATAGGAGTCTCAATTTAGAAATTGGTTACGTTAGTTAATTTGTATAGCTAATCGTCTACCTCATTCAATGTTAATCTACTAAAAGTGGTCACGTTTGCATTAGTGCATGTAGCTAATCCTTATTATTGAAGCTAAGCAGAACTAGAGCACGTAACGCTTAGCTATTCGTTTACCCGTAATACGTTTCGAGTAAGCTTTAACCCCTGCGAGACCTTCCCCTGTTTTCTTTCTAACCATGGTAAATGCATTATCGTATGTGATATTCTATGCACATTTACTTTATTTGTTCTCTGGTATGGTGTACTGTTTGTTTCCTAATTTGAATGGATGGATGTATGTATGCTTGCAATCGCATAGAGAACGATTCGGTCGAGGAGCCCGAAGAACTCGCAGGAGAAGCCCCTGAGCAGCAGTCGGTTGGTGGAGGCAAGTGTCCCTTGACCTATCTCTGTCCTATTCATTCTTTAATTCACCTCCCGCTTTACACATGTATACCTAAGGATTGACTAGCTTTTGTTATCCATGTCCTTGTTTACCTATTCGGGTTGGATTATTATTGTTTAGCTTTATGCTATTGCTCAAACTCTAATCAATGAACATGATGAGATTATCTATGATACGCTGTTTTCCCTTCTCTTATTATGATGTTGTACTTGTGGCCTTTAAGGGGGCTCGAGCGGTTTCTCGAGTGCTTCTCCGTAAGGATCTGTTCTATGGATGACCGCCCGGGAAAACAGTGCAACCATGAGGGTGGAATGGGGTGCCCTTAGCTGAATAATTAGAGGATCCGGGGTGTAGTTCGCTTAGCCGTTGTGCCGTCTATGGGGCTCGGTGTATGCGGCTCGCTCTGCCAAGTTTGGGTTCGCCCCTTGGGGAGGAGTGCGGTGCATTTAGGAAACCTAACGGGCGGCTACAGCCCCGGGGAATCTTTGTAAAGGCTACGTAGTGATGCCCTGCTAGGCCACCTAGGTAGTGGTCAATGGGGAGTAGCTCTCTCCGGGCAGAAAGGGAATCACGGCTTGTGGGTAAAGTGCACAACCTCTGCAGAGTGTTTGAAAACTGATATATCAGCCGTGCTCGCCGTTATGAGCTGCCAAGGGAGCTCCAGTGATTAGTGGTACTTGATCAGAGACACTTTGGTTTACAGGTGGCAATGAGACTGATGGTTTTGGTTATGACTATGGTGCTGGTAAGTGGTATTCTTTCCGTTTGGAAAGGGTACATCGGGCTAATAACTTGGGTTAATGCTAAAACCTGGCTTTCTATTAGTAAATAATAATCTGACCAACTAAAAGCAACTGCTTGACTTATCCCCACATAAAGCTAGTCCACTACAGCCAAACAGGATACTTGCTGAGTATGTTGATGTGTACTCACCCTTGCTCTACACACCAAACCCCCCTCATCCCCAGGTTGTCAGCATTGCAACCACTGCTCAGGAGAAGATGAAGCTATGGAAGGAGACTTCCAGGAGTTCCAAGACTACGACGAGTTCTAGGAGTGGGTTAGCGGCAACCCCCAGTCGGCTGCCTGTGAAGGTCGCGTTTATCTACGTTTCTTTTCCGCACTTTGATTTATTGTAAAGACTATGTGGATGTCTCAGACATATGATGTAATCGACTATTATTTCCCTTTTTAATACTATTCTAGCACTGTGTGATGATGTCCATGTTATGTAACTGCTGTGTACGTGAATTGCTGATCTTGGCACGTACATGGTTCGCATTCGGTTTGCCTTCTAAAACCGGGTGTGACATAAGTGGTATCAAAGCCGTGCTGACTGTAGGAGCGCTAACCTAGAGTAGAATGGTCGTTCTAAGGACTATAGACCTCTGTCCCTGCCTTGACTTTGATATCCCTTCAAAAGTTGGTCATATCGACCAAAACCTATGTTCTACTATATTATACCTTGCTGAAAATTGTGTTTTATTCTAATCCTTCATTTATTTATGGTTCATTACTTGTTGGTCATATTAATTCTGTTCTCACTATTTTGCTTGCGGTGTCTTTTGTAGATGGCTCGTCTTAGACACACTGCACGAAAGTCCGTCATGCCCTTCTTACCCTCCCGCCTTGCTGAGCGTCCGCTTCGCCGTCCCGTGACCGGACAGTCCAGCCACTTGGAGAGGCTGCACCACCGCCTGCATGAGGAGCAGGAACGTCGACGACAGGAGCAGGAGCAGCAGGGCTCTTCTTTCTCGCTCCACCAGGAGATAGAGTCCGTGAGGAGCTGCTCCCCTGTGCTTCCCCTGGAGGCGCCCCCTGCACCACCACTGGGCGCCCTAGCTTTTGGAGTAGCTGCTGGAGGAGACCCAGACGACGAAGGTGGCGACGACAGCTCGAGCCACGACACCGACTTCTCTGCCGACCAGGAGCCGGAAGGATGGGTCGCTCGACCCATCACTCGCGACGCTGCTCGCGGGTGTCACTTCCACGATGCGCTCGACACCCTACTACGTCAGGCACTTAACCGGCGTACTTGGTCCATCGAGTATCGCTGTGTGGTCTACCAGCATAGTCGCGGGGTCTACCCGGACCGCTGGAAGGCGACCTTCTTGGTGCGCTGTCCGAAGAACAGCCTCCAGGGTGTGGAGGCCTGCTCAGAGCACTATTCTATCTCTGAGCGGGACTCAGCTGAGGCAGCCATGCAAGATGCTGCACGGCGTGCGCTTTCGCACTACTGCTCGGTTCTCGGTGGGGTAGCTGACGGTCTCAACCTAAAGTATTACCCCCACCGTCCATCTGGCAGCACAGGAGGCGTGATTGTTTCACCTGTCGTTGAGGACAATCCTAGGTTGAGCAGCACAGTCAACCTAGCCGCCGTGCTAAACACGGAGCTGGACCATGCATTAGACGAGCTGAGTAGGGCTCGTGCTGAGATCGCCCTGCTGCGGGCTGAGCGCGTGGAACGTCGTCACCTGGATGATGGTTCCCCCGCTCCCACTGGGACTCAGCACCCGTACCGCTCACCTCGGCGTGGACACCAGTCTTATGGCAACCCCGACTGCAAGACCAAGATAAATCTAGAACCATAGATCGTTATAGTTGGATCTTGTAATTAATACAAAATATATATATGTAGAAGCTACAGTCTTAGCGTTAGTCTCGCTCTTAGTTAGTCTTAGTTAGACAGGATAGTTTGCTATATCCTGTGCATTTATGTTTGTCATGATGAACTATGTTTGGTTTGGATCTTTGTAATGACTGTCACCAGAGTGCGGGTATCCCCTGCATTTTGGTTTACCTGTTATGTTAATGGAGTTAGTTATCTAGTTGGGAAACCTTTTATTCCACTTTCCTCTTTATCTGAGAAGTTGTGTGGTCTGTGTTGGAGATCAGTGAAGGTGCTCATCTGTTCAGTGTGGTGGAGAATTCTATACTCTTTTCCTTTGCTGCAAGGTTTGCAAGATCAGTTCTGATGTGTGGTTGCATTCTGCAGATGTCAGAGAACAGGCGCAGAGGAGGAAGGCGTGCTCAGCAGGAGCGAGCCGCTCAGCAGGATGAGGTGCCTCCGCAACAGCACCTGCCGCCCCCGCCCCCGATGTCGATCGAGCAGATGTTTCTGATGCAGACTCAGGCAGTTCAAGCCATCGGTCAGACTCTGGCCGCCATTCAGCAACAGCAGTAGCAAGCACCACCTCAGCCTCAGATGCCTCAAATGCCCAGGGACAAGCGTGCTGAATTCATGAGAGGTCATCCACCAACGTTTGCTCACTCTTCTGACCCCATGGATGCTGAAGACTGGCTGCGCACTGTGGAGCGGGAGTTGCATACCGCTCAGTGTGACGACAGGGAGAAAGTCTTGTATGGTCCCTGTCTGTTGAGAGGAGCAGCTCAGTCATGGTGGGAGTCTTATCTCGCCACCCATGCCAACCCCGACGCCATCACCTGAGAAGAGTTCAGAGGTAGCTTTCGTCAGTACCATTGTAACACCCGGAATTTGGGGTATAAAATTTCTTTGCTCATATCCACAAATTCAGGTGTTATTCCTCTCATCTCCTCTTCCCCAATCTCTTGTTTTCTCTTTCTATAGAAGAGGAGTGGTTATTTTCAAGTGCAAATGCAAGTATTATTTAATAGGTTAAACCCTAAGGGAATAATGGTTGATGCATCATGCTGGAGCACTCATTTTGTATGATGATTTGTTCTGAAGTGCTTTCGTTAATTTGTGAGTCACATATGAGATTGAGATCAAATAGAAGAGAAATAAAATAGAAAAGGGAGAAAGCCTAGCTGGACCCCCCTCTCGGCTGGCCCATGCCCCCTTTCCCCCGCCAGCCCACTCCGGCCCACCCATTCCCCCGCGGCCCACCTCAGCCCCCCCGGCCTCCCCTCCCTTGACCGTGGCCCAGCTGCGCCCCCGGCCCACGCGCCAGCGCGCGCGCGCTCCCCCTCGCGTGGCCCAGCCGCCGCTCTCCCGCTCGCCCGCACGCGCAGGCGCGCGTTCAGCGCCCGCTGCCGCTGCTCGACGGGGCCCGCGCGCCAGCTCTGCGCCGTGGCCCAGCCAGCGCGTTGCGCGCACGCGACCGCGCAGGGAACGCCCGCCGCCGCTGCTGTCAACCGGCCCCACACGCCAGGACGCCCGCTGTGCATCTTCTCCAAACCAACCGTGCGATTTTTCAGAGAACGACCGCCCACGACGCCTCCAAAAAAAACGAACCGCTCGCGATCCCTGCGCAGTTCTCGCCCACCACTGCCTCACCTCGGCCGCGCTCTCCGCCTCGCCGAACCGCCGACCGGAGCGCCGCCGTCGCCGTGCAGGGTGCCTGTTTCTCGCCGTCGAGGTGAGCTCGCCCCACCCTCTCTCTCCTTCCACGTTCTCTCTCTTCCCTCGCCGTGCCCAGAACCTCGTCGCGCGCCGTCACTCGCCTCATCGAGTGCAGCCCCGGCCTCGACGCGCGATGTGCCCGTGCACTCGCCATCGCCGGCACCTTCGCCTTCTCGCCATCGAGCAGGGAGCCGTGCCGTGTCTCGCCACGCCCGGAGTCCTCGCCGTAGTTTCGCTGAGCTCTGTCCTCGCCGTGCGCTATCCCGAGGTGAGATTAGACAGCTTCTCGTCTACCCCCTTCCTCTCGCCGTCTGTGGCGCTCGACGCACCATGGTCCCGTGCAGCCGCGCCCTGCTGCAATTCGTGATGCAGCGTCGGCGGCGAGCAGCTCGTGCCTGCTGTTGTCGTCGTCTCCCTGCGCAGCAAGCCCCGATCCCCCGGCGTGCAGACCCCGCGCGCCCTCGCCTCGTCCCTGCGTGCAGCGAACTCGTCCCCACGCCGCGCAGTCCAAGCTCGCCACGCTCGCTGCACGCCCAGCACGCCCAACCGCGATTATAGTTAGCGCCGTAGCGGTCGTTCGCCGTCGAACCTCGCCCCTGCGTGTCGCAGCTGTGTTGCTGCGTGCTCGCCGCTGCCCAGCTCGCCCCGGCCGTTCGTCTACCGTCGCCGTGCCTCGCTACGGTCACCTAGCGCATTGCGTACTCGTCAGTCTCGCGTGCGCAATCTCGCACGTGATCGCGGGTATCGCGCGCGCCGTCGTCATCGTTTGTAGACTCCTCGCGCGGTTCGCGCGTGTCGAGCGCGCAGTTTGCGCGCAATAATTATTTACTTCGTTAAAATCGTCCGTACGCGTTAGTCAATTGGTTCTTGTATTAATCACCGATTAATTGATAATCCCTTTGTTATCTAAAATATTCCACACAAGTAGTACGTCAACTAAATTGAACTTAGAAATATAATTGTCGCGTTTAAACGTAATATAGGTTGTTCGTCGTCACGTCATTATTTAGCCGCGGATTACTATTTATTTAATGTGTCGTGCGTCGCGCAACTAGTGCGCGCGCTCGCGTTTGCTTGCGCGCAGTGCGTCGACGGGACTCCGTCTACGTTCGCCTACCCTTCGTCTACCCCTAGACGACCCTCGTCTACCCCCCCGTCTAACCCCGTGCGCGTTCGTGTCGTTCGCCATCGCCCGCGCGTCGCGCAATAAATCGTCGCGTGCTGTCCGCGCGCGTTGTGCGTGCTGTTCACACGTGTCGTCGTGCATTTTACGCACGCTATTGACTCATCTCACCTAGAATAGCTCGCGCTAATTAAATATATATTTAAACAACGGTTATTCGAACAACACACTAATCGGGACTAAGTAGTAATTTTACTCGGCTTGTGATTATTTTCTGTTAATATGATTAAGCTGAATTAAATATTATAATTCATATTCGCTTAGTATACCTGTGATATCCCTCGACCGTAGTATCAGTCGTCTCGGTTCCGTTCTCGTGTAGTCGTAGATGCGAATTCTTTGTCGCGTGCATATTTATTTGATCTATACTGTTGTATGGTGTACTGTTTTCTACCATTTCAAGAATGTTGGATGTATGTTTGCACTCGCGTAGATATCGGGCCGTTCGTGGAGTCTGAGGGAATTGCAGGAGAAGACCCTGAGCAGCAGCAGCTTGGTGAAGGCAAGTGTCCTCTGACCTATTATGTCCCATTCACTTATAATTTATTGTCCCGCATTACTCAATTGAAACCTAAGGATTGACTAGCTTTCTATTTATCTTATCCTTGTTTACCTTTGGGTTATCATGGTTAGCATTCTGCTATTGCTTTAATTTAATCAATGAACATGATGAGACTATTTATGATACTGTTATCCTGATGATGTTGATGAACTTGTGATACTCTAGGGGGCTCAGGCTGTTTCCTGAGTACCTCTCCGTAAGGACCTGTTCGTTGAGAGACCACCCGGGATAACAGTGCAACCATGAGGGTGGAATGGGGTGCCCTTAGCTAATTAATTAGAGGAACTAGAAGTGTAGTTGCTTCGCCGTCGTGCCGTCAATGGGGTCCAGGCACAGTGCTTGCTCTGCCGAGGCTGGGTGCCGAGGTTCTTTCGTTTTGCTTTTTAGTCGCCCTCCTGCGGGGAGAGGTACTGTGTTTATCAAACTGGAGAAACCTAACGGGCAGCTATGACCTCTAGGGAATCTTTGTAAAGGCTTCGTAGTGAATCCCTGGCCATTCACCTTGGGAGTGAATAAGGGTCTTGCAAGCCCGGGCTAGAGAGGGAATCACGGCTCATGGGTAAAGTGTGCGACCTCTGCAGAGGGTAGTGAAACTGGTATATCAGCCGTGCTCACGGTTAAGAGCAGCCTTGGGATCCTCTTTGATTAGAGATACAAATGGTTCGAGACACAATGGTTCCATTTATGATTTTGGTTCGATGATGATAATGATGTTCCTCGATGAGGAAATGGTACGGGTTGTTAAATGCTAAAATCTGGCTTCTACTAATGATAAATACCTGACCAACTAAAAGCAACTGCTTGAGCCTAACCCCACAAAAAGCTAGTCCACTTCAGCCAAACGGGGCATTTGCTGAGTACGTTGATGTGTACTCATCCTTGCTTTACCACAAAACACCAGGTTGTCCACATTGCAACCACTGCTCAGGAGAAGACGAAGTCGTGGAAGGAGACTTCCAGGAGTTCCAAGACTACGATGAGTTTTAGGTGTGGGTTGGCGGCAACCCCCAGTCAGCTGCCTGTGAAGGCCTTATCTTTACTGCATTTCGTTAGCACTTTGATTTACCTGTTAAGACAATGACTATGTGGATGTCTATGACTCTATGATGTAATAAGTACTCTTTTATGTTATTATTCGAGCATTGTGTGATGATGTTCATTTATGTAATCGCTGTGTACGTGAGTTCTGATCCTGGCACGTACATAGTTCGCATTCGGTTTGCCTTCCAAAACCGGGTGTGACATAAGTGGTATCAAAGCCCGTGCTGACTGTAGGACCGCTGACCTAGAGTAGCACTGGTCGTACTAAGGACTATTGACCTCCCCTCTCACCTTGACCTCTGATGTTACTTCAAAAGTCGGTCATCTCGACCAACCCTATGTTTTACTACATATATATATATATATACTATATTATACCTTGTTAAAATTTTTATTTTGTTCTATCCATGGTGTACTCACTTGTCATATTAGTTCTGTTCTTACTCTTATGCTTACGGTGTCTTTTGTAGATGGCTCGACTTAGACACACTGCTCGTAAGTCGGTGATTCCTTTCCTGCCGTCTCGCCTTGCAGAGCGTCCCCTGCGCCGCACTGTGTCCGGTCAGTCGAGTCACCTGGAGAGGCTGCACCACCGCCTGCGTGAGGAGCAGGAGCGCCAGCGTCAGCACAGGGAGCAGCAGGGCTCTTCCTCCCCGCCTGAGCAGGAGGTGGAGTCCGTGAGGCGTCGCTCCTCTGTTCCCCAGCTGGAGGCACCCCCTGCACCACCGCGGGACGCCCCGGCTGTTGGAGGAGCTACTGGAGGAGGTCCTGGAGGAGACCCCGACGACGACGACTCAGACCACAGCACGGAGTCCTCTGAGCCGCAGGAGGCGGAAGGATGGGTCGCCCGACCCATCACCCGTGACGCTGCTCGCGGTTGTCACTTCCACGACGCACTCGACACCTTGCTGCGCCAGGCTTTCGACCGGCACACCTGGTCGATCGAGTACCGTTGTGTAGTCTACCAGCACAGTCGCGGGAGGTACCCGGACCGCTGGGAGGCTACCTGCCTAGTTCGCCGTCCGGAGGATGACCTCCGGGGTGCAGAGGCCGTTTCGGAGCACTACTCCATCTCCGAGAGGGACACTGCAGAGGCGGCTATGCAGGATGCAGCACGGCGTGCACTTTCCCAGTATTGTTCCTTGTTCGGTGGGGTGGCCGACGGTCTTAACCTTAGGTACTACCCCCGCCGTCCTACTGGCAGCACAGAGAGTGTGGTTGTCTCACCTGTTGGTGAGGATAACCCTAGGTTGAGCAGCACAGTCAACTTAGTCGCAGTGCTTAACACTGAGCTGGATCATTCTCTGGACGAGCTGAGCAGGGCTCGAACGGAGATTGCTGAGTTGCGGGCTGAGCTAGCAGAGCGCTGCCACCAGGAGGGTGGTTCTCCCGCTCCTGCAGGGACTCAGCACCCATACCGCTCGCCGCCACGTGATCACCACACTTATGGTTCCCCTGCCTGTAAGACCAGGATAGATCTGGATCCTTAGATCGTTAGCGTCGGAGTTTGTAATAATTCTTAAGTCAGGTGTCTCAGTCTTAGGTAGTCAGTTTAGTTTGCTTACCAGTTGCTTCCATTCGGTTTAGTTTGCTTATTAGTTGCTTACATGCTTGTTATGATGAACTTGTGCTGGATTTGAATCTTTGTAATGACTGTTGCCAACCTGTGGGGTTCCCCTGCAGTTTGGCTTAGCTAGTAATGTTAATGAAGTCAGTTGTTTAGTTGGGAAACCATTTACTTCTACTTTCCTTTTAATCTGGGAAGCTGTGTTGAATCATAATGAGGATCAGTGAAGCTCTTTTGTTCACTCGGTGTCATGAAGAATTCTGTATACTCTCTTTTCTTATGCTGAAGGATTGTAAGATCAATGCTGATGTGTGAATGTCTTCCACAGATGTCTGACAACAGGCGCCGATGCAACAGGCGTGCTCAGCAAGAGCAACGTGCCCAGCAGGAGGAACATCAGAGGCAGCCTCCCCCGCCACCCCCGATGACAGTGGAGCAGATGTTCTTGATGCAGACTCAGGCAGTGCAGGCTATTGGGCAGACTCTGGCAGCCATGCAGCAGGCTCAACAGCAACCCCAACCCCAGTTGCAAGTACAGATGCCCCAGATGCCACGGGATAAGCGTGGCGAGTTCATGAGAGGGCACCCTCCTACCTTCGCCCATTCTGCTGACCCCATGGATGCAGAAGACTGGTTGCGTGCAGTGGAAAGGGAACTGCGCACTGCCCAATGTGACGACAGGGAGAAGGTCCTGTATGGTCCCCGCCAGCTAAGGGGAGCAGCCCAGTCTTGGTGGGAGTCCTACCTCGCTACCCATGCTGACCCTGAAGCTATCACTTGGGAGGAATTCAGCGAGAGTTTCCGTCGGTACCATGTTCCGGAGGGACTAATGATCGTGAAGAAAGAGGAGTTCTTGGCTCTGAGGCAGGGACCCCTGTCTGTTAGTGAATACAGGGACAAGTTTCTGCAGCTATCTCGTTATGCACCTGAAGACGTCAACACTGATGCTAAAAGGCAGTACAGGTTCATGAGGGGTTTGGTGGATCCCCTGCATTACCAGCTGATGAACCACACCTTCCCCACTTTCCAGCACCTGATCGATAGGGCGATCATGACCGAGAGAAAGCGCAAGGATATGGAAGATCAGAAGCGCAAGATGAACGGACCACAGTCCGGGAGCATCAGCCGTCCCCGCTTCTCAGGCAGTTCATCTCAGCAAGGCAGGCCCAGTCACCCACAGGGATATCAGAATCAGAATCAGCGTCCGCATCAGCAGCAGTTTCAGAGGCAGTATCCACAGCAGCAGCAGTATCGTCAGAACAGCCATCAGGGAGGCAACCAGTATCAGAGGCAGAACAACCAGGCACCTCGCCTTCCTGCCCCAGCAGCAAATCAGAGCAACCAAGCAGCCCCAACACAAGGTGGAGGCAGAGGATGTTTCCACTGTGGAGAACAAGGCCACTGGGCGATGCATTGCCCAAAGAAGATGGCGCAGCAGCAGACCAACCCCAATGCTCCAACGAGGCAAGGTGTACTGCAGCCGACAGCAGGTAATCGTGGCCAAGCGTACAACCGTGGGAAGGTGAACCACTTGGAGGCCGAAGCGATCCAGGATGCACCAGATGTGGCAGTAGGTATGTTTTCAGTCGAATCTCATCCCGCAAAAGTGCTATTTGATACTGGTGCAACTCATTCATTTGTCACTGCAATATGGGTAGAAATGCATAACATCTCAGTAGAGGCAATGATGCCGCCCATGAGAATTAATTCGGTTGGTGGTAAAGTGCAAGCAGATAGAATATGCTCAAATTTAAGAATGGAAATAAGGGGGATAGGGTTCCCCAGTGACCTAATAGTAATAGACACCCTTGGAGTAGATGTCATCCTAGGGATGAATTGGTTAATGAAATATGAAGCGAATGTTAGTTGTGACAAGAGGACCGTAACATTGAAGTCCCCGTCCGGAGAGGAGGTAGTGGCTGAGCTAAGGATGCCTAAACCAGCGGAGGGAGATTGTCACCAGACTTCAGTTGATAGTAAGGAGGCCAAACCGCTTGAGGCTATCAAGGTTGTGTCAGACTTTCCGGATGTGTTTCCCGAGGAACTAACGGGCATGCCACCCGAGAGAAAAGTCGAATTTGCTATAGAGCTTATCCCTGGTACCGCCCCCATTTCCAAAAGAGCCTATCGAGTGTCTGGACCAGAATTGGTGGAACTCAAGAAGCAGATCGACGAGCTGTTAGAAAAGGGTTACATCAGACCAAGCACCTCGCCTTGGGCCGCTCCAGTATTGTTTGTAGAGAAGAAAGATGGTACCAAAAGGATGTGCATAGATTACAGAGCCCTAAATGAAGTCACTATTAAGAACAAGTACCCTCTGCCAAGAATAGAAGATCTGTTTGACCAACTCAGAGGTGCCAGCGTATTCTCGAAGATAGATCTGAGGTCAGGCTATCATCAACTCAGAATCCGACCCTCGGACATACCGAAGACAGCATTCATTACCAAGTATGGGTTATATGAGTATACAGTTATGTCCTTTGGCTTGACAAATGCGCCAGCCTTTTTTATGTATCTGATGAACAGTGTGTTCATGGACTACCTAGACAAGTTTGTGGTAGTGTTCATCGACGACATTCTCATATATTCCAAAAGTGAGGAAGAACATGTGGAGCATTTGAAGATGGTATTGCAAAGACTACGAGAGCATCAGTTGTATGCCAAGCTGAGTAAGTGTGAGTTCTGGATTCAGGAAGTCTTGTTTCTGGGGCACATCATAAACCAAGATGGGTTAGCTGTGGATCCAAAGAAAGTAGCAGATATCCTGAATTGGAAGGCACCGAAGGATGTTCGTGGGATCAAGAGTTTCATTGGAATGGCCGGATACTATAGGCGTTTCATTGAAGGCTTTTCAAAGATTGCTAGACCAATGACAGCGTTGCTAGCGAAGAAAGTTGAGTTTAAGTGGACCCAAAAGTGTCAAGAAGCTTTTGAAGAACTGAAGAATAGATTGACCACAGCACCGGTGTTAGTTTTGCCTGATGTTCACAAGCCATTCTCGGTGTACTGCGATGCTTCTTACACCGGATTGGGATGTGTGCTAATGCAAGAAGGAAGAGTTGTAGCATACTCATCTCGACAGCTGAAGATCCATGAGAAGAATTACCCCACACACGACCTGGAGTTGGCAGCAGTGGTTCATGCGTTAAAAACATGGAGACATTACCTGTATGGACAGAAGTGCGACATCTACACAGATCACAAGAGTCTGAAATACATATTCACCCAGTCAGAGTTAAACATGAGGCAGCGAAGATGGTTGGAATTGATCAAAGACTACGAGTTGGAGATACATTACCATCCAGGCAAAGCCAATGTTGTTGCAGATGCTCTGAGCAGGAAGAGTCAAGTCAATATGATGGCTACGTACCCGATGCCGTATGAGTTAGCCAAGGAGTTCGACAGACTGAGCCTCGGTTTCCTGAACAGTACACAAGGAGTAACAGTGGAATTAGAGCCCACCCTAGAGCGGGAGATCAAAGAAGGACAGAAGGATGATGAAAACATCAACAATATCCGGCAGCTGATCTTAGAAGGAAGAGGCAAAGACTTTCGAGAGGATGAAGAGGGAGTAATATGGTTCAAAGACCAATTGTGTGTTCCCGACATCAAACCTATTCGGGAGCTGATCCTAAAGGAAGCTCATGAGACAGCCTACTCCATACACCCTGGAAGTGAAAAGATGTATCAGGATTTAAAAAGGAGATTTTGGTGGTATGGCATGAAAAGAGAAATCGCAGAATATGTCGCCATTTGTGATAGCTGTCAAAGAACCAAAGCAGAGCATCAAAGGCCCGCCGGACTGTTGCAGCCATTGCAGATTCCTCAGTGGAAGTGGGATGAGATCGGGATGGATTTCATAGTTGGCCTACCTCGTACCCGGGCTGGCTATGATTCCATCTGGGTGGTTGTGGACCGCTTAACAAAGGTAGCCCATTTTATACCTGTGAAGACAACGTACACCGGAGCAGTGTTAGCTGAGTTATACATGTCTCGAATAGTCTGCCTTCATGGTGTGCCAAAGAAGATAGTGTCAGATCGAGGAACACAATTTACCTCTCATTTCTGGCAGCAGCTACAAGAAGCTTTGGGTACACATTTGAACTTCAGCTCAGCTTATCACCCGCAGACAGACGGTCAGACTGAAAGAACTAATCAGATCCTAGAAGATATGTTGAGAGCCTGTGCGTTGCAAGACAAGTCGGGATGGGACAAAAGGTTACCTTATGCGGAATTCTCCTACAACAATAGTTACCAGGCCAGCTTGAAGATGTCACCGTTTCAGGCACTCTATGGACGGAGTTGTAGGACTCCGCTGCATTGGGACCAGCCTGGAGAGAGACAGGTGTTTGGCCCCGACATTTTGCTAGAAGCCGAAGAGAATATCAAAATGGTTCGGGAGAATCTGAAGATAGCACAATCAAGGCAGCGAAGCTATGCTGACAGAAGGAGAAGAGAACTGAGTTTTGAAGTGGGAGATTACGTTTATCTGAAGGTGTCACCAATCAGAGGAGTCAGAAGGTTCGGAGTCAAGGGCAAGTTAGCACCCCGGTACGTTGGACCATATCAGATTCAAGCAAAGCGTGGAGAAGTGGCCTACCAGCTCAACCTACCAGAAAGTTTGTCGGCAGTGCACAATGTGTTCCATGTGTCCCAATTGAAGAAGTGTCTGCGAGTACCAGAAGAACAGTTGCCAGTGGAGGACTTGGAAGTCCAAGAGGATCTGACCTACATAGAGAAGCCAACGCAGATTCTGGAGTTTGCAGACCGAGTCACCCGGAGGAACACCATCAGAATGTGCAAAGTCAGATGGGGCCACCACTCTGAGGAAGAAGCAACCTGGGAACGAGAAGATGATCTGAAAGCCAAATACCCCGAACTCTTTGCTGACCAACCTTGAATCTCGGGGCGAGATTCTTTTAAGGGGGATAGGTTTGTAACACCCGGAATTTGGGGTATAAAATTTCTTTGCTCATATCCACAAATTCAGGTGTTATTCCTCTCATCTCCTCTTCCCCAATCTCTTGTTTTCTCTTTCTATAGAAGAGGAGTGGTTATTTTCAAGTGCAAATGCAAGTATTATTTAATAGGTTAAACCCTAAGGGAATAATGGTTGATGCATCATGCTGGAGCACTCATTTTGTATGATGATTTGTTCTGAAGTGCTTTCGTTAATTTGTGAGTCACATATGAGATTGAGATCAAATAGAAGAGAAATAAAATAGAAAAGGGAGAAAGCCTAGCTGGACCCCCCCTCTCGGCTGGCCCATGCCCCCTTTCCCCCGCCAGCCCACTCCGGCCCACCCATTCCCCCGCGGCCCACCTCAGCCCCCCCGGCCTCCCCTCCCTTGACCGTGGCCCAGCTGCGCCCCCGGCCCACGCGCCAGCGCGCGCGCGCTCCCCCTCGCGTGGCCCAGCCGCCGCTCTCCCGCTCGCCCGCACGCGCAGGCGCGCGTTCAGCGCCCGCTGCCGCTGCTCGACGGGGCCCGCGCGCCAGCTCTGCGCCGTGGCCCAGCCAGCGCGTTGCGCGCACGCGACCGCGCAGGGAACGCCCGCCGCCGCTGCTGTCAACCGGCCCCACACGCCAGGACGCCCGCTGTGCATCTTCTCCAAACCAACCGTGCGATTTTTCAGAGAACGACCGCCCACGACGCCTCCAAAAAAAACGAACCGCTCGCGATCCCTGCGCAGTTCTCGCCCACCACTGCCTCACCTCGGCCGCGCTCTCCGCCTCGCCGAACCGCCGACCGGAGCGCCGCCGTCGCCGTGCAGGGTGCCTGTTTCTCGCCGTCGAGGTGAGCTCGCCCCACCCTCTCTCTCCTTCCACGTTCTCTCTCTTCCCTCGCCGTGCCCAGAACCTCGTCGCGCGCCGTCACTCGCCTCGTCGAGTGCAGCCCCGGCCTCGACGCGCGATGTGCCCGTGCACTCGCCATCGCCGGCACCTTCGCCTTCTCGCCATCGAGCAGGGAGCCGTGCCGTGTCTCGCCACGCCCGGAGTCCTCGCCGTAGTTTCGTTGAGCTCTGTCCTCGCCGTGCGCTATCCCGAGGTGAGATTAGACAGCTTCTCGTCTACCCCCTTCCTCTCGCCGTCTGTGGCGCTCGACGCACCATGGTCCCGTGCAGCCGCGCCCTGCTGCAATTCGTGACGCAGCGTCGGCGGCGAGCAGCTCGTGCCTGCTGTTGTCGTCGTCTCCCTGCGCAGCAAGCCCCGATCCCCCGGCGTGCAGACCCCGCGCGCCCTCGCCTCGTCCCTGCGTGCAGCGAACTCGTCCCCACGCCGCGCAGTCCAAGCTCGCCGCGCTCGCTGCACGCCCAGCACGCCCAACCGCGATTATAGTTAGCGCCGTAGCGGTCGTTCGCCGTCGAACCTCGCCCCTGCGTGTCGCAGCTGTGTTGCTGCGTGCTCGCCGCTGCCCAGCTCGCCCCGGCCGTTCGTCTACCGTCGCCGTGCCTCGCTACGGTCACCTAGCGCATTGCGTACTCGTCAGTCTCGCGTGCGCAATCTCGCACGTGATCGCGGGTATCGCGCGCGCCGTCGTCATCGTTTGTAGACTCCTCGCGCGGTTCGCGCGTGTCGAGCGCGCAGTTTGCGCGCAATAATTATTTACTTCGTTAAAATCGTCCGTACGCGTTAGTCAATTGGTTCTTGTATTAATCACCGATTAATTGATAATCCCTTTGTTATCTAAAATATTCCACACAAGTAGTACGTCAACTAAATTGAACTTAGAAATATAATTGTCGCGTTTAAACGTAATATAGGTTGTTCGTCGTCACGTCATTATTTAGCCGCGGATTACTATTTATTTAATGTGTCGTGCGTCGCGCAACTAGTGCGCGCGCTCGCGTTTGCTTGCGCGCAGTGCGTCGACGGGACTCCGTCTACGTTCGCCTACCCTTCGTCTACCCCTAGACGACCCTCGTCTACCCCCCGTCTAACCCCGTGCGCGTTCGTGTCGTTCGCCATCGCCCGCGCGTCGCGCAATAAATCGTCGCGTGCTGTCCGCGCGCGTTGTGCGTGCTGTTCACACGTGTCGTCGTGCATTTTACGCACGCTATTGACTCATCTCACCTAGAATAGCTCGCGCTAATTAAATATATATTTAAACAACGGTTATTCGAACAACACACTAATCGGGACTAAGTAGTAATTTTACTCGGCTTGTGATTATTTTCTGTTAATATGATTAAGCTGAATTAAATATTATAATTCATATTCGCTTAGTATACCTGTGATATCCCTCGACCGTAGTATCAGTCGTCTCGGTTCCGTTCTCGTGTAGTCGTAGATGCGAATTCTTTGTCGCGTGCATATTTATTTGATCTATACTGTTGTATGGTGTACTGTTTTCTACCATTTCAAGAATGTTGGATGTATGTTTGCACTCGCGTAGATATCGGGCCGTTCGTGGAGTCTGAGGGAATTGCAGGAGAAGACCCTGAGCAGCAGCAGCTTGGTGAAGGCAAGTGTCCTCTGACCTATTATGTCCCATTCACTTATAATTTATTGTCCCGCATTACTCAATTGAAACCTAAGGATTGACTAGCTTTCTATTTATCTTATCCTTGTTTACCTTTGGGTTATCATGGTTAGCATTCTGCTATTGCTTTAATTTAATCAATGAACATGATGAGACTATTTATGATACTGTTATCCTGATGATGTTGATGAACTTGTGATACTCTAGGGGGCTCAGGCTGTTTCCTGAGTACCTCTCCGTAAGGACCTGTTCGTTGAGAGACCACCCGGGATAACAGTGCAACCATGAGGGTGGAATGGGGTGCCCTTAGCTAATTAATTAGAGGAACTAGAAGTGTAGTTGCTTCGCCGTCGTGCCGTCAATGGGGTCCAGGCACAGTGCTTGCTCTGCCGAGGCTGGGTGCCGAGGTTCTTTCATTTTGCTTTTTAGTCGCCCTCCTGTGGGGAGAGGTACTGTGTTTATCAAACTGGAGAAACCTAACGGGCAGCTATGACCTCTAGGGAATCTTTGTAAAGGCTTCGTAGTGAATCCCTGGCCATTCACCTTGGGAGTGAATAAGGGTCTTGCAAGCCCGGGCTAGAGAGGGAATCACGGCTCATGGGTAAAGTGTGCGACCTCTGCAGAGGGTAGTGAAACTGGTATATCAGCCGTGCTCACGGTTAAGAGCAGCCTTGGGATCCTCTTTGATTAGAGATACAAATGGTTCGAGACACAATGGTTCCATTTATGATTTTGGTTCGATGATGATAATGATGTTCCTCGATGAGGAAATGGTACGGGTTGTTAAATGCTAAAATCTGGCTTCTACTAATGATAAATACCTGACCAACTAAAAGCAACTGCTTGAGCCTAACCCCACAAAAAGCTAGTCCACTTCAGCCAAACGGGGCATTTGCTGAGTACGTTGATGTGTACTCATCCTTGCTTTACCACAAAACACCAGGTTGTCCACATTGCAACCACTGCTCAGGAGAAGACGAAGTCGTGGAAGGAGACTTCCAGGAGTTCCAAGACTACGACGAGTTTTAGGTGTGGGTTGGCGGCAACCCCCAGTCAGCTGCCTGTGAAGGCCTTATCTTTACTGCGTTTCGTTAGCACTTTGATTTACCTGTTAAGACAATGACTATGTGGATGTCTATGACTCTATGATGTAATAAGTACTCTTTTATGTTATTATTCGAGCATTGTGTGATGATGTTCATTTATGTAATCGCTGTGTACGTGAGTTCTGATCCTGGCACGTACATAGTTCGCATTCGGTTTGCCTTCCAAAACCGGGTGTGACAACCATGTTCCTGCAGGTCTGATGATGTGATATCCTGGCCCCTGGGATGGGATGTCCTGGCCCAAGGCTTAATAGAATTAATAGTGTAATCATACCAACAAGGTGCATCTTCTTTTTCGGAAGCCTATCTCGAAAGAACCTCCAAGTTAAGCGTGCTTGGCTTGGAGCAATTTGGGATGGGTGACCGACCGGGAAGTTTTCTCGGGTGCGCATGAGTGAGGACAAAGTGCACACAAAAGACTCGTGTTGGTCTGTGGGGACAATATATAATCCTAGAGAGCTGCCAGGAGTAAGTACCGCCGGTCCAGGGATTGGACGGGGTGTTACAAGCGGTATCAGAGCCGACCCTCGCGGTTTCACGGGCGTGTGTGGGCTAGGGGGTTCGGGTATATGGCGCATGACGCATGTGGGCCCGGAGTGGTCACATGGCATGGCATATGACGACACTAGACATACAGACGTGGCCAAGAGGGGAGGTTCCTGGATTGGGGTTGACCGACACCGACGAGGACGTCGGTCTTCTAAGGGGGGTGGATTGTGATATCCTGGCCCCTGGGATGAGATGTCCTAGCCCAAGGCTTAATAGAATTAATAGTGTAATCATACCAACAAGGTGCATCTTCTTTTTCGGAAGCCTATCTCGAAAGAACCTCCAAGTTAAGAGTGCTTGGCTTGGAGCAATTTGGGATGGGTGACCGACCGAGAAGTTTTCTCGGGTGCGCATGAGTGAGGACAAAGTGCACACAAAAGACTCGTGTTGGTCTGTGGGGACAATATATAATCCTAGAGAGCTGCCAGGAGTAAGTACCGCCGGTCTAGAGATTGGACGGGGTGTTACAGATGACAGTGAAGAAGGAGGAGTTCCTGGCCCTTAAGCAAGGGTCGATGTCAGTCAGTGAGTATCGAGACAGTTTTCTGCAATTGTCTCGCTATGCTCCTGAAGATGTCAACACCGACGCCAAGAGACAATACCGTTTCCTGAAAGGCTTGGTTGACCCTCTGCACTATCAACTGATGAATCATACCTTCCCGACATTCCAGCACCTGATTGACAGAGCAATCATGACAGAGAGGAAGCGTAAGGAGATGGAGGATCGTAAGCGCAAGATCAGTGGACCCCAGCCTGGAAGCAGCAATCGTCCTCGTTTCTCAGGCAATCAACCTCAGCAGTTCAGGCAGAACCAGCGTCCACCTCAGCAACATCAGCAGTTCCAAAGGCAGTATCCACAGCATCAGTATCAGAATCGTCAGAGCAATCAGTCAGGAGGTCAGTTTCAGAGGCAGAATCAGCAGGCACCTCGTCTTCCTGCCCCAGCAAACCAGTAGAACAGTCAGGCAGCACCAGCTCAGGTCGGAAATAGAGCATGTTTCCACTGTGGAGAGCAAGGCCACTAGGTGATGCAATATCCAAAGAAGGCAGCCCAGCAGCAGTCAGGCCCCAATGCCCCAGCAAAGCAGAACGTGTCTCAGCCTGGAGCAGGCAACCGCTCTCAGCCGCGTTATAATCATGGAAGACTGAATCACTTGGAGGCTGAAGCAGTTCAGGAGACCCCCGACATGATAGTAGGTATGTTCCCAGTCGACTCCCATATTGCAGAAGTGTTATTTGATACTGGAGCAACGCATTCTTTCATTACTGCATCATGGGTAGAAGCACATAATCTTCCAATTACTACCATGTCAACCCCCATTCAAATTGACTCAGCCGGTGGTAGAATTCGAGCCGATAGCATTTGTTTGAATGTATGTGTGGAAATAAGGGGGATAGCGTTTCCTGCCAACCTCATAGTAATGGGTACTCAGGGAATAGATGTCATCCTGGGGATGAATTGGCTAGATAAGTATCAGGCAGTTATCAGTTGTGATAAGAGGACAATCAAGTTGGTGTCTCCACTAGGAGAGGAAGTGGTGACCGAGTTAGTCCCGCCTGAGCCAAAGAAAGGAAGTTGTTATCAGATGGCCATTGATAGCAGTGAAGCAGACCCAATTGAGAGTATCAAGGTTGTGTCCGAATTCCCAGATGTGTTTCCAAAGGACTTACCAGGCATGCCACCAGAGCGGAAAGTTGAGTTTGCCATAGAGCTTCTTCCTGGAACCGCCCCCATCTTTAAGAGAGCTTACAGAATATCCGGACCAGAGTTGGTTGAACTTAAGAAGCAGATTGATGAGCTGTCAGAGAAAGGTTACATTCGGCGAAGCACCTCGCCTTGGGCCGCCCCTGTCCTATTTGTGGAGAAGAAAGATGGCACCAAAAGGATGTGTATCGATTATCGAGCTCTGAATGAAGTCACAATCAAGAACAAATACCCCTTGCCCAGAATAGAAGATCTGTTCGACCAGTTGAGAGGAGCCAGTGTGTTCTCCAAGATTGATCTGAGGTCAGGTTATCATCAGCTCAGGATCCAACCTTCGGACATTCCGAAGACGACATTTATTACCAAGTATGGTTTGTATGAGTTCACTGTGATGTCTTTTGGTTTGACCAATGCGCCAGCCTTTTTCATGAACTTGATGAACAATGTATTCATGGATTATCTTGATAAGTTTGTGGTGGTATTCATTGATGACATTCTGATCTATTCTCAAAGCGAAGAAGAGCATGCAGATCATTTGAGGATGGTATTGCAGAGATTGCGAGAGCACCAGTTGTATGCAAAGTTGAGCAAATGTGAATTCTGGATCAATGAAGTCCTGTTCTTGGGTCACATAATCAACAAAGAAGGATTGACTGTGGATCCGAAGAAAGTGGCAGACATTCTGAACTGGAAAGCACCAACAGATGCCCGAGGGATCAAGAGCTTCATTGGAATGGCTGGATATTATCGGCGATTTATTGAAGGGTTTTCGAAGATTGCAAAACCAATGACAGCATTGCTAGGCAACAAAGTTGAGTTCAAGTGGACCCAGAAATGTCAAGAGGCCTTCGAAGCGCTGAAAGAGAAGTTGACAACATCGCCTGTCCTAGTCTTGCCTGATGTGCACAAGCCCTTCTCAGTGTATTGTGATGCTTGTTACACTGGTTTGGGATGCGAGTTGATGCAAGAGGGAAGAGTTGTGGCTTACTCATCCCGACAGCTGAAGGTTCATGAGAAGAATTACCCAATCCATGATCTAGAGTTGGCAGCAGTGGTTCACGCACTGAAGACATGGAGGCACTATCTGTATGGACAGAAATGTGATGTTTACACAGACCACAAGAGTCTGAAGTACATATTCACTCAGTCAGAGTTGAATATGAGGCAGCGAAGATGGTTAGAGTTGATCAAAGACTATGAGTTGGATATCCATTACCATCCAGGCAAAGCGAACGTAGTGGCAGATGCTTTGAGCGGGAAGAGTCAGGTCAATCTGATGGTCGCTCGTCCGATGCCTTATGAGTTGGCCAAGGAGTTTGACAGGTTGAGCCTCGGATTTCTGAACAATTCGCGAGGAGTCACAGTTGAGTTGGAACCTACCTTGGAGCGAGAAATCAAAGAAGCGCAGAAGAACGATGAGAAGATTAGTGAGATCCGGTGACTGATTCTAGATGGCAGAGGCAAAGATTTTCGGGAAGATGCAGAAGGTGTGATATGGTTCAAAGACCGCTTGTGCGTTCCTAATGTCCAATCCATTCGGGAGTTGATCCTCAAGGAAGCTCATGAGACAGCCTATTCGATTCACCCTGGTAGTGAGAAGATGTATCAGGATCTGAAGAAGAAATTCTGGTGGTACGGAATGAAGAGGGAAATCGCAGAGCATGTGGCTATGTGTGATAGTTGTCGACGGATCAAGGTAGAGCACCAGAGACCTGCTGGATTGTTGCAACCGTTGCAAATTCCTCAGTGGAAATGGGATGAAATCGATATGGATTTCATAGTTGGATTGCCTCGCACTCGAGCCGGCTACGATTCCATTTGGGTAGTAGTGGACCGCTTGACCAAGTCAGCCCACTTCATACCTGTCAAGACCAACTACATCAGTGCAGTATTGGCAGAGTTGTATATGTCTCGGATCGTTTGCCTTCATGGTGTGCCAAAGAAGATAGTGTCAGATAGAGGAACGCAGTTCACCTCTCATTTCTGGCAGTAGTTGCATGAAGCCTTGGGCACGCATCTGAATTTCAGTTCAGCCTATCATCCGCAGACAGATGGTCAGACCGAAAGAACCAATCAAATTCTGGAAGACATGTTGAGAGCCTGTGTGTTGCAAGATCAGTCCGGATGGGATAAGAGATTGTCTTATGCAGAGTTTTCCTATAACAACAGTTATTAGGCCAGTTTGAAGATGTCACCATTTCAGGCGCTCTATGGAAGGAGTTGTAGAACTCCGTTGCAATGGGATCAACCTGGAGAAAAGCAGGTGTTTGGGCCAGACATTCTGCTTGAAGCCGAAGAGAACATCAAGATGGTTCGAGAGAATCTGAAGATAGCGCAATCAAGGCAGCGAAGCTATGCAGACACAAGGAGAAGAGAGCTGAGTTTCGAGGTCGGAGACTTTGTCTATCTGAAAGTGTCACCGATCAGAGGAGTCAGAAGGTTCGGAGTCAAAGGCAAGCTAGCACCCCGCTACATTGGTCCGTACCAAATTCTCTCAAGGCGTGGAGAAGTGGCCTATCAGCTCAGTCTGCCAGAAAATTTGTCTGTTGTGCATGATGTCTTTCATGTGTCTCAGTTGAAGAAGTGCTTGCGTGTGCCGGAGGAGCAGTTGCCAGTGGAAGATCTGGAAGTCCAGGAGGACTTGACCTATGTTGAGAAGCCAACGCAAATCCTTGAGACCGCAGACAGAGTCACCCGAAGGAAGACCATCAGAATGTGCAAAGTCAGATGGAATCACCACTCTGAGGAAGAAGCAACCTGGGAGCGTGAAGATGATCTAATGGCCAAATACCCTGAGCTCTTTGCTAGCCAACCCTGAATCTCGAGGGCGAGATTCTTTTAAGGGGGATAGGTTTGTAACGCCCTGAATTTGGGGGTAGAATTTTTTTCCTTCTTCTCCCCCACCAAATTCAGGCGTTACCCTTTCCTTTTCCCTTTTCTCCTCGCTAAACCTTGATCTTTTCCAAAGTTATAGCGGGTTTTGGCTTTAGATCTCGTGTAAAGCAAAACCCTAAAATGCTTTATTTTGTTTGTCGCACCATGCCGAGCTATGCATTTATTTTGTTTGGTTGAGATTGTGGAAATCACTCATCTAAAATTGAAGAAAAGGAAAACCTTTTCCTCTCTCCCCTCCCCCCTCCTTCCCCATTTCGGCCCAGCCGCGCCCCCCCCTTGCGCGCGCGGCCCAGCCAGCCGGCAACCCAGCCTTTTTCCCCCCTTCCCACGTGGGCCCCACGGCGGCCCAGCCGCGCCCCCTCCCCCGCAGTGGGCTGCCCCAGCCGGCCCAGCCGCGCCTCCCCCCCTTTGGGCCCAAGCGGCCCAGCCGCCCCTTCCCCTTTTTTTTCTTCCAAAATTTCCCTCCCCGCGGGCCCCGCCCGTCATTCTCCCTCCCTCTCTCCCTCTCCCTAACCCTAACCGCCGCCGCCCCTTCCCCCGCGCCGTGGGCGCGCTCGCCCCGGCCTCGGCCGCCCCTCCGGCGAGCCGCCCCGCCCTGTCCGCTCGGCGCCCCGGCTCGGCCGCCCCTCCGGCGAGCCGCCGGCCGCGCATGCCCTCGCCCGCGCCGGCCGCGCCCCACCCCGGCCCGGCCTCGCCCCGCGCCGCCTAGGCTCGGCCGCCCCTCCGGCGAGCCGCCCCGCCCCGTCCCGTGCCCGGCTCGGCCGCCCCTCCGGCGAGCCGCCCCGCCCCGCCCCATCCCGTGCCCGGCTCGGCCGCCCCCCGGCGACCCGCCCGCCCCCGTGCCCGGCTCGGCCTCCCCCGCCGCGCCCGTCCCTGGTGAGCCCCGCCCTGCCCCGGTGTGGTGGCCGGCCGTGTCCTCGCCCCGCCCGTGCCTCGCCCGCCGTGGTCCGCGGCGTCCTCGCTCGCCCGTGCTCGCTTGCCCCGGCGTGCTTGCCCGCTCGCCCCGCCGTGCCTTGCTCGCATCGTGACGGCCCCGGCGCGGCCTCGAGCTCGGCCCAGCGTGCCTATGGCGCGCGGCCTTGAGCTCGGCTAGCGCGCGGCCCCGACGTGCGCACAGCTAGTTCGCGGCGCGTGCGTGCGGCCTCGCGCGCCTGCCCGCGTAATGCGCAGTGCCTTGGCACGGCCGTCGTGCTTTCGTCTACCCCCCGTATCTTATGCGCGCTAATCACGTTGTTTATATTAATAAGATAGGAGTCTCAATTTAGAAATTGGTTACGTTAGTTAATTTGTATAGCTAATCGTCTACCTCATTCAATGTTAATCTACTAAAAGTGGTCACGTTTGCATTAGTGCATGTAGCTAATCCTTATTATTGAAGCTAAGCAGAACTAGAGCACGTAACGCTTAGCTATTCGTTTACCCGTAATACGTTTCGAGTAAGCTTTAACCCCTGCGAGACCTTCCCCTGTTTTCTTTCTAACCATGGTAAATGCATTATCGTATGTGATATTCTATGCACATTTACTTTATTTGTTCTCTGGTATGGTGTACTGTTTGTTTCCTAATTTGAATGGATGGATGTATGTATGCTTGCAATCGCATAGAGAACGATTCGGTCGAGGAGCCCGAAGAACTCGCAGGAGAAGCCCCTGAGCAGCAGTCGGTTGGTGGAGGCAAGTGTCCCTTGACCTATCTCTGTCCTATTCATTCTTTAATTCACCTCCCGCTTTACACATGTATACCTAAGGATTGACTAGCTTTTGTTATCCATGTCCTTGTTTACCTATTCGGGTTGGATTATTATTGTTTAGCTTTATGCTATTGCTCAAACTCTAATCAATGAACATGATGAGATTATCTATGATACACTGTTTTCCCTTCTCTTATTATGATGTTGTACTTGTGGCCTTTAAGGGGGCTCGAGCGGTTTCTCGAGTGCTTCTCCGTAAGGACCTGTTCTATGGATGATCGCCCGGGAAAACAGTGCAACCATGAGGGTGGAATGGGGTGCCCTTAGCTGAATAATTAGAGGATCCGGGGTGTAGTTCGCTTAGCCGTTGTGCCGTCTATGGGGCTCGGTGTATGCGGCTCGCTCTGCCAAGTTTGGGTTCGCCCCTTGGGGAGGAGTGCGGTGCATTTAGGAAACCTAACGGGCGGCTACAGCCCCGGGGAATCTTTGTAAAGGCTACGTAGTGATGCCCTGCTAGGCCACCTAGGTAGTGGTCAATGGGGAGTAGCTCTCTCCGGGCAGAAAGGGAATCACGGCTTGTTGGTAAAGTGCACAACCTCTGCAGAGTGTTTGAAAACTGATATATCAGTCGTGCTCGTCGTTATGAGCGGCCAAGGGAGCTCCAGTGATTAGTGGTACTTGATCAGAGACACTTTGGTTTACAGGTGGCAATGAGACTGATGGTTTTGGTTATTACTATGGTGCTGGTAAGTGGTATTCTTTCCGTTTGGAAAGGGTACATCGGGCTAATAACTTGGGTTAATGCTAAAACCTGGCTTTCTATTAGTAAATAATAATCTGACCAACTAAAAGCAACTGTTTGACTTATCCCCACATAAAGCTAGTCCACTACAGCCAAACAGGATACTTGCTGAGTATGTTGATGTGTACTCACCCTTGCTCTACACACCAAACCCCCCTCATCCCCAGGTTGTCAGCATTGCAACCACTGCTCAGGAGAAGATGAAGCTGTGGAAGGAGACTTTCAGGAGTTCCAAGACTACGACGAGTTCTAGGCGTGGGTTAGCGGCAACCCCCAGTCGGCTGCCTGTGAAGGCCGCGTTTATCTACGTTTCTTTTCCACACTTTGATTTATTGTAAAGACTATGTGGATGTCTCAGACATATGATGTAATCGACTATTATTTCCCTTTTTAATACTATTCGAGCACTGTGTGATGATGTCCATGTTATGTAACTGCTGTGTACGTGAATTGCTGATTCTGGCACGTACATGGTTCGCATTCGGTTTGCCTTCTAAAACCGGGTGTGACAGATATGATCAAAGGTATAGTTATGAGCTATGTATGCAAGACATCAAAAGAAATTCCTAGAATCAAGAATATTTAGCTCATGCCTAAGTTTGTTAAAAGTTTGTTCATCTAGTGGCTTGGTAATGATATCGGCTAATTGATCTTTAGTGTTAATATAAGCAATCTCGATATCTCCCTTTTGTTGGTGATCCCTTAGAAAATGATACCGAATGGCTATGTGTTTAGTGCGGCTATGCTCAACGGGATTATCCACCATGCGGATTGCACTCTCATTATCACATAGAAGAGGAACTTTGGTTAATTTGTAACCGTAGTCCCTAAGGGTTTGCCTCATCCGAAGTAGTTGCACGCAACAATGGCCTGCGGCAATGTACTCGGCTTCGGCGGTAGAAAGAGCGACGAAATTTTGCTTCTTTGAAGCCCAAGACACCAAGGATCTTCCCAAGAACTAGCAAGTCCCCGATGTGCTCTTTCTATTAATTTTACACCCCGCCCAATCGACATCCGAATAACCAATTAAATCAAATGTGGATCCCTGAGGGTACCAAAGCCCAAACTTAGGAGTATAAACTAAATATCTCAAGATTCGTTTTACGGCTGTAAGGTGAGTTTCCTTAGGGTCGGCTTGGAATATTGCACACATGCATACGGAAAGCATAATATCCGGTCGAGATGCACATAAATAGAGTAAAGAACCTATCATCGATCGGTAATACCTTTTGATCGACGGATTTACCTCCCGTGTCGAGGTCGAGATGCCCATTGGTTCCCATGGGTGTCTTGATGGGCTTGGCATCCTTCATCCCAAACTTGTTTAGAATGTCTTGAATATACTTCGTTTGGCTAATGAAGGTGCCCTCTTGGAGTTGCTTTATTTGAAGTCCTAAGAAGTACTTCAACTCCCCCATCATCGACATCTCGAATTTTTGTGTCATGATCCTATTAAATTCCTCACAAGTAGAATCATTAGTAGACCCAAATATGATATCATCAACATAAATTTGGCATACAAACAAATCATTGTCAAGAGTTTTAGTAAATAAAGTAGGATCAGCCTTTCCGACTTTGAAGCCATTCGTGATAAGAAAATCTCTTAGGCATTCATACCATGCTCTTGGGGCTTGCTTGAGCCCATAAAGCACCTTAGAGAGTTTATATACGTGATTAGGGTACTCACTATCTTCAAAGCCGGGAGGTTGCTCAACATAGACCTCTTCCTTGATTGGTCCGTTGAGGAAGGCACTCTTCACGTCCATTTGGTAAAGCTTGAAGCCATGGTAAGTAGCATAGGCTAATAATATACGAATTGACTCAAGCCTAGCTACGGGTGCATAGGTTTCACCGAAATCCAAACCTTCGACTTGGGAGTATCCTTTGGCCACAAGTCGAGCTTTGTTCCTTGTCACCACACCAAGCTCGTCTTGCTTGTTGCGGAAGACCCATTTGGTTCCCACAACATTTTGATTAGGACGTGGAACTAAATGCCATACCTCATTCCTAGTGAAGTTGTTGAGCTCCTCTTGCATCGCCACCACCCAATCCGAACCTTGTAGTGCTTCCTCTACTCTGTGTGGCTCAATAGAGGAAACACGAGAGTAATGCTCACAAAAATGTGCAACACGAGATCTAGTGGTTACCCCCTTATGAATGTCGCCGAGGATGGTGTCGACGGGGTGATCTCGTTGGATTGCTTGGTGGACTCTTGGGTGTGGCGGTCTTGGTTCTTTATCCTCCGTGTCTTGATCATTTGCATCTCCCCCTTGATCATTGCCATCATCTTGAGGTGACTCATTTGCTTGATCTTCTCCTTCATCAACTTGAACCTTATCCTCATTTTGAGTTGGTGGAGATGCTTGCGTGGAGGAGGATGGTTGATCTTGTGTATTTGGAGGCTCTTCGGATTCCTTAGGACACACATCCCCAATGGACATGTTCCTTAGCGCGATGCACGGAGCCTCTTCATCACCTATCTCATCAAGATCAACATGCTCTACTTGAGAGCCGTTAGTCTCATCAAACACAACGTCACAAGAAACTTCAACTTGTCCAGAGGACTTGTTAAAGACTCTATATGCCCTTGTGTTTGAATCATATCCTAGTAAAAAGCCTTCTACAGCCTTAGGAGCAAATTTAGATTTTCTACCTCTTTTAACAAGTATAAAGCATTTGCTACCAAAGACTCTAAAATATGAAATATTGGGCTTTTTACCGGTTAGGAGTTCATATGATGTCTTCTTGAGGATTCGGTGAAGATATAACCGGTTGATGGCGTAGCAAGCGGTGTTGACCGCCTCGGCCCAAAACCGATCCGAGGTCTTGTACTCATCAAACATGGTTCTTGCCATGTCCAATAGAGTTCTATTCTTCCTCTCCACTACACCATTTTGTTGTGGCGTGTAGGGAGAGGAGAACTCATGCTTGATGCCCTCCTCCTCAAGGAAGCCTTCAATTTGTGAGTTCTTGAACTCTGTCCCGTTGTCGCTTCTAATTTTCTTGATCTTTAAGCCGAACTCATTTTGAGCCCGTCTCAAGAATCTCTTTAAGGTTTCTTGGGTATGAGATTTTTCCTGTAAAAAAAATACCCAAGTGAAGCGAGAATAATCATCCATAATAACTAGACAGTACTTACTCCCGCCGATGCTTATGTAAGCAATCGGGCCGAATAGATCCATGTGTAGGAGCTCTAGTGGCCTGTCAGTCGTCATGATGTTCTTGTGTGGATGATGGGCACCAACTTGCTTCCCTGCTTGGCATGCACTACAAATCCTGTCTTTCTCAAAATGAACATTTGTTAATCCTAAAATGTGCTCTCCCTTTAGAAGCTTATGAAGATTCTTCATCCCAACATGGGCTAGTCGGCGGTGCCATAGCCAACCCATGTTAGTCTTAGCAATTAAGCAAGTGTCGAGTTCAGCTCTATCAAAATCTACCAAGTATAGTTGACCCTCCAACACTCCCTTAAATGCTATTGAATCATCACTTCTTCTAAAGACAGTGACACCTACATCAGTAAAAAGATAGTTGTAGCCCATTTGACATAATTGAGAAACGGAAAGCAAATTGTAATCTAAAGAATCTACAAGAAAAACATTGGAAATGGAATGGTCAGGTGATATAGCAATTTTACCCAATCCTTTGACCAAACCTTGGTTTCCATCCCCGAATGTGATAGCTCGTTGGGGATCCTGGTTTTTCTCATAGGAGGAGAACATCTTCTTCTCCCCTGTCATGTGGTTTGTGCACCCGCTGTCGATGATCGAACTTGAGCCTTCGGATGCATAAACCTACAAAACATGTTTAGTTCTTGACTTTAGGTACCCAAATGGTTTTGGGTCCTTTGGCATTAGATACAAGAACTTTGGGTACCCAAACACAAGTCTTTGACCCCTTGTGCTTGCCCCCAACATACTTGGCAACTACCTTGTCGGATTTGTTAGTTAACACATAAGATGCATCAAAAGTTTTTGTGGCGGAACCGCCTGAATTATTCCAGCTTAAGTGCCCAAGTCGCACCCTTAAGGGCAGCAACACACTTAAACAGGAATAACCTGTCAGTCCCTCGGATCTAGTCCGATAAAGCCACTTAACCAGGATCGAATACCACTAGCTCACACGAAGGTGAGGCACAGAGAAATACAATAGAACATAATACCACAAATTTACTAAGTATCATTAGTGATTACATTATCGGAGTTTCAGAAATAATAACCATAAATTTTAATGCAGCGGAGATAACTAACGGAGAAGAACCGAGTAACATGGCGAAGCCTGGCCACGCTACTCCTCCTGGTCCTCTCCTGCGGAAGCAGTAACCCACTCGACCATCTATCCCGGTGGCAGGGATGAAGGCCAAGTCACACCATCAACCAATCATCCTAAGGAGTACCTGCAAAAATTATGCCACAAGCAAGGCTGAGTATACTAATACTCAGCTAGACTTACCCGGTGTGAGGAGTCTACTCCTCTACCTCTAGACATGCAGCTGTTTGGCTGAGGGGTTTGGTTTGCCAAAAGCATTAGCTGAGTCTAAAATCAAGTTTTAGCTTTCAAGTTTTATTATGATCCTTTTTAAACTAGATGTGTACCTAGCTACTCATACATGGTATCAAACATTTTTATCAATCAACATCTTTTGCCAATCAACTCATTTCCACTTATTACTCAATGTAGCAGCATGGATCAAACAGTCTCATTAGCTGCGAGAAGCAGACGATTCGAATCGAGTTTTTAAACCTTGCAAGGTAAACCTAAACACACAACATGTAGGGGCACTCCGTCCCCACACACATCAACCGTCCCCATCGATTCCCTGGCAACAGAAAGGGGCTCACCGCCTTGGCGTACAATGCCTCACTGACCCCGATTGCCGTCGTGCAGTGACCGCACTTGTACCCACCATAACCGGAATGGGAGACCACGTCTCAGGTCGCGTGAGGAGGGCAATCTACGGGCAGGTTCACTCAGGTACTAGGCTTACCGATTTACCATATTTCTCGGTATGTGTTTAGTACGTTCAAACGCTTGACACACGGTACCACACCTTAATCCTTATTCCAATTTTCATCCCGTGGACAACCAATCCCCCGGGATTGTTGTCCACAAACCAGCATCATTATGATAAGAAAGTGGATACAACCAATTTCCTGACCTCGCGCGAGTGCTAGAAAAATCACTCGTCTTCTACCGAGATCCCTAATTAGTAAAGCAGCTACTCGACCTAGCATACTAGTATCCATCTCAAAAGGAATCCTGAGTTCATGCAACTAGGGTTTCCGTCAACTCCTACACTTAAGTGCACAGTACAAGCCTACAAACATTAAGTGCAGTAAAATAGCATATATAACGGTTATGCATAAAACCGGGGCTTGCCTTTAATTTAACACTTAGATAGTGTTTGCTGGGGGAGGTACTCGCTTGACGAGCATCTACTGGTTATGCCCATCCTTCCTTAGGTTGTCCACCATCTGCAGCTTGTGGTTGGCACCACATCACTAGCTCGATCATCATCTCTCGGTCCTATATGAGGTGCAAGATGCATATGTATGAATATAATAAAAGTAGCACAAAAATAGCACAAGATATACAAAGACACAGTGGCGAACTAAACATTAAAGTGGAAGACACCGTAGATAACTACATGTTAGCTTTAGTTATCTACACGTCGTCGGCGTTCAATATTAACACCATTAAAAAGATGACAACATTTTATTTATTTACGCAACATGACCACGACATCACAAGTACATGCATTTACTACGCTCACCTTAATCGTTCATTTGTTCTTCTATTGACCGTACAAGAGCAACCAATACAACGTAAGTTTAAATAGGACCTAGGCATTCATGTCTATGAACTCCTATATCACAATCAACTAGAGAAGAAACATATAAAACAGGACACTTAGGCAATATTAAGCTTAGTCATGGCAAGTCTACATTTATTTAAGTGCTAACCAAACATTTTTAGCCAAACGGGTGAACTAACAATCAAATGAGCACTAGCAGAATTTTTGGACAGCAATATAGCAGTTGCTTGTTTTAATCATAACTCTTCAATTGTTAGTCCAAAAATATCAAACTAGGACTTTCTGGAAAACTTAAAAAGTACTCTACAACTTTGGTATTGTCATCACAACCTGATTAAACACTTAGCAAGGTCGAATTGTGCAAACACAGCAGCTCTATCCAGATTTGGACAGATGCAGGCTTGCAACTTCAAAAATTCACAACTGAAGATTCAGACATCCAAATAAAGTGATCTTAGACTTTCTGAAAATCTAATTAAATGTTCTACAAATTATTTATAAACATCCCTGGCTGGTTTAGCATGTATCAAGGGTAAAATATACTATGAAGGCTGTGCTGTCCAAAACTGGACAGATTCAGTCTTCACACTTCAAACACATGTAACTTAATCTTCAGACCACCAAAAAGAGTGATCTAAGACTTTTTTGAAAAGCTTAGCAAAAGTACTACACAGCTTTTATAATCACCAAGAAATGATTCCAGGCTTAACTAAATCAAATATTACAGTTTTCGAAATCTGTTCTGACGGTGGACAGAACACAACAACCAGTCTGTAAAATTCATAACTCTTAAACCGTCAGGCCTATAGTTATGAAATTTTAACACAAGCAAGATAAGAAAAGCCTCTACAACTTTCTTATAATTGACAAAGACTGATTCTAACATTAACTTAAGCAAACAATGCAGTTTCTGAAATCTGTACAGAATTTGGACAGATTCAGTTACTGAATTTGTAAAAAGCACAACTCCTAAACGGTCAGACCTATGGCTGTCAAATTTTAACACCAGCAAGATAATAAAGTTATCTACCACTTTTCTATAGCACATATCTACAGAAAACACAATTTAGTTCATCAAACATACAGCACAACTAAAACAGTGCGTGCAGTCCAAAACAGCAATCAATAAATTTCAGCTTCTATATAATTCAAGAATTGCCTTGCTCTAGAGACTTGAATTATTCTAACACTTTACCATTTGTTAGAGTTAAAATAATCAACGGAGGACTAACAAGTAGACTCACTAATTTTTATCCATGTCATTTTGTATTACTAGCTTAATTGCACAACCAAAACTATACATGCAGGAATTTTTCAGCTTGCAAGCACAAGAACACTTAACTCAATCATCAAGCACAATCAGGGACAGTTACTACAAATTCTCATTTCCAAATTGCAATGATTTGGTTATCGAACACAACTATCACATGCTTATGTTATGTAAGTTGGTTACCATGAAAGATACACTTTAATAACGTAAATTAGCATGTGACGATAAGTTAATTCTAAACTCTTTACCTCTCGCAACACATGATCATTTTAATGTCATCAAGGTACCACAACATCATACGAGGACATATGCATACTAGTTTCCAGTTTTACATCTACAACTTCTTTACTAGTTATTTTCAACCACTTAATCGGCATTGATCGAATTAAACCTCTAACTCGATAATTTGGGGCACCATAAATTTCAGAATTCTACCTAGACACCTAGTGTCACATAGAGAGTCTACTAATTAACTTGCAACCACTTGAAGTACTGGAAACACCTACATATAACAATTACTTAACGCAATTGAATTCCTCTATTTAACAAGAGTTGGCTAACACAACATGAAAAAAATAGTAATTCATACACAAGTTCATATTTTTCTCAATCACAACACCATGAGACCAACAAAACTAGTTTCACCATTTTAGACATCTTAACTTAAAATATAGCTAAAAGTAATTCGATTAGTTTTCTTAACTACTTTTCTATGTTAGGTCACTTAGCTCCCAATTAATCAACACACCATATTTCCTTTGACGCAATAGGTAGAGCACTACTACTTGTTTCTAACAATCTTTGGGTATCAACAATTAATTGCCTATGGTATTTATCCGACTCGAAAACATAGAGAAGGCGACGACTACTACGGCATGTCGTCACCTCATCTTAATCGCATAATCAATTTTAGCTTTACTGATCGAGTCTGCCGACTAACCGTTTAAACTAGTAAAACCTATCCTTCGCATCAAACAACACATCGCACATCTTCCTATCGAAACGTAAAAACATTCGAGTTCTTTTCTACTTCCTTTTTCTTTCGCCACAAACTTCAATCCATACCAATACAATTTTTAAACACGCACCACATCGACCAATTTATACGAATCGACGACCACCAATCTCTAACTCGAAATCATGAGCACGACCATATTACGACCTACCGCCAAAACATTTCAACCACATCTATATAATTTATTAATCAAGTCAATCGAGAGCGACATGGCTCACCATAAACAAACCCAATCGGCGTTTGCAAGAACGACGGTGATTCCGATTTGTGCATCGCTACGACATCGACGAGCGTCGAGCGGCTTGCCTTCTCCACGCAAAACACGGGGTTATCTCCTCCACAAAAATAAAACAAAGCAGCACACATACATAATTAATCATAGGAAAATAATGTCGATGCGGAATCGAACAAGGAGCGTCGCGGTCTCACCGGGGTGAACGACGACGACAACGGGGCTGCGCAAAACAGCAAACACCCGGCGGGCATCCCGACGTGCTGTTCGCTGCGCAGCAAACACGAGAGCGATGACTCGCGACGGGGAAGTGGAGAATGAACTAGAGGGCTGCTGCAGCGCACGGCTTGCTGTGCATTTTGCCGAACAGCCGGCGGGCACCACGACGAGCAGCGAGGAAGGGGGCTCGCTGTTTGGGGAGGGAGAGTCACGCAGAGGCGCTGTGCGGGGCGCCGGCCATGGAGGAAATGGAGCTCTTGCTGGATTTCCATGGGAGAGTAGGGCGCAGGGAAGAATCGGCCATGGCAAGAGCAGTTTGGGGGAGGGAGATGCTGCTGCAATTTCTAGGCACCAAGGAGGAAGAGCAGAGGGCGCCATGGGAGGGAGCTGCTGCGTCGCCATGGACAGGGAGGCAGCGCCATGAGGAAACTCGAGCTCGAGCCATGGGGAAGGGAAGGGAGCTCGCTGGGGCATCTCCTGCGCCATGGGAGGAAGCAGGACGCCATGGACAGGAGCTCGACGGCCATGGGAGGAGAGGAGGAGCCGAGCTCCCTGCGCTGGGGAAGAAGGCCCCTCGCTGCGCGTGGGGGAAGAAGCCAGGGAGATGGAGCCGCTGCTGCTCCCTGCGCCTGTGAACGGAGAGGAGAGAGGCTGCAGGGAACCTGGACGCCAGGGGATTCCTTGCCGCGGGAGGTGCCGAGCTCCATGGGAGAAGAGCTGAGCTCCCAGCTGCCACCGTGAGGAAGAAGGAGGCAGGGAGAAAGAAAGTGGCGGCTAGGGGTGTAGGTGAATAAAAGCCAAGCAAGGAAGGAGCACCTCTATTTATAGAAAATGGCTAGGGTTAGGGTTTTTTAGTGGGCCTAGTGGGCCGGGCTGGAATGGGCTTGGCCCAAAATCCCAATTCGGGTCGCGCTAAATTTATTTTTCCAAATAAAAATGCTCCCGCGGAATTCGTTTCTACAGAGAACAGAGTGAATTAGAGTTTCGGTGAACGGACGGTTGAGCGATTAATTCGGTCGAGAGTCTAATTTGATTTCGCTCAAAAATAATTATCTACGCGTGATTCGAAAATAAAACGTCCTGAGATTTGATCGGCATTCGGATTTTTAGTCGGAGGAGGTGAATCGTGGCATTTTAAAATCGCTGCCGATGTTGAATTTTGAAATCGGATTGGACACAGAGGTGTTAAGCCGAGTCGGATAAGAATTAATTAGAGGGCGACATCCTGAGTATCCCGTTGGAGAATACAGACCCGAATAAAATAGTCGAACATAGATCAAAGTTTCGAGGAATTAGATTCGGGCTCAGATCAGATAACAATCGTCGAGAGTTTGATTTAAAGAGCTTCGGATGAGATTTATAATTCGAGAATGATCTTCGAGTCTGCATTAGTTCCGAGAATTAAAAGTTTTAACACGCTCCAAAATCGGTTGTTTCTCGCGATCGATTAACTCTGAATTCGGTGAACTTCCAAGAGAAAGCCTGATAAACAGAGAAAGGCACGATCGAGAAATAGAAATTTTTACTGAGCATCCGAGATTAGGATTAATCTCCCGACATGACGCGAAATAGACACCTGGGGTGTCACAACCTTCCCCCTTAAACAGAATCTCGTCCCGAGATTCATATGAGGGTCTTCAAGGGTGGAGAAGCATGTAACGCCCAGGCTGAAGATAGATGCAAATTCGTGAAAGGGTATCTGACAAGATACTGAAGATAGATTTGGATAGAATATCGCGGCATGTTGAGACAAAATGCAGCGATCACTTTGGGAGAATATCCACAAAAGATAGCACATCAGTATAGTCTCGTAATGGACCACGTCTATTAACCGCGATACCAGCGCGTGCCGAGAAGCTCGACCATGTGTGCACCATAGTAGGCTCTCGGTCTCGTCGCGGCACCATCAGTCGTTAGTCATGACATCATTACCAAACGCAACCAACGATAAATCCACGTGGCATAAATAGATGGAGCCCATGAGAGTATGGCCCAGAAAATAAGAATGTGATCAGAGTTGAAGCAGAGATTGCTGGCAAAAGAGCATCACATAAGAACTTTCTTCAACTCAGAGAACTAATTTATGATCATCACGGGGATTATCAGCCAAAGATTGATACGATATTTAATATGAGAAGGAACCAACCATGAGATCAAGATTGATAAGCTTTTAGAGACATGAGAGATCCAAAGATAACAGCAACATCAATTAATCCACATGGATATGTCGTTTAGAGATAAGTTGATAAAACAAATGTCATGATCCTCGGAGAACGAGTATGAGCATTATTAGAATTGAGAGATTTAGGCAGATCAACATCCAATACTTGAGAACTGTTTATAGCAGATAACCAGGTAATAGGGCAGGATCATAGGGGATCCCGAGATTCGGATGATAAAGCCAACATGATTCACAAGAAAAAGGGTTACCAGATCTAGGCAAAAGGAGAGGTAGGCAAACAGGATCAGCTAGGATGATCAACAGAAATGTTATGACGTTTTAGGGGCAAGGACTTATGGAAAGAAACATGGCCTTGATAGGGGTTGCACAACTAGACACCAAACAACATTTTTTATGTAACATGTGCAGAAGGAGACTTGGGTTGGTCTAGCGGTCAAGCTGTGGGGTTCTATAAGCTGTGCAGGTGTAACTTTATGGGTAAAACACACAAGGGTTTGAAAACACTAACACAAGCATAAATATTTTTTTTGAGGTTTTACTTGCTAACCACTAGGTTGTTTAAAGAAGGGGTCTTTTGATGGGCAAAACAGACAACAATTTTTATTGGCAAAAAGGGTTGAACAATTGCAATGCCACCTAGATAGCAAGACAAGAGAAACACATAACACGACCTAACAAGACTTATCAATCTGACATGAGGTAAGACATTTTTTTGCAGTTCATAGCAATACAACACATTATTCACAATTTCTTATTCTTGGAATAAAGGTGAGAGAAGCATATTTGTGCACAAGAGACATTTATAATGCGACAATCATGATGCATGCTTATTCTAGTCGTCTTCTCAGACCTAACTAATTTTTCGGATGCTTCTACAACATCCTTATTAATAGTAGTAGTAGCCTTTATGGCCTAAATAACTAGCCACCCAGCTACCCATCTATTCCTAGGGCTTCACGTCCTAGGTCTATCCTTATCGTCCTGACGATCTATCCAACTTTGGTTTCTAAGCAAGTTTTACTTTAGAAAAGGTTGGTAATCATGACTTATTGACTTCTCTGTGATGGTATTCGCTCCGATACCAGCTGTGGCGGAACCGCCCGAATTATTCCAGCTTAAGTGCCCAAGTCGCACCCTTAAGGGCAGCAACACACTTAAACAGGAATAACCCGTCAGTCCCTCGGATCTAGTCCGATAAAGCCACTTAACCAGGATCGAATACCACTAGCTCACACGAAGGTGAGGCACAAAGAAATACAATAGAACATAATACCACAAATTTACTAAGTATCATTAGTGATTACATTATCGGAGTTTCAGAAATAATAACCATAAATTTTAATGCAGCGGAGATAACTAACGGAGAAGAACCGAGTAACATGGCGAAGCCTGGCCACGCTACTCCTCCTGGTCCTCTCCTGCGGAAGCAGTAACCCACTCGACCATCTATCCCGGTGGCAGGGATGAAGGCCAAGTCACACCATCAACCAATCATCCTAAGGAGTACCTGCAAAAATTATGCCACAAGCAAGGCTGAGTATACTAATACTCAGCTAGACTTACCCGGTGTGAGGAGTCTACTCCTCTACCTCTAGACATGCAGCTGTTTGGCTGAGGGGTTTGGTTTGCCAAAAGCATTAGCTGAGTCTAAAATCAAGTTTTAGCTTTCAAGTTTTATTATGACCCTTTTTAAACTAGATGTGTACCTAGCTACTCATACATGGTATCAAACATTTTTATCAATCAACATCTTTTGCCAATCAACTCATTTCCACTTACTACTCAATGTAGCAGCATGGATCAAGCAGTCTCATTAGCTGCGAGAAGCAGACGATTCGAATCGAGTTTTTAAACCTTGCAAGGTAAACCTAAACACACGACATGTAGGGGCACTCCGTCCCCACACACATCAACCGTCCCCATCGATTCCCTGGCAACAAAAAGGGGCTCACCGCCTTAGCGTACAATGCCTCACTGATCCCGACTGCCGTCGTGCAGTGACCACACTTGTACCCACCATAACCAGAATTGGAGACCACGTCTCAGGTCGCGTGAGGAGGGCAATCTGCGGGCAGGTTCACTCAGGTACTAGGCTTACCGATTTACCATATTTCTCGGTATGTGTTTAGTACGTTCAAACGCTTGACACACGGTACCACACCTTAATCCTTATTCCAATTTTCATCCCGTGGACAACCAATCCCCCGGGATTGTTGTCCACAAACCAGCATCATTATGATAAGAAAGTGGATACAACCAATTTCCTGACCTCGCGCGAGTGCTAAAAAAATCACTCGTCTTCTACCGAGATCCCTAATTAGTAAAGAAGCTACTCGACCTAGCATACTAGTATCCATCTCAAAAGGAATCCTGAGTTCATGCAACTAGGGTTTCAGTCAACTCCTACACTTAAGTGCACAATACAAGCCTACAAACATTAAGTGCAGTAAAATAGCATATATAACGGTTATGCATAAAATCGGGGCTTACCTTTAATTTAACACTTAGATAATGTTTGCTGGGGGAGGTACTCGCTTGGCGAGCATCTACTGGTTATGCCCATCCTTCCTTAGATTGTCCACCATCTGCAGCTTGTGGTTGGCACCACATCACTATCTCGATCATCATCTCTTGGTCCTATATGAGGTGCAAGATGCATATGTATGAATATAATGAAAGTAGCACAAAAATAGCACAAGATATACAAAGACACAGTGGCGAAGTAAACATTAAAGTGGAAGACACCGTAGATAACTACATGTTAGCTTTAGTTATCTATACGTCGTCAGCGTTCAACATTAACACCATTAAAAAGATGACAACATTTTATTTATTTACGCAACATGACCACGACATCACAAGTACACGCATTTACTACGCTCACCTTAATCGTTCATTTGTTCTTCTATTGACCGTACAAGAGCAACCAATACAACGTAAGTTTAAATAGGACCTAGGCATTCATGTCTATGAACTCCTATATCACAATCAACTAGAGAAGAAACATATAAAACAGGACACTTAGGCAATATTAAGCTTAGTCATGGCAAGTCTACATTTATTTAAGTGCTAACCAAACATTTTTAGCCAAACGGGTGAACTAACAATCAAATGAGCACTAGCAGAATTTTTGGACAGCAATATAGCAGTTGCTTGTTTTAATCATAACTCTTCAATTGTTAGTCCAAAAATATCAAACTAGGACTTTCTGGAAAGCTTAAAAAGTTCTCTACAACTTTGGTATTGTCATCACAACCTGATTAAACACTTAGCAAGGTCGAATTGTGCAAACACAGCAGCTCTGTCCAGATTTGGACAGATGCAGGCTTGCAACTTCAAAAATTCACAACTGAAGATTCAGACATCCAAATAAAGTGATCTTAGACTTTTTGGAAAGATAATTAAATGTTCTACAAATTATTTATAAACATCCCTGGCTGGTTTAGCATGTATCAAGGGTAAAATATACTATGAAGGCTGTGCTGTCCAAAACTGGACAGATTCAGTCTTCACACTTCAAACACATGTAACTTAATCTTCAGACCACCAAAAAGAGTGATCTAAGACTTTTTGAAAAGCTTAGCAAAAGTACTACACAGCTTTTATAATCACCAAGAAGTGATTTCTGGCTTAACTAAATCAAATATTACAGTTTTCGAAATCTGTTCTGACGGTGGACAGAACACAACAACCAGTCTGTAAAATTCATAACTCTTAAACCGTCAGGCCTATAGTTATGAAATTTTAACACAAGCAAGATAAGAAAAGCCTCTACAACTTTCTTATAATTGACAAAGACTGATTCTAACATTAACTTAAGCAAACAATGCAGTTTCTGAAATCTGTACAGAATTTGGACAGATTCAGTTACTGAATTTGTAAAAAGCACAACTCCTAAACGGTCAGACCTATGGCTGTCAAATTTTAACACCAGCAAGATAATAAAGTTATCTACCACTTTTCTATAGCACATGTCTACAGAAAACACAATTTAGTTCATCAAACATACAGCACAACTAAAATAGTGCGTGCAGTCCAAAACAGCAATCAATAAATTTCAGCTTCTATATAATTCAAGAATTGCCTTGCTCTAGAGACTTGAATTATTCTAACACTTTACCATTTGTTAGAGTTAAAATAATCAACTGAGGACTAACAAGTAGACTCACTAATTTTTATCCATGTCATTTTGTATTACTAGCTTAATTGCACAACCAAAACTATACATGCAGGAATTTTTCAGCTTGCAAGCACAAGAACACTTAACTCAATCATCAAGCACAATCAGGGACAGTTACTACAAATTCTCATTTCCAAATTGCAATGATTTGGTTATCGAACACAACTATCACATGCTTATGTTATGTAAGTTGGTTACCATGAAAGATACACTTTAATAATGTAAATTAGCATGTGACAATAAGTTAATTCTAAACTCTTTACCTCTCGCAACACATGATCATTTTAATGTCATCAAGGTACCACAACATCATACGAGGACATATGCATACTAGTTTCCAGCTTTACATCTACAACTTCTTTACTAGTTATTTCCAACCACTTAATCGGCATTGATCGAATTAAACCTCTAACTCGATAATTTGGGGCACCATAAATTTCAGAATTCTACCTAGACACCTAGCGTCACATAGAGAGTCTACTAATTAACTTGCAACCACTTGAAGTACTGGAAACACCTACATATAACAATTACTTAACGCAATTGAATTCCTCTATTTAACAAGAGTTGGCTAACACAACATGAAAAAAATAGTAATTCATACACAAGTTCATATTTTTCTCAATCACAACACCATGAGACCAACAAAACTAGTTTCACCATTTTAGACATCTTAACTTAAAATATAGCTAAAAGTAATTCGATTAGTTTTCTTAACTACTTTTCTATATTAGGTCACTTAGCTCCCAATTAATCAACACACCATATTTCCTTTGACGCAATAGGTAGAGCACGACTACTTGTTTCTAACAATCTTTGGGTATCAACAATTAATTGCCTATGGTATTTATCCGACTCGAAAACATAGAGAAGGCGACGACTACTACGACATGTCGTCACCTCATCTTAATCGCATAATCAATTTTAGCTTTACTGATCGAGTCTGCCGACTAACCGTTTAAACCTTAGTAACCAGGTTCCCGGATCGATGGGATCGAGGAACGGGAACGTGGTACGTGGAACGTTACAAAAACTAGGATTTAACACTATTGGAACGAGATTGTTCCCACGTTCCCGGAACGGAACGAACGTTCCCGGAACGAGGAACGTGGCCAAGTTCCCGGTTACTAAGGTTTAAACTAGTAAAACCTATCCTTCGCATCAAACAACACATCGCACATCTTCCTATCGAAACGTAAAAACATTCGAGTTCTTTTCTACTTCCTTTTTCTTTCGCCACAAACTTCAATCCATACCAATACAATTTTTAAACATGCACCACATCGACCAATTTATACGAATCGACGACCACCAATCTCTAACTCGAAATCATGAGCACGACCATATTACGACCTACCGCCAAAACATTTCAACCACATCTATATAATTTATTAATCAAGTCAATCGAGAGCGACATGGCTCACCATAAACAAACCCAATCGGCGTTTGCAAGAACGACAGTGATTCCGATTTGTGCTTCGCTACGACATCGACGAGCGTCGAGCGGCTTGCCTTCTCCACGCAAAACACGGGGTTATCTCCTCCACAAAAATAAAACAAAGCAGCACACATACATAATTAATCATAGGAAAATAATGTCGATGCGGAATCGAACAAGGAGCGTCGCGGTCTCACCGGGGTGAACGACGACGACAACGGGGCTGCGCAAAACAGCAAACACCCGGCGGGCATCCCGACGTGCTGTTCGCTGCGCAGCAAACACGAGAGCGATGACTCGCGACGGGGAAGTGGAGAATGAACTAGAGGGCTGCTGCAGCGCAAGGCTTGCTGCGCATTTTGCCGAACAGCCGGCGGGCACCACGACGAGCAGCGAGGAAGGGGGCTCGCTGTTTGGGGAGGGAGAGTCACGCAGAGGCGCTGTGCGGGGCGCCGGCCATGGAGGAAATGGAGCTCTTGCTGGATTTCCATGGGAGAGTAGGGCGCAGGGAAGAAACGGCCATGGCAAGAGCAGTTTGGGGGAGGGAGATGCTGCTGCAATTTCTGGGCGCCAAGGAGGAAGAGCAGGGGGGCGCCATGGGAGGGAGCTGCTGCGTCGCCATGGACAGGGAGGCAGCGCCATGAGGAAACTCGAGCTCGAGCCATGGGGAAGGGAAGGGAGCTCGCTTGGGCATCTCCTGCACCATGGGAGGAAGCAGGACGCCATGGACAGGAGCTCGACGGCCATGGGAGGAGAGGAGGAGCCGAGCTCCCTGCGCTGGGGAAGAAGGCCCCTCGCTGCGCGTGGGGGAAGAAGCCAGGGAGATGGAGCCGCTGCTGCTCCCTGCGCCTGTGAACGGAGAGGAGGGAGGCTGCAGGGAACCTGGACGCCAGGGGATTCCTTGCTGCGGGAGGTGCCGAGTTCCATGGGAGAAGAGCTGAGCTCCCAGCTGCCACCGTGAGGAAGAAGGACGCAGGGAGAAAGAAAGTGGCGGCTAGGGGTGTAGGTGAATAAAAGCCAAGTAAGGAAGGAGCACCTCTATTTATAGAAAATGGCTAGGGTTAGGGTTCTTTAGTGGGCCTAGTGGGCCGGGCTGGAATGGGCTTGGCCCAAAATCCCAATTCGGGTCGCGCTAAATTTATTTTTCCAAATAAAAATGCTCCCGCGGAATTCGTTTCTACAGAGAACAGAGTGAATTAGAGTTTCGGCGAACGGACGGTTGAGCGATTAATTCGGTCGAGAGTCTAATTTGATTTCGCTCGAAAATGATTATCTACGCGTGATTCGAAAATAAAACGTCCTGAGATTTGATCGGCATTCGGATTTTTTGTCGGAGGAGGTGAATCGTGGCATTTTAAAATCGCTGCCGATGTTGAATTTTGAAATCGGATTGGACACAGAGGTGTTAAGCCGAGTCGGATAAGAATTAATTAGAGGGCGACATCCTGAGTATCCCGTTGGAGAATACAGACCCGAATAAAATAGTCGAACATAGATCAAAGTTTCGAGGAATTAGATTCGGGCTCAGATCAGATAACAATCGTCGAGAGTTTGATTTAAAGAGCTTCGGATGAGATTTATAATTCGAGAATGATCTTCGAGTCTGCATTAGTTCCGAGAATTAAAAGTTTTAACACGCTCCAAAATCGGTTGTTTCTCGCGATCGATTAACTCTGAATTCGGTGAACTTCCAAGAGAAAGCCTGATAAACAGAGAAAGGCACGATCGAGAAATAGAAATTTTTACTGAGCATCCGAGATTAGGATTAATCTCCCGACATGACGCGAAATAGACACCTGGGGTGTCACAGTTTTAAATGAAATATCATGATCATTTGATGCATTAGGAGTTTTCCTTTTAGGCAACTTAGCACATGTTGGTTGCCTAGAACTAGATGTCTCACCCTTTTACATAAATGCATGGTTAGGGCCAGAGTGAGACTTCCTAGAATGAATTCTCCTAATTTTGCTCTCAGGATAACCGGCAGGGTACAAAATGTAACCCTCGTTATCCTGAGGCATGGGAGCCTTGCCCTTAACAAAATTAGACAATTTCTTAGGAGGGGCATTAAGTTTGACATTGTCCCCCTTTTGGAAGCCAATGCCATCCTTAATGCCAGGGCGTCTCCCACTATAAAGCATACTACGAGCAAATTTAAAATTTTCATTTTCAAGTTCATGCTCGGCAATTTTAGCATCTAATTTTGCTATATGATCATTTTGTTGTTTAATTAAAGCCATGTGATCATGTATAGCATTAATATCAATGTCTCTACATCTAGTACAAATAGAAGTGTGCTCAACGGTAGATGTAGATGGTTTGCAAGATTTTAATTCTACAACCTTAGCATGCAATATATCATTTTTACTTCTAAGGTCGGAAATGGTAGCATTGCAAACATCAAAATCTTTAGCCTTAGCAAGCAATTTTTTATTTTCATTCCTAAGGCTAGCAAGAGTAATGTTTAATTCTTCAATCTTAGCAAGCAAATTATCATTATCATTTCTAAGATTGGGAATTGAAACATCACAAACATTTGAATCAACCTTAGCTAACAAATTAGCATTTTCATTTCTAAGGTTGTCAATAGTCTCATGGCAAGTGCTTAGCTCACTAGATAATTTTTCGCACTTTTCTACTTCTATAGCATAAGCATTTTATTACCTTAACATGCTTTTTGTTTTCTTTAATAAGGAAGTCCTCTTGGGAGTCCAAGAGATCATCCTTCTCATGTATAGCACTAATCAATTCATTTAATTTTTCTTTTTGTTGTATGTTTAGGTTGGCAAAAAGTGTACGCAAATTATCTTCCTCATCACTAGCATTATCATCGCTAGAAGACTCATATCTAGTGGAGGATTTGGATTTAACCTTCTTCTTTTTGCCGTCCTTTGCCATGAGGCACTTGTGGCCGACGTTGGGGAAGAGAAGTCCCTTGGTGACGGCGATGTTGGCGGCGTCCTCGTCGTCGGAGGAGTCGCTAGAGCTTTCGTCGGAGTCCCACTTGCGACAAACATGGGCATCGCCGCCCTTCTTCTTGTAGTACCTCTTCTTCTCCTTTCTTCTCCCCTTTTTGTCGTCGCCCCTGTCACTGTCACTAGATAGTGGACATTTTGCAATAAAGTGACCGAGCTTACCACATTTGTAGCAAACCTTCTTGGAGCGGGGCTTGTAGTCTTTCCTCCTCCTTTGCTTGAGGATTTGGCGGAAGCTCTTGATGACGAGCGCCATTTCCTCGTTGTCGAGCTTTGAGGCGTCGATTGGTTGTCTACTTGGTGTAGACTCCTCCTTCTTCTCCTCCGTCGCTTTGAATGCGACCGGTTGTGCTTCGGACGTGGAGGGATCATCTAGCTCGTTGATTTTCTTTGAGCCTTTGATCATATACTCAAAGCTCACAAAATTCCCGATTACTTTCTCGGGAGTCATTAGTGTATATCTAGGATTACCACGAATTAATTGAACTTGAGTAGGGTTAAGGAAAATAAGTGATCTAAGAATAACCTTAACCATCTCATGGTCATCCCACTTTTTGCTCCCGAGGTTTCGCACTTGGTTCACCAAGGTTTTGAGCCGGTTGTACATGTCTTGTGGCTCTTCCCCTTTGCGAAGTCGGAAGCGACCGAGCTCCCCCTCGATCGTCTCCCGCTTGGTGATCTTGGTTAGCTCATCTCCCTCATGCGCGGTTTTGAGCACGTCCCAAACTTCCTTGGCGCTCTTTAATCCTTGCACCTTGTTATACTCCTCTCTACTTAGAGAGGCGAGGAGTATTGTTGTGGCTTGGGAGTTGAAGTGCTCGATTTGGGCCACCTCATCCTCATCATAATCTTCATCCCCTACGGATGGTACCTGTACACCAAACTCAACAACATCCCATATACTTTTGTGGAGTGAGGTTAGGTGAAACCGCATTAAATCACTCCACCTAGCATAATCTTCATCATCAAAGGTTGGTGGTTTGCCTAATGGGACGGAAAGTAAAGGCGTATGTTTAGGAATGCGAGGATAGCGTAAGGGGATCTTACTAAACTTCTTGCGCTCATGGCGCTTAGAAGTTACGAAGGGCGTGTCGGAGCCAGAGGTGGAAGGTGATGAAGTATCGGTCTCGTAGTAGACCACCTTCCTCATCTTCTTTTTCTTGTCGCCACTCCGATGCGACTTGTGGGAAGAGGCTTTCTTCTCCTTCCCTTCCTTTTTGTTGCGGGACTCTTCCGATGAAGCCTTCCTGTGACTTGTAGTGGGCTTGTCGCCGATGGGCTTGTCGCCGGTCTCCATCTCCCTCTTGGCATGTTCTCCCGACATCACTTCGAGCGATTAAGATCTAATGAAGCACCGGGCTCTGATACCAATTGAAAGTCGCCTAGAGGGGGTGAATAGGGCAAAACTGAAATTCACAAAATTAATCACAACTACAAGCCGGGTTAGCGTTAGAAATATAATTGAGTCCGAGAGAGAGGGTGCAAAACAAATCGCAAGCGAATAAAGAGTGTGACACGCGGATTTGTTTTACCGAGGTTCGGTTCTTGCAAACCTACTCCCCGTTGAGGTGGTCACAAAGACCGGGTCTCTTTCAACCCTTTCCCTCTCTCAAACGGTCCCTTGGACCGAGTGAGCTTTTCTTCTCAATCACTTGGAACACAAAGTTCCCACAAGGATCACCACATGATTGGTGTCTCTTGCCTCAATTACAAGTGAGCTTGATCTCAAGAAAGAATGAGAAAGAAAGCAATCCAAGCGCAAGAGCTCAAAACAACACAACAAATCACTCTCACTTAACACTAAAGCTTTTGTGGAATTGGGAGATGATTTGATCACTTGGGTGTGTCTTGTATTGAATGCCTAGCTCTTGTAAGTGGTTGCAAGTGTGAAAACTTGGATGACTTGAATGTGGGGTGGTTGGGGGTATTTATAACCCCAACCACCAAACTAGCCGTTTGATGGAGGCTGCTGTCGCATGGCGCACCGGACAGTGTCCGGTGCGCCAGCCACGTCACCAGGCCGTTGGGTTCCGACCGTTGGAGCTCTGACTTGTGGGCCCGCCTGGCTGTCCGGTGGAGCACCGGACAAGTCCTGTAGACTGTCCGGTGTGCCACCCGCGCGTGCTCTGCTCCTCTGCGCGCGCTGGCGCGCATTTAATGCGTTGCAGTCGACCGTTGGCGCGAAGTAGTCGTTGCTCCGCTGGCTCACCGGACAGTCCGGTGTGCACCGGACATGTCCGGTGAATTATAGCGGAGCGGAAATCCGAAGCTGGCGAGTTCAGAGTCACTCTCCTCTGGGGCACCGGACACTATTCGGTGTGCACCGGACATGTCCGGTGAATTATAGCGAAGCGCCTCTGAAAATTCCCGAAGGTGCGAAGTTTGTCTTGTAGTCCCCTGGTGCACCGGACACAGTCCGGTGGCACACCGGACAGTCCGGTGCGCCAGACCAGGGCTGCCTTCGGTTATCCCTTGCTCTCTTTTGTTGAACCCTTTCTCTTAGTCTTTTTATTGGCTAAGTGTGAACCTTTGGCACCTGTATAACTTATAGACTAGAGCAAACTAGTTAGTCCAATTATTTGTGTTGGGCAATTCAACCACCAAAATCAATTAGGAAATAGGTGTAAGCCTAATTCCCTTTCAAATAGGAAGAGAAATTTGACACATAGAAATATGGCATCTGCCATCATGCTTAAGTATTATTATATCTTGGCTTTAGTAGTACTATCACATAACTGGAAGTGTTGGAAGATAGAAAGGAGGATAAAAATTAAATAACTTAGAAGTCAACGTCTGTACCATTTAATTTGTGAGAGTGATGTCAAGTGTATAAATGACCTTCGCATGGATAGGAGAACATTTGATATATTGTGTGAGATGCGTAGAGATGTTGATGGGTTGAGGGATACAAGAAATACTCCATTGGAAGAGATAGTGAAAGTCGCCTAGAGGGGGGGGGGGTGAATAGGCGAAACATGAAATTTATAAACTTAAGCACACGCTAGGGCCGGGGTTAGCGTTAGAATTAAATTCAAGTCCGAAAGAATGTTTCTCTTGCTAAGAGTTGCTCAAAGGATGCGGATGACGTATGGGAGCAAACTCAAAGTAATACTAGCAAGGAAACGTTGGAGAGAGGAGAGAGGGCTGTCGGAGAGCAAATCTCCGGCCGAGTGGCGGAGTGCACCCGCCCTAAATCCTGAGATGAGGAGGGGCTTAGGCGTTTTGCTTGATCGTTGGAATGAACGGGAATAACTCAAGAACACACAAGGATTTAGAGTGGTTCGAGCCGCCGGAGCGTAATACCCTACTCCACTGTGAGATGTATGAGCTTGCGAGTCTAAGGTGTGATCTAAGATTGCGTGTGTGTGTAACGTCGCATGCCTCCCCTTTTATAGCTGAAGGGGGCATGCACAAAGGCACTGGGCCCCAACATGTGGGCCTAGGGTCATAAAGAATATAGTACTTGGAGCCACTAATGTCTGTTGTCGAGACAATCTTCTTGTGCCCTGACGCCCGAGATCTGCGTATCCTTGGCGTGCAGGGAAAGCTTCTTATAGAAGGGAAGAGGAGTACAGTGCGCCGCTCGGCACGGGCGCACTGTTTGCCAGTAGACTAATCAGACGCGCTGTCTGCTGGATGGGTCTGACTTCGTCTGCCAGCGGATGGGACATGATGCATTAAATACCGAGAGGGCACGTCGCCCGTCAGCGTGGTGGCAGGCGGCACGTCCTCTCCGCAATGAATGAAAAGGCTGCATGGCTGTATGGACCTTACATCAGGCTCGGCCTGCTGGCTTATGTCACGGGCCACACGCCACGCGGCAGCAGTGGGCCTTCGCCTGAGTGGGAAGCGTAGGGCAAGGCCTAGACACGTGCCGGCACCGGACCCCTACCCATGCCGGGGTCCTCTTCGTCCCGGGACCTTGCCAAGACCCGGGCCTTACCGGGGGAGCCTGGAGCTTATTCGAGGGACCCGGCATGTCCTCCTGGGGGCTCCGGACCCGTTCGTACAGGGGTCCGGTGTCCCTTGGAGGTCTGGACCCATCGATGCACCTCAGGATGTATTACCTTTCCTTGCCACGTGGTGCCCCTAGTCCTGCCCATGTGGTGGGGTCGGGAGCCACTCTCCGTATGACCTAGAGGTGTGGTATGGGTGCAGCGCCTTCATACCATAGAAGAGGGTACCCCTGATTCAGGGTACCGACAGTTGCCCTTGGGCGTGCCTCAGGGGAGGATGCGAGCCTGCAGGTGGGACCAGAGTCTGATTGGCGGTTGGACCGCTGCTCCTGCGTGCCTGTTGCTGCAATTACTGCCGGCCCGCCTATGGCCATGCCAACTGCTACGCCTATTCCCACGGCTAACTGGCCCGTGACCATCGTACTTAATGTCACTGTTGGGCCATGTGCGGGGGCGCCTCGAGTCGCTGCACTGGTTCTGAAAAATTTACCTTTTCAGACTCCCGTGACGGCCCTGAGAAGACGTGGCATTGGCGTAAGCGGTGGTGCGGTTTTTTCGCACTTGGTAACTAGCGCGCCGGTTGTATGACATGTGGGCCTAGGCCCCCGAGTTGGTCCGCCGGTTGCAGCGAAGCTGAGGGGGCGCACAGCCGTGTGACGGTTGTACGCTTCTTGCGTGGCGGTTCTCCTCTTTGACCGTTGGTTATGGTGAAGATGAAGGGGCGCTTAACCGTGGGGCGGTTGCATGCCCCTTGCACGGTGGTTCGCCTTCCTGACCGCTGGTTGCCCCGAAAATGAAGGGGCGCGTAACCGCAGGGCAGTTGCACGCTCCTTCTTCGGGTTAGTCTGTATGACATGTGGGGCCTGGCCCCCGTGTCATAAGGTGGGATCCTTGGTGCACGCCGGGAGAGACTTCACCCGTGATGCTTCAGGGGCGCGAGTGGGGGGGTCTGCCTTTAAAAAGGGGTCGATCTCCCGGGCAGTAGACATGCCTCGCTTCTCTTGCGACCATCGCGCCCTTTCACCTTCCGGGCCTCCAGATGGGGTGCGCTAGTGTTCTCTAGAGGGATCCACGTCAAGGTCGTCCCTTCCGGTGACTTCACTGTCGGAGAGCGCGTGCTCGTGGTGGTGTCGTCGGTCTTGTCTTCTTCTTGCTGTTGTTGGAGTGGTGCAACCCCATGGGAGTTGGCATCCTTCCACCATCATTCGGCTTCAAGGATTTTCATCACGCAGCCCGGTCGCAACCTTCGACCGGTGGTCATCCACAAGGATGACTACCAGCCTTGTGGTGGAGAGAAGCGAGCCGGGCTGCGGCCTCCCCCTTGCCCTCAGCATCAAGGATGTTCATCATCCATGCTGGGGAGGAGGGCGAGCTGAGTGGGAGCTTCACCTTCCGCGTGGGCTGGCGGTCCGCTTCTTCCTCCAGCATTCGAGGGAGAAGGGCGTTCACCAGCCTTGCGGAGGAGGCGAACTCTAGGTACGTGGGGCCGACCGTCTGTGGCGCCGTCGGCTGCCGCGTGTCTGGCTCCCCGACCTGTGTGGCTCGTTCGCAGCCTGCGGCGCTGCCTTCTGCCACTGGGGGCGGAGCGTGGCTGCCCGTCCACCGCACGGGCGACGGTTGCGCCGTGTGCAGGTCGGCCACATCCACGGCTTCTCCTACGCCACGGGCCGCACCGGGAGGTCGTACAAGACGTCGTACGTCGTGGGGGCGGCGGTGGCGTTCTTGGATGGCCTTGTCCTCACTCCCTCAGTGAGGATGGGAGCGAGGACCTCTTCGTGGGTGCTGGGGGAGCCGCTGCCCATCGGTGCAGAGGTGGTCGCTGCCACTGGTGGGGCTGATGTGGTCGCCTCCGCTGGTGAGGCTGCCCACTGCAGATGTGGTTGCCTCCGCTGGCGAGACCGTCAGTGCCACCTACCGCCAGACCTCCGGCTCTTTGTCTTTAATGGCCTCGCTGTCACCCCCCGTAGGAGTACAGGGGCGAGGACCTATTCGCAGTAGCGCTCACCCTGAGGTGATCGCTGCTGCTGGCGAGCCGCTCGGAGCGGGGTCGTTGTCGCTGCTGGTGCAGAGGTGGTCGCCGTCGTCGGCAATCCGTCGATGTAGAGGTGGGGCTGTCTGGAGCCAGCTTCCAGCGCGACTCTTGCTAGTGCAGCATAGTTCATCCCTGCAGAAACGGAGCTAGGGTCCCGCTTGTAAGGGAATGTAATGACATTTGCTTGAGAGCAGAATGTAATAACATATGTACACATGATTTTAGCCTGGGAAGCCAAGTTGTGTGTTCGAACCCCCTGGATGGTGGCTTCAAGTACTAAGACACCTATCACAGGGCGGTGGAGTATGCAGGCTCACGGTACGGGACCAGGCTAAGCGGCTACATGGTTTCCGGACCCCCCCAGGAGACAAGTGCCCATTCTTCAGAGCCGGACCTCTAGATTGTTGGACGCACAGGACTATAGTTTTAAATACTAGGACACCCACCACGGAGTGGTGGAGTGTGCAGGATTTTGGGTACGGAACTAGGCTAACCGGCCACACAGGCTCCAGACCACCCTATGGAACGGGCATCCGTTCTTTAGAACCGGCCCCCAGGCCTTCCCCTGTTTTTGTAAAGTAATAAATATTGTCTTCTAAGCAGCATTTAACACTTATATGTGTATCACCTGTTCCTGATGTGTGCGATATTGTTGACTTCTCCTTAGTACCTGGCCCCCCGCCTGGGATGCAGGCTTGATGTGTTGAGGTTGGATACCAGCGTTTCTGAAATGGTTGTCAACAATCCTCGGGAGGCAAACTCGCCGGGATCTGGATCTGTACACAACTTTTAGCTAGGAAGCATTAGTAGTACACCTCATAGGGTTCTCCATCTGACATTAGTCGTCCTTTGATACATGCTTGGGACCCGCAGGTTTTAGTCTGGGTGGCCAAGTTGCGTGTTCGGACCCCCTTGGGCTGCGGTTCTAGATACTAGGACACTTATCGCAGGGCGGTGGAGCGTGCAGGCCCATGGTACAGGACCAGGCTGAGCGGCTGCACGGGCTCCGGACCACCCCAGGAGACTATGTCCATTCTCTAGCTCCAGTCCCGAGGTTGTCGGATCCGCATGACTTATAACTCTAGATACTAAGTTCCCATCACGGGGTGGCGGAGCATGCAGGCCCATGGTACAGGACCTGGCTGAGCGGCTACACGGGCTCCGGACCACCCTATGGAATGGGGTTCCGTTCTCTAGAGCCGGCCCCCAAGCTGTCAGACCTCCCTACTTTCGTATCAGGGGCCCTAAACTGCAAGCTTGGCTGCTCAATTCGGATGTCGCCATGTCAGATAGATGGAAACCGTACGGGTGGGTTAGCTAAAAGGTATTATCTGAAAGACTGCAAGGTAGGACCATGGAGCAGCAAGATGGAACTATCACAAGAGCACAACTAAGGGGGGTAGTTTCTCTTTATAACTTGTCGTGCATGTGTGCAGACCAATAGTTCGGGTTCATGGGGGCAGACCCCACCAGGTTGTCGTACACGTATGCGTTATCTAGTTACAAAAAAGGGAAACAGATTCGACCCCTTAGTCTTGCTCTATGGATAGAACTTACAGAGATGTTCGGCATCGGGGTAAGGTACTCCTCCAGTTGTAGCTAGATGGTTGCCCCTGGGTCGGTGCATTCCTGTTACCTCGAAGGGTCCTTCCCAGCTGGGGGAGAGTTGTGGAGCCCTCCTTGGTATGGTACTTGCCGTGGGGCTAGGTCCCGACCCAGGGTTCCCATCTGCATTTGACACGAGAGCCCTCGTCTCTGGCTATGGTCACTTCTGCATGTACCTATCTGCAGCCCGGACCCGTGGGGGATCCGGAAGGGCCTCCGGAGGAAGGCGCGCTTTAGCTCCATAGACCGGGGAACGCGGGGTCCCTCTGGGGTCCGTCTAGTTGTCTTCACCGCAGTAGGAGCCTCCGGCGAAGATATCCTTCAGGTCACCCTCGGGCGACTGATACCCGAGGCCCCGCTCAGCCGCGACTACCTCACCGTCGTCCACCTTTTCCTTGCCAGGGCAGCGGCGAGGCGGGGAGCCGTCTTTGGAAGACTGCTCACGCCGCTCGCTGATGCGTTTTGCGAGGTCAATGATCTCGCGACACTCCGCGGCGCTGTGGCGACCGTTCGGGTGCACAGGGCATGAACCGCTGCTACCCCTCTGCGCCCGCAGGCGTTTGTTGCGGTCGCCCTGGCCTCCAGTCGTAGCTACAACCACCAGAGCGGTGGACCGCGGCTTCTGGTAGTCGCAGTCCTTCTTCTTCTTTCCGTCCCGGAGGACGGCCCCCGAGCCACCCGACTGGGCAGCTCCAGTTTGTGGGGCCGAGTGCCATGCACGGCCCTCGGCGGCTCTGGCACACTTGTCGGCCAGAGCGAAGAGCGTGGGGACAGTTTCCACGTCATGTGTGGCCAACTTCTCCAACATTTTTTCATCACGTACTCCCTGTCGGAAGGCCGTGATGATAGAAGCATCAGAAATACGAGGTATCGTACCTCGCACCTTGGTGAAGCGGGAGATGAACTTCCGGAGGGTCTCCCCGGGCTCCTACCTCACTGCATGGAGGTGGGCCTCCACACCGTGCTGCTGGTAAGCACTAGCGAAGTTCGCCACGAACCGCGCACAGAGTTCTTCTCAGGAGTAGATTGATCCCGGGGTGAGATTCATGAGCCAGGTCCGGGCAGGTCCAGACAAGGCCACATGAAAATATGTTGCCATCATAGCGGTGTTTCCACCTGTTGTCGTGATGGCGGTAACGTACACCTACAAAAACTCTGACGGGTTCGTTGTTCCATCGTATTTTTCCGGTAGGTGCGACCGGAACTTGGGTGGCCTGGATGCCGCACGAGATGATCCGCAAGAGTGGCGCAGCCCACACCGGCCAAAGGGACACCCGTTTGGGACCGGGTGCCCATTGGTGTCTGCGGTGCAACCGCAGTGAAGTCTTGATCGAGGTCGCGGCCATCGATGTTCTGGCGGAGCTCGCGGACCCTTTCCAGGAGACCCGGACATCCACTCCCGCACGCCTGCAGTTGAGCTATGCCCGGAGGTCATTGGTCTGTGTGCCCCTTACTGAGGGCGAGCGCACAGATGCTGACGCCTCGTGTTGGCGTCGGGATGACCATGTCTTCGATCTGGTAGAATGCGCCATGCCGAGCAGTCGGTCGACGTCGTCCCTCCATTGCTTCATGGCTCCTGGTGAAACCGTGGAGCTTGGAGGGTGTCGCAACAATTCCCTGGCCACCGACAATGCCCCCGGAGACGCCCTTGATGGAGTCTGGGACGTTTGCGCTGCTGTGTGCTGCCGTGCGGCGTGCACAGCAGGAGTACCTGGTATTGGGCGACTGGGAACCTGCGATGTGGAGGAAGCAACTTCTCCCTCCACCGCAAAGTCTACCGAAGTCTCGGCGTGGTGCTCAATGATCTGCACCATCATGCTTGGGCTAGGGATCAAGCAAAAACCTAATGCCTAGGCCCCTACCTGGCGCGCCAAATGTCGGAGAGCAAATCTCCGGCCGGGTGGCAGAGTGCACCCGCCCTAAATCCTAAGATGAGGAGGGGCTTAGGCGTTTTGCTTGATCGTTGGAATGAACGGGAAAAACTCAAGAACACACAAGGATTTAGAGTGGTTCGGGCTGCCGGAGCGTAATACCCTACTCCACTGTGAGATGTATGAGCTTGCGAGTCTAAGGTGTGATCTAAGATTGCGTGTGTGTGTAACGTCGCATGCCTCCCCTTTTATAGCTGAAGGGGGGCATGCACAAAGGCACTGGGCCCCAACATGTGGGCCTAGGGTCATAAAGAATATAGTACTTGGAGCCACTAATGTCTATTGCTGAGACAAACTTCTTGTGCCCTGACGCCCGAGATCTGCGTATCCTTGGCGTGCAGGGGAAGCTTCTTGTAGAAGGGAAGAGGAGTACAGTGCGCCGCTCGGCACGGGTGCACTATTTGCCAGTAGACTGATCAGACGCGCCGTCTACTGGATGGGTCTGACTTCGTCTACCAGCGGATGGGACAGGACGCATTAAGTGCCAAGAGGGCACATCGCCTGTCAGCGTGGTGGTAGGCGGCACATCCTCTCCGCAATGAATGCAAAGGCTGCATGGCTGTATGGACCTGCATCAGGCTCGACCTGCTGGCTTATGTCACGGGCCACACGCCACGCGGCAACAGCGAGCCTTCGCCTAAGCGGGAAGCGTATGGCAAGGCCTGGACACGTGCCGGCACCGGACCCCTACCCATGCCGGGGTCCTCTTTGTCCCGGGACCTTGCCAAGACCCGAGCCTTACCGGAGGGAGCCTGGAGCTTATTCGAGGGACCCGGCATGTCCTCTTGGGGGCTCTGGACCCGTTCGTACAGGGGTCCGGTGTCCCTTGGAGGTCCGGAGCCATCGATGCACCTCGAGATGTATTACCTTTCCTTGCCACGTGGTGCCCCTAGTCCCGCCCATGTGGTGGGGTCGGGAGCCGCTCTCCGTATGACCTGGAGGTGTGGTACGGGTGCAGCGCCTTCATACCGTAGAAGAGGGTACCGACAAGGGCAAACAAATCAAACGACAATAAAAGCGAGTAGACACGGTGTTTTGTTTTACCGAGGTTCGGTTCTAAAGAACCTAGTCCCCGTTGAGGAGGCCACAAAAGGCTGGGTCTATTTCAACCCTTTCCCTCTCTCTCAAACGATCACTTAGACCGAGTGAGCCTTCCCTTAATCACATGGGTCACTAAGACCCCGCAAGGACCACCACACACTTGGTGTCTCTTGCTTAGCTTTACAAGCACTTAGAAAAAGAGTGAGGAAGGAAGAAAAGGCAATCCAAGCAACAAGAGCGCAAATGAACACAAAAACTCTCTCTTACAAGTCACTAGGTGGTTGAGATGAATTTGGGACTTGGAGAGGATTTGATCTTTGGAATTGTGTGTTGGAGTGAGTGCTAGAGCTCTTGTATTGAATGTGAACTTCTGAAAAACTTGGATGGCAATGAATGAGGTGGTTGGGGGTTTTTATAGCCCTCAACCACGTCCTAGACGTTGGCAAAGGCGGCTGGCGATGGACGCACCAGACGGTCCGGTGCGCCACCGAACAGTCACTGTTCACTGTCCGGTACGCGCCACGTCAGCGCGTCCGTTAGGGTTTGAAGCAGTTGAGCGTTGGAGATCCTTGTCGTCTTGCTCCACCGAACAGTCCGGTGACCTCTGACTTCTGTGCTCTAACTTCTGTCGCGGCACTGTTCATCTCTGACATCTTCACAGTCGACCGTTGGCGCGGAGGGAGCCGTTGCTCCGCTGGTGCACCGGACAGTCCGGTGGCACACCAGACAGTCCAGTGAATTATAGCGGAGGCTGCACCTGGAATTCCCGAGAGTGGCTGGTTGGATTCAGCTCGAGCTTGGTGCACCGGACAGTGCACACCGGACAGTGTCTGGTGCACCGAAATTCAGCACACTCATGTCCTTTTGCTCCAAATAAATTTGAGTCCCCAACTTGAATTCTTTCTTGGTTTATGCTAAACCTTATGTACCTGAGATAAATCACATCTACCCAAACTAGTTAGTCCATATGGTTTGTGTTGGTCGTCAACCACCAAAATCTATTTATAGGAAATGGTTAACCCTATTTCCCTCTCAATCCCCCCCTTTTTGGTGATTGATGCCAACACTAACCAAAGCAAATATGAAGTGTAGAAATGTAACTAGTTTGCAATTGAGATAGATGTGCATAGGTTACTTAGAATTATACCAATTGAAAGACTTTAAACATATGACTAAGAATGAATGGATTGCTTTTCTTTTATTTAACATTTTGGACCACATTTGCACCACTTGTTTTGCAAATATTTTGGAAAAATCCTTTCAAAGATCATTTGCAAGTAGTCAAAGGTATAGGAATACGATTGTAAGAAGCATTTTAAAATTTGAAATTCCTCCCCCTATTTGAAATGACTTTTCCTTTGACTAAATAAAAGCTCCCCCTGAACGAATTCTCCTCTTAGCTTTCAAGAAGGTTTTGAAATACCAAATGATATACCAATTGAAATCTTATTTTACATACCAATTGAAAGTTAGATACCATTTGAAAATTCATCTTGAGGCAATCTCAAATACCAATTGAAATAAACTCAAAATACTCAAATACTATTTGAAATAAGATTTGTGATTTTTTTTGAAATGGTGGTGCGGTCCTTTTGCTTTGGGCTTAATACTTTCTCCCCCTTTGGCATTAAGCACCAAAAATGGAGAACTTGAGAGCCCTGGATAATTTCTCCTAATACTTTCTCCCCATCGATAAAGGAAATATGAGTGAAGGGTCATACCAATTGAGAGATGTAGAAGTAACGACAAAGGGTAAATGATACCATCAGAGTTGGAGTGGAAGCCTTGTCTTTGCCGAATACTCCATTTCCCTTTCAATCTAAGACTAATCATAGAGATAGACTCGAAAGAACATTAGTCTTAGCCTTGGCACAAGAAGAATAAGAAATATGCATTTGTACCAAATGAAAGAGACATGATCAAAGGTATATAAATTAGCTATGTGTGCAATGTTTCAATCAAAGTTCCGAGAATCAAGTATATTTAGCTCATTCCTAAGTTTGCTAAAAAGTTTTCTCATCTAGTGGTTTGGTAAAGATATTGGCTAATTGGTTGTTGGTGCTAACATAAGCAATTTTGATATCCCCCTTTTGCTGGTCATCTCTCAAAAAGTGATACGGATGTCTATGTGTTTCGTGTGGCTGTGTTCAACGGGATTATCTGCCATGCAGATTGCACTCTCATTATCACATAGGAGAGGGACTTTGCTCAACTTGTAGCCATAGCCCCTAAGGGTTTGCCTCATCCAAAGTAATTGTGCACAACAATGTCCTGCGGCAATATACTTGGCTTCGACGGTGGAAAGAGCTACAGAGTTTTGTTTCTTTGAAGCCCATGACACCAGGGATCTTCCTAGAAACTGACAAGTCCCTAATGTGCACTTTCTATCTATTTTACATTCGACATAATCGACATCGGAATACCCAATTAGATCAAAGGTAGATCCCTTGGGGTACCAAAGCCCAAACTTAGGAGTGTAAACTAAATATCTCATAAACCTAAGGTGAACTTCCTTAGGATTTGCCTGGAACCTTGCACACATGCATACATAAAGCATAATATCCAATCGAGATGCACATAAGTAAAGCAAAGAACCTATCATCGACCGGTATACCTTTTGATCTATGGATTTACCTCCCGTGTCGAGGTCGAGATGCCCATTGGTTCCCATGGGTGTCTTGATGGGTTTGTCATTCTTTATTCCAAACTTCTTAAGTATATCTTGAATGTACTTGGTTTGGCTGATGAAGGTGCCTTCTTGGAGTTGCTTGATTTAAAATCCAAGGAAATACTTCAACTCCCCCATCATAGACATATCGAATTTCTGTATCATGATCCTACTGAACTCTTCACAAGTTGACTTGTTAGTAGACCCAAATATAATATCATCAACATAAATTTGGCATATAAACAAGTCCTTTGCAATAGTTTTAGTGAAGAGAGTAGGATCGGCCTTTCCGACTTTGAAGCCATTAGTGATAAGAAAGTCTCGCAGGCATTCATACCATGCTCTTGGGGCTTACTTGAGCCCATAAAGCGCCTTTGAGAGTTTATACACATGGTTAGGGTACTCACTATCTTCAAAGCCAGGAGGTTGCTCAACATAGACCTCTTCCTCGATAGGTCCATTGATAAAGCTTGAAGCCATGGTAAGTAGCATAGGCAAGTAATATGCGAATTGATTCAAGCCTAGCTACGGGTGCATAGGTTTCATCGAAATCCAAACCTTCGACTTGTGAATATCCCTTTGCCACAAGTCGTGCTTTGTTCCTTCTCACCACACCATGCTTATCTTTCTTGTTGCGGAATACCCACTTGGTACCTACAACATTTTGATTAGGACGTGGAACTAAATGCCATACCTAATTCCTTGTGAAGTTGTTGAGCTCCTCTTGCATAGCCACCACCCAATCCAGATCTCTTAATGCATCCTCTATCCTATATGGCTCAATAGAAGACACAAAAGAGTAATGTTCACAAAAATGCGCAACTCGAGATCTAGTGCTTACCCCTTTATGAATGTCCCCAGGAATGGAGTTAATAGGGTGATCTCTTTGAATTGCTTGGTGGACTCTCGGGTGTGGCGGTCTTTGATCCCTAATTTATTAATCATCTTCCTTGTCTTGATTGTCATCATCTCCCCCTTGATCATTGTCTTCCTCTTGAGGTGGCTCATTGTCTTGATCTTCATCCTCTTCTTCTTGAGCCTCATCCTCATCTTGAGTTGGTGGAGATGCTTGCATGGAAGATGACGGTTGATCTTGTGTTTGTGGAGGCTCTTCAGATTCCTTAGGATACACATCGCCAATGAACATGTTCCTTAGTGCGACGCATGGAGCCTCTTCATCATCTAATTCATCAAGATCAACTTGCTCCATTTGGGAGCCATTAGTCTCATCAAACACAATGTCACAAGAAACTTTAACTAATCTAGTGGATTTGTTGAAGACTCTATATGCCCTTGTGTTTGAGTCATAACCTAGTAAAAAGCCTTCTACAGCTTTAGGAGCAAATTTAGAGCTTCTACATCTTTTAATAAGTATAAAACATTTGCTCCCAAAGACTCTAAAATATGAAACATTGGGCTTTTTACCAGTGAGGAGCTCATATGATTTCTTTTTGAGGATTCGGTGAAGATATAATCGGTTGATGGAGTAGCAGGCGGTGTTAATCGCCTCGGCCCAAAACCGGTCCGGTATCTTGTACTCATCAAACATGGTTCTTGTCATGTCCAATAGAGTTCTATTCTTCCTCTCCACTACACCATTTTGTTGAGGTGTGTAGGGAGAAGAGAACTCATGCTTGATGACTTCCTCCTCAAGAAATCCTTCAATTTGTGAATTCTTGAACTCCGTCCCGTTGTCGCTTCTAATCTTTTTGATTCTCAATCCGAATTCATTTTGAGCCCATCTTAAGAATCTCTTTAATGTCTCTTAGGTTTGAGATTTTTCCTGCAAAAAGAACACACAAGTGAAGCGAGAATAGTCATCCACAATAACAAGACAATACTTACTCTCGCCGATGCTTATGTAAGCGATCGAGCCGAATAGATCCATGTGAAGTAGCTCAAGCGGCCTGTCGGTCGTCATGATGTTCTTGTGTGGATGATGGACTCCAACTTGCTTCCCTGCTTGACATGCGCTACAATTCTTGTCCTTCTCAAAATGAATATTTGTTAGTCCTAAAATGTGTTCTCCCTTTAGAAGCTTGTGAAGATTCTTCATTCCAACATGGGCAAGTCAGCGATGCCAGAGCCAACCCATGTTAGTCTTAGCAATTAAGAAAGTGTCTAGTTCAGATTGATTATCATTAAAATCAACTAAGTATAGCTGACCATCTAGCACTCCCTTAAAAGCTATTGAGTCATCACTTCTTCTATAGACAGTAACACCTACGTCAATAAATAGACAGTTGTGGCCCATTTTGCATAATTGAGAAACAGATAGCAAATTTTAGTCTAAAGAATCTACGAGAAATACATTAGAAATGGAATGGTCAGGAGATATAGCAATTTTACCCAAACCTTTGACCAAACCTTGATTTCCATCCCCGAATGTGATACCTCTTTGGGGATCTTCATTTTCCTCATAGGAGGAGAACATCCTTTTCTCCCCTGTCATGTGGTTTGTGCACCCGCTATCGATTATCCAACTTGATCCACCGGATGCATAAACCTACAAAACAAATTTAGGCCATGTTCTTAGGTACCCAAATTGTCTTGGGTCCTTTTACATTAGAAACAAGCACCTTGGGTACCCAAACACAAGTCTTTGGACTCTCATGTTTGCCCCCCAACATATTTGGCAACTACTTTGCCTGATTTGTTAGTAAGCACATAAGAAGCATCAAAAGTTTTAAATGAAATATTATGTTCATTTGATGCATTAGGAATTTTCTTCTTAGGAATTTTAACATTAGTGGTATTCCTAGAACTAGAAGCTTCATTTTTATACATAAATGCATGATGAGAGACAGAATGAGGTTTCCTAGTATGAATTTTCCTAATTTTGTGCTCAGTATAGTTTGCAGGATATAAAATGTAGCCTTTACTATCCTAAACCATGGGAGCCTTGCCCTTCACAAAATTAGACAATTTCTTAGGGGCATTAAGCTTGACATTGCTTTGGCTCCCTTGTTGGAACCCAATGCCATCCTTAATGCAGGGCGTCTCCCATTATAGAGCATGCTTTTAGCAAATTTAAACTTTTCATTTTCAAGTTCATGCTCGTCAATTTTGGCATTTAATGTGGCTATGTGATCATTTTGTTGTTTAATCATAGCAAGGTGATCATTAATAGCTTCAACATTAATGTCTATGGCGGAACCGCCCGAATTATTCCAGCTTAAGTGCCTCAGTCACGCCTTAGAGGCCGCAACACACTTAAATCGGAATAACCCGTCAGTCCCTTAGATCAAGTCTGATAAAGCCACTCATCCAGGATCAAATACCACCAGCTCACTCGAAGGTGAGTCATAGAAGAAATACAATAAAACAGGAAACCTCAATTTAAAGTACTGGAGTTATTACATAAATCGGAGTTTTTCAAATAAACTGAAATAGGTTCATAAGGTAGTCTGCAGCGGATAATCGATATCGTCGAAAAGTGAGGAATAAGGCAAGGCCTAGCCCACTACTCCTCCTGCTCCTCTCCTGCTGGAGCAGCATCCCACTCGACCGTCCAACCCGGTGGCAGGGTGGTAGGCCAAGTCACACCATCAACCATATCCTGAAGCGTACCTGCAAAAATTATGCCACAAGCAAGGCTGAGTATACTAATACTCAGCTAGACTTACCCGGTGTGAGGAATCTACTCCTCTACCTCTAGACCATGCAGCTGTTTGGCTGAGGGGTTTGGTTTGCCAAAAGCACTAGCTGAGTCTAAAATCAATTTTTAGCTTTTCCAATTCTAGTATCATTAATTTAGCTAAGTTTGCTCTTTCTAAGCATACATGGTAACAATCATTTAATACAATCATCATGTTATCTCATGTAATCCCACTACAACAATATTGACCTTCTATGACATTCTGATGGTATCATAAGCGTCACAGAAGGTGCGTAATTGAAGGTCTTCTGTGACGAAACATAAAAAATTATGACATTCCTAAGGAGGAATATTCTAAGGAATGTCATTATTTATTATGTTTCTTCACAGAAGATCTTCAATTACGCACCTTCTGTGACACTTATGATACCATCAAAATGTCATAGAAGGTCAAAATTCTTGTAGTGTCCTCATTTCACTTCTTACTCAATGTAGTACAAGGGGTCAAGCAGTCTCATTAGTTGCGAGAAGCAGACGATTCGAATTGAGTTTTAACCTTGCAAGGTAAACCTAAACACACGACATGTAGGGGCACTCCATCCCCACACACGTCAACCGTCCCCATCGATTCCCCGTTCGTGGCCAGGCCTCACCGCCTTGGCATACAATGCTCCACTGACCCCAACTGACGCCGTGTAGTGACCACACTTGTACCCACCATAGCTAGCATGGGAGACCCAGTCTCAGGACGCGTGAGGGGTAAAGTCCGCGCCCGGCTTCACTCAGGTACTAGGTTTTCTGGTTACCATATTTCCCGACATATGCTTAGTACATTCAAACGCTTGACTCAGGTATCCACACATTAATCCTTAATTTCTTTTTCCAGTCTCATGGGCAAGGCATCCACCCTGGATCCAAGTCCATAGACCATCATAGCTCTCGTTATCAAGATGAATACAATCAATTCCTGACCTCACGCGAGTGCTAGAAAAATCACTCGACTTCTACCAAGATCCTGATTTAGCAAAGCATCTACTCGACCTAGCATACTAGTATCCATCTCAAAAAGGAATCCTGAGTTCATGCAATTAAGGGTTTCAAGCAACTCTTACACTTATGTGCACATTACAAGCCTACAAACATTAAGTGTAGTAAAGTAGCATATATAAACGGTTATGCATAAAACCGGGGCTTGCCTTCAATTTCTGGGGCTGCGGGGAGATCCTCGATGGCAGGCTCGGGAGCTGGCTCTTGATCTTCCTCGTGGATAGCTCCTTGCTCAGGGATGAGCACGTACTCTCCGTCAGCGAGGTTGCTGTAACACCCCTGGTGTTACTTCTACTAAAACATGAGCATAACATCATAAGCATTGGCATTGCATATGTTTGACACATCTAGAGTGCATTCACTAGGTAAAATTTCAAACAAGTTGTATTGTTTTGGGTGTTTTGCAAATAGAACCCTGGAATAGGGGACTTAACCCTAAATAGGGACCAAAAGGGTAAAACATGACCCAAATTGAGAAAACCCTAAGGTTTAAGTAAAACAATCATAGAATGTTACCAAAGATGGATCTACATTACATTCATACCCCTGAGATACCAAAAACTCTAATTGGAACCCTGGAAAACCCTAAATCCAAACCCTAGGGGCCTATGTGCAAAAATAGTGCACTTGTGGACTAAAATGTAAAAACCATGTTAAATAAGTATCTTAAGTCATATGGTTCCCAATCATGAGGGTTTGCAATCTAAAACTTGAGATTTGGACTTAAGTGCAAAAGAGCCACACTTGACTCATGTGATGAAGTCTGAATTTCAGTGTGATTGCTTCAACTTTGAGCCCTTGTATCCTTCAAATTAATGAGAATTTGCCCTAGGTCACCACATCAACTTGTAGACCAAACAAAGGAGAACAATTTTGCTTAAGAGTGTAAGCATAGTTGTTGAGAAAAAATTGGAAATAATTAAGCCCAAAGTTGGACTGTCAGACTACATAAAGTCTGAAATCAGACTAAAAGTGGAATGGCATGAACTTCAAGCTCAATCTCAAGCAAGATCCATTGACTTTTTGTGGGAGCACAATATAGCAAAGTTGTAGCTGGTTTATAGCACTACAATATTGCTGCAGAGATTTTGACATGTTGCCATGGAAATCTGAGAGAAAATCGAGTTCAAAGGTTGACTGTCAGGCCAACTGGATGGAGATCGCCATGGTACAGTGTCCCAAGGGGATCAGATTGCCAGCGCAACAGCTTCACCGCCGACGACCGATTTCCGCCGCGATTCGTGCCGCCGCCGGTCCAATTTGTGCTCGGGGTGAGTGGATAACACCGGTGTACGTCGCTGGGGATAAACTCCGACCGATAAACAATTCCGGCCGTCGTACCATGGTCACCGCGATGGAAACCGATAAGAACGCCGGTGACTATCGTCACACGACCTTGTGCCACGTGCCTGAGTACCTCCACCGCATCGCCGTAAGCCTTAGTGACACTCCGTTGATCGCCGGGATGACCGCCACGGTAGAGGCCACGAATCCACTGCGCTAGTGCTCTTCCTTTCCTCCGACCGCCGCGCGTCGTCATCCTAATTCCCGGCCGCCGCTCTTGCTTCCTATAAATTGAGCCCTCCGTCAGCTCCGCAACATCACCACGCACTCAACCACCCAGCATTGCCCCCAGCCGATCACCAGCGAGCTCGAATTTTGGGTTTTCCCCAATTCGGTTTCCGCCACCGCGAAGAACACCTCGCCGTGGCCAGTGCAAATCAGGTCTGATCCTGTCGTGCTTAGTTTTGTTCTAGCATCCTCATGTGTCTGTGATGCTCACCGACCCACCCAATTGAATTAGACTGCCACCGTTCGCCGGGAACACGGGCAGGTGTCCGCGATAACCACAGTCACCGTGGCCAGGGCGTTGTAGTGTGCCATTGGTGAAATTGACTTAGGGGAATGGTTCTAGGGAGATCCAATTCAGTGTTCGCCACTCGGGGCCGCCAGTCTTGGTCCCTCCAGCCGGTCCAGGCGCTCGCCGAAGCTCTGCTGCGCTCGGCGCCGTCGGGGACCCCATCGCGTGAAGGAATAGAACCTCAAGGGCTTTTCTCCAAACGGTCAGCGACTTAGGAAAATAGTAAAGGAACCTGCTTCGAGTTAACCATAACACCGAGGCCCTTTTCGCAAAACAGCCAGTGCGGGCGCGGGCGCGCGCGCTTTCCTGTGTTAGTTGGGCCGCCTGGGCTGAAATCAGCCCAGGACTATTCATTCTTTTCTCTTTTCTTTTTCGAGCAGAACTCCAACAATTTTAGAAAATGGCAGAAAAATCCTAAAAATGTCAAACCAATTTTCATAGATTCCTTATTTTTCATAGTATTTAATAAAAATAGTTTTAAGATTTTTAGGGCAATTAGGGATTTTTGGGTCATTTAAAATAGCTTAAAACATTGATTCTGGATTTTTAGAGAATAGATAATAAATCCAAAAATGCCCAAAATTTTTATATGAACTCTACACATTATTTAGAAGCCTTGGGAGAGTTTGGTTTGATTTGGACCTTGTTTGATAACTAGAACCCAAAACCCCTACCCCCTTCCCTTTGAATTCCTTTACTAACTCCGGAAACCCTAAATTCTCGGAGTTCCGTGGAGGAAAGTTGTATTCAAGATTTTAGATAATAAATTCTTATTATCTTTGCACTCTCATGAGCATTACATGGCATTCATTCTTATATATACCTATATGGTTATATTTAGAAAACGAAGAAGAAGTCGAAGTAACCGAAGAGAAGACACCACCACCTTCGGAATCTTAGGCAGGAAATTGTTTCTACTTTGATATCTGCGGATCTGAGCCTGACTCACCTATAAACGAAGGCAAGCCCCAGTGCATTTGCCACCCTCCTTGATGTTTTTAAAATCTTTCTCACTTGCTTGATGCATTAGGTGATAGGAGTTGATTGCTAAAACAATTCCTGCATTACCTTCCTTGAATTTGATTACCTTCCTTTATCACCATTTTACAAAAGATTTTGATGCTTAGCCTTGCTTTAGAAAAACAAAATGTTTTGTTTTTACAAAAGATGATGTGCCAAAAGTGGGTGGGATGTTTTCGAAAATAAAACTTGATGGTGGATCCATCATGGCCGTGATGGGTTCAACATCGGAAAAGATGTACCTCTGCCAGGTACCAAACTTTGGGTTTGAAATGATTAAGCTGAGACCGGGCGGGTAACTTGCACGAGAAGGGAGTCTCGGTGTAGTGTCTCCGTCTAAGTCGATTAAGGACCGTGTCGATGTAGGCCTTATGACCGAGGACCCTTTAACTGGTCACATGCCTCGTCATGGGTAAGCCTTGCCTCGGGCAGACTAAGGCCAGAATAAGATAACACAGAATGGGCGTGGAGCGGTGGCGAGAGTAGCGTGTACCCTCCATGGCAAGAGGCCGGACGATGGTGTATCTGTGCTCTCGGTTGGCGTGAACCTGATCTGGTCTTAAGAACCCCGGTGGCGGGTTGACATATGCAAGGGTTAAGTGCTACATATGTCATGTGATTGGAGATCCTCAGCTGAGTGTACCTTCGCGGTTATGAAGACTTGGTCACTGACCTATACGTAGAAATCCACTAAAGATGATGAGTTTGTTAAGAAATTGGCTAGTGCAGGTCAAGTGATTGAACTAGGGTAGAAAGAACTCTAGTTGCAAGTAATTTTACTTAACTTGACAAATAAAACTGGATTTTTAAGGATCCACTTTTAGTAAGCATTTCTGCAAAACAGAGTCTTTGATTATTGAGAAGCCTTACCTTGACTCCCTTATAACCAGCATACCCTTGAGAGTCTTTTCTTTAGTCGGGTAAGACTTGCTGAGTAATTCCATACTCAGGGTTTTATTCCCCGTTGTTTTTAGGTGAGGAAGCGACAAACTTTTGTTGCTTCTGTTCTAAGGTGGTACCAAAGGAAGAACGCCAGGAATGAAGTGCGGGTGGAAAGGATCCTCCATTAGAACTTTTGTTTAAAACTTTATGGGAGGAGTTTTTGCCTCCCTTGGTATGTAATAATATTACTCTGCACTCCTAGGATATATTTTGGTCTGTTCATATTCAACTTTATCTTACTTTTAAATAAAGGTAAGTTTATGTAATTGCTTCCGCATTCTCATAACTCCGATGCTTGTAATGTCTGCGTGACGGGTGAAACGCTCTTGGGAAAGGTAAGAAAAGCAGATACCAAACTTGTCAAGTGATTCAGGGGCACCTACAGGGTTGTCTGAGGTCCGTGGGACAAGGACAACTGTAGGTGGGCCTAATTACTTAGGAGGTTCCGTCACAGCTGGTATCAGAGCGAAGCCCTAATCTGCAGATATTATGAGGCATCTTCAAAAGGATTTTCTAAAGGCTTATCTCGAAAATCTCTTCCCTTCTTACCTAAGTATTTCTGAAGAGTTTATCTTAAAGACCAGATAGTAAGAGTGCAACATATAGAAGGTGTGAATCAACTAAGGTTGATTCTGTAATTACACATGCATCATGCTAAGAATTATGCTAATAAAATTTTCCCCCTTAGAAAAATGCCACCGCGCACGAGGAGAACTGCGCGCAAGCATACTGGACCGATTGGTGTGCCATGTCATCAGCTGGCCCCAAGACATGATGATAGCAGTAGTGGAAGTAACAATCCGATAGGGGATCTTGAAGCACAAGTGAATCGGCTCCAAGCGGAACTCTGCCGCAGGACTGATATATGGGTCGCCGATGGCGACAGAATTAATGAGTTGAGAAGTGACGTCCGCCACCTGCGAGATCAGCTCGCGGACAGAGATTTAGCGCTCGACTAGGTAGTTCAATCTCATTCGCTTGCTTGGGCCAAGGAGGCAACAGCTCAAGCTCGAGTAGCAGAGCTCAACTCGGCCATTGACGACCTGCAGACTTATTGCAATACTTTACACGAAGAAGTTCATGTACTATATTCGCAACTGCACCCCAGTGAACCTGTGGATCCTATCGGGACGGAAGCCGGACCCTCGCATGTAGCGGGAGAAGCGCTTGGTGGTGAGTTGGACCTTTTCAGGCCCCCTCCCTCTATGAGGTTGGTCGATGAATGGTCTCTCACACCCGACGACGAGGCTGCCAGGAGCAACCGGAAGCAGGAATAGTGGTGTAATAGTAGAAATAGAAGTAGTGTATTGTATAATAGGTAGTGTACTCCTGTTGTAAAAATTCGAGTCTGTAACATTACTCTTTTTAGTAATGTAAAATGGATGGTTTTCTTTGGCATGTCATATTGTTTCCAAATGTTTGTTGCCACAGATGCCTTCTAGGACTCGTGCACAGGACGGAGCTAGTACCTCCCGTGGGAGGGAGGCAACGCCAAATCCACCTCCAGTCCCTCCCACACTTGCCGAGGCTATCGCCGCCTTGGTAAACGCGACCACGGATAATACCCATTTTCGATGAGAAATGTCGGGTCAACAGTTCCAACAACAAGGCGGGCGGGGTTATCAACAGGGCCCCCGTGAAACCTCTTACTTGGACTTCTCCGAGACGCGCCCACCGTTGTTCGTTAAGGCGGAAGACCCTTTAGAAGCGGACGAATGGGTCCGCGTCATCAAGAAGAAATTTGGACTTATTCGGTGTTCCGAAATTCAGAAGCCCCTATTTGCGGCACAGCAATTGCGTGGCCCTGCCAGCACCTGGTGGGGAAATTTTGTTGCCGTACAACCGGCTGGTCATCAAGTAACCTGGGATGAGTTCAAGTTAGCCTTCAGAGAACATTATGTGCCTGAGGGAGTCCTCCACCTGAAACAGGAGGAATTTATGAAGCTAAGGCAAGGAGGGGATACTGTTAATTAGTATCTCAATAAATTTAATCATTTATCCCAGTACACAATCGATCAAGTGAACACAGATGTGAAGAAGAATTGTTTTATGAGAGGTTTAAATGTTCGACTGTAAAGAAAGATGGCAACCTGCATCGATCTTACTTATGGAAGAGCTGTCAGTATAGCATTGGCAGTTGAAGCAAAGTATGCAGGCACCGGAAAATCCAAGGGTTTTGGAGGTGACAGGCCTAGTCAGGGCCCGGTGAAAAGGCAACGGTTTGTTATCCGGCCTTCCAACTAGAATCGCTCTTTCTCTCGTCCACCCTCCTTCCCTTTTAAGCAACCAGTATTTATCCGTCCCAATAATGCCCCCACTGCAACAAGTCAGCCGGGTGCCCTAGACACTCGATTCCCTGCCCTACCCAGTTCATCAACGGGATGCTTCAATTGTGGAAAGTCTGGGCATTTTATCAAGGATTGCCCTTATCCGAAGTAGAACAAGTCAAACAATCCACAAGGATCTGGGAATTCATCTCAAGCCAAGGGAAATACTATGGGCAAAATACAAAGAAGACAGGACGCATATATTATACGCAAGTGGCCACCACACCGGACGGTGAGCCGGTAATGATGGATACGTTCCTTGTGGCCAATCATCCCGCATTTATTCTCTTTGATTCTGGTGCTTCGCATACATTCATCAGCAAGAAATTTGTGGAGCAACATTGCATTTCATACCATGAATCAAAAGAAGGGTTTAAAATTCTCTCACTTGGGGGACAAATATTTATTAGAGAAGTGGCCTATCAAGTGCCCATAACATTGGTCGGATGGGACTTTCCTACTAATATGATTGTTCTGAAAGGCCAAGACATAGATGTCATTTTGGGCATGAATTGGTTGGCCAAACATAAAGCAACCCTCAACACTGATCAGAGAATTATTAGGTTGAGTCATAACCAAGAGGAAATTCTTTTGCCTATCCCCATTCCAACCAAAACTACTGGCAGAGTTTATGAATCCATTATACCGGATATCAAGGATATTCCGGTAGTGTGTGAGTTCCCAGATGTCTTTTCAGAGGATTTGCCTGGATTGCCACCTGAAAGGGATGTAGAGTTTGTAATTGAGTTGAAGCCCAATACGGCTCCCATATCTAGAAGATCGTACCGAATGCCTCCAAATGAGTTGGCAGAACTAAAGATTCAATTACAAGGTCTACTTGAGAAAGGATTCATCTGGCCAAGCTCGTCGCCATGGGGTTGTCTAGCCATATTCGTCAAGAAGAAGGATCAAACTTTACGGATGTGTGTGGATTATCGACCCCTGAATGAGGTCACTATCAAGAACAAGTACCCTCTTCCACGGATTGGCATTCTATTTGATCAACTGACTGGAGCGAGGGTATTCTCCAAGATTGATCTCAGATCGGGCTATCATCAGATCTGTATTCGGCCCGAGGATATACCAAAGACCGCATTCACTACACGGTATGGATTATTTGAATACCTAGTAATGTCTTTCGGACTGACAAATGCTCCTGCCCACTTCACTTATTTGATGAACTCGGTATTCATGCCCGAGTTGGACAAGTTCATGGTGGTCTTCATAGATGATATTTTAATATATTCCAAGAATGAAGAGGAGCATGCCCAACACTTACGGATCATGTTAACGCGCTTGAGAGAACATCAGTTATATGCCAAGTTCAGCAAATGCACGTTTTGGCTGGAAGAAATTCAATTTCTGGGACATGTACTGTCTGCCAGGGGGATTGCGGTGGATCCCAGCAAAGTCAAGGACATTTTGGAGTGGAAACCCCCGACCATTGTTCATCAAGTCCGAAGTTTCCTTGGACTGGCTGGTTATTACCGCCGATTTATACCAGATTTTTCTAAGCTTGTGAAGCCAATCACAAGTTAATTGAAGAATGATACTAAATTCAATTGGTCTTCAAAATGTAATGCAGCTTTTGAACAATTGAAAGTATTATTAACCACTGCTCCGGTATTGGCTCAACCGGATATCAATAAGCCCTTTGATGTGTATTGTGACGCATCGGGCAGTGGTCTCGGTTGTGTGTTAATGCAAGAAGGCCGAGTAATCGGGTATGCTTCAAGGCAGTTGCGCCGGCATGAGGAGGATTATCCTACTCATGATCTGGAGTTAGCTGCAGTGGTTCATGCCCTGAAAATCTGGCGTCATTATCTGCTGGGTAATGTCTGTCATATTTATACAGACCATAAAAGCTTGAAGTATATCTTCACCCAGTTAGAGTTGAACATGATACAAAGGCGATGGCTCGAGCTGATCAAGGATTATGAATTAGAAATCCATTATCACCCAGGCAAAGCAAATATAGTGGCAGATGCACTCAGTCGCAAGGCTTCCTGCCATTGTCTAACAATGAGGACTTCTGACATTACATTATGCCAAGAGATGGAGAAGTTAAACCTGGGAATGATTCAGCATGGAACTTCAAATCATGTGAAGCTAGAGTCAGTCATCTTACAAAGGATAATTGATGCACAGAAAGATGATAAGGGTATGAAACACATCTGTGAGAAGATAAGGGCTGGAAAAGCCAAATGTTTCAAAGAAGATGATCAAGGTGTTGTATGGTTCAACAACCGCATAGTTGTGCCAAAAAATGAAGAACTCCGCCAGCAAATTTTAGATGAAGCACATCTTAGTCGCTATTCTATTCATCCTGGAAGCACTAAGATGTATCATGATCTAAAGTAGCACTACTGGTGGACGAAAATGAAGATCGAGATTGCACGCTATGTGGCCAGGTGTGACACTTGCAGACGTGTCAAGGCCATACACATGAAGACTGCAGGTCCATTACAATCTTTACCTATCCCAACATGGAAATGGGAAGATATAAGTATGGACTTTATTGTGGGATTGCCCATGACCGCAAAAGGATATGACTCTATCTGGGTTATTGTTGATCGGCTCACGAAAATTGCTCACTTTCTGCCAGTCAAGACATATTACCCGGTTCTTACCTATGCGGAATTATACATTGCTCGCATTCTCAGTTTGCATGGTGTTCCGAAGACTATAGTGTCGGATCGTGGACCTCAATTCGTATCCAAATTCTGGGAAGAACTTCATAAGTCCCTGGGTACCAAATTGCTCCACAGTTCGGCCTATCATCCTCAAACAAGTGGGCAGACTGAGAGGGTCAATCAAATACTTGAAGATATGCTACGGGCATGTGTTCTGGAATTCCCACAAAAATGGGATGAATGCTTGCCGTTAGCGGAATTCTCATATAATAATAGCTATCAAGAAAGCATCAAGATGGCACCTTTCGAAGCTTTATATGGACGACGATGTCGTACTCCGCTAAATTGGTCTGAACCTGGTGAAAGGTACTTCTTTAGGCCTAATATGGTGAAAGAAACCGAAGAAAAGGTTCAGAAAATAATTCATAATTTGAAGAAAGCTCAAGCTCATCAGAAAAGTTATGCGGACAAACGGCGAATGCCTTTGTATTTTCTGATTGGAGATTATGTTTATTTGAAGGTCTCCCCGATGAAGGGGGTATCACGTTTCGGGGTTAAAGGGAAGCTTGCACCCCGGTACATTGGTCCTTTCCCTATACTTGAGCAATGTGGACCAGTGGCATACCGACTCCAACTACCCGAAACCTTGTCTGTTGTGCATAATGTGTTCCACGTGTCACAATTGAAGAAGTGTCTTCGGGTTCCCGATCAAACCATTGAAGTGACAGATGTTGTCATTGAACCAGACACTTGACATATTCCGAGCATCCCATCCGAGTCTTGGATCAAAAGGACAGGATTACCCGAAGAAAAACTTTCATGTTTTACAAGATACAGTGGAACCAACATTTCGAAGATGAGGCTACATGGGAAACTCAAGACTTCTTAGATAGGAATTTCCCAGGCTTTTTGGCCTCATGTAATTTGTAAAGCATGTATAGCTACTATAATAAAGGAATAAATCCCCAAACCACCCCTGCCTTGTACCAAGAATAAGGAAATAAAGATGTGATGTGTTTCCTTTTCCATTACTTACCCTAGGACTTTAAATCTCGGGACGAGATTCTTTTATGGGGGGAAGGATGTAACACCCCTGGTGTTACTGCTACTAAAATTTGAGCATAACATCATAAGCATTGGCATTGCATATGTTTGACACATCTAGAGTGCATTCACTAGGTAAAATTTCAAACAAGTTGTATTGTTTTGGGTGTTTTGCAAATAGAACCCTAGAATAGGGGACTTAACCCTAAATAGGGACCAAAAGGGTAAAACATGACCCAAATTGAGAAAACCCTAAGGTTTAAGTAAAACAATCATAGAATGTTACCAAAGATGGATCTACATTACATTCATACCCCTGAGATACCAAAAACTCTAATTGGAACCCTGGAAAACCCTAAATCCAAACCCTAGGGGCCTATGTGCAAAAATAGTGCACTTGTAGACTAAAATGTAAAAACCATGTTAAATAAGTATCTTAAGCCATATGGTTCCCAATCATGAGGGTTTGCAATCCAAAACTTGAGATTTGGACTTAAGTGCAAACGAGCCACACTTGACTCATGTGATGAAGTCTGAATTTCAGTGTGTTTGCTTCAACTTTGAGCCCTTGTATCCTTCAAATTAATGAGAATTTGCCCTAGGTCACCACATCAAACTTGTAGACCAAACAAAGGAGAACAATTTTGCTTAAGAGTGTAAGCATAGTTGTTGAGAAAAAATTGGAAATAATTAAGCCCAAAGTTGGACTGTCAGACTACTTAAAGTCTGAAATCAGACTAACAGTGGAATGGCATGAACTTCAAGCTCAATCTCAAGCAAGATCCATTGACTTTTTGTGGGAGCACAATATAGCAAAGTTTTAGCTGGTTTATAGCACTACAATATTGTTGCAGAGATTTGGACATGTTGCCATGGAAATCTGAGAGAAAATCGAGTTCAAAGGTTGACTGTCAGGCCAACTGGATGGAGATCGCCATGGTACAGTGTCCCAAGGGGATCAGATTGCCAGCGCAGCAGCTTCACCGCCGACGACCGATTTCTGCCGCGATTCGTGTCGCCGCCGGTCCAATTTGTGCTCGGGGTGAGTGGATAACACCGGTGTACGTCGACGGGGATAAACTCCGGCCGATAAACAATTCCGGCCGCCGTACCATGGTCACCGCGGTGGAAACCGATAAGAACGCCGGTGACTGCCGTCGCACGGCCTTGTGCCACATGCCTGAGTACCTCCACCACATCGCCGTAAGCCTTAGTGACTCTCCGTTGATCGCCGGGATGACCGCCACGGTAGAGGCCACGAATCCACTGCGCCAGTGCTCTTCCTTTCCTCCGACCGCCGCACGTCGTCATCCAAATTCCCGGCCGCCGCTCTTGCTTCCTATAAATTGAGCCCTCCGTCAGCTCCGCAACATCACCACGCACTCAGCCACCCAGCATTGCCCCCAGCCGATCACCAGCGAGCTCGAATTTTGGGTTTTCCCCAATTCGGTTTCCGCCACAGCGAAGAACACCTCGCCGCGGCTAGCGCAAATCAGGTCAGATCCTATCGTCCTTAGTTTTGTTCTAGCATCCTCATGTGTATGTGATGCTCACCGACCCACCCAATTGAATTAGACTGCCACCGTTCGCCGGGAACACAGGCAGGTGTCTGCGATAACCACGATCACCGTGGTCAGGGCGTTGTAGTGTGCCATTGGTGAAATTGACTTAGGGGAATGGTTCTGGGGAGATCCAATTCAGTGTTCGCCACTCGGGGCCGCCAGTCTTGGCTCCCTCCGGCCGGTCTAGGTGCTCGCCGGAGCTCGGCTGCGCTCAGCGCCGTCGGGACCTCATCACATGAAGGAATAGAACCTCAAGGGCTTTTCTACAAACGGTCAGCGACTTAGGAAAATAGTAAAGGAACCTGCTTCGAGTTAACCATAACACCAAGGCCCTTTTCGCAAAACAGCCAGCGTGGGCGCGGGCGCGCACGCTTTCCTGTGTTAGTTGGGCCGTTTGGGCTAAAATCAGCCCAGGACTATTCATTCTTTTCTCTTTTCTTTTTCGAGCAGAACTCCAACAATTTTAGAAAATGGCAGAAAAATCCTAAAAATGTCAAACCAATTTTCATAGATTCCTTATTTTTCATAGTATTTAATAAAAATAGTTTTAAGATTTTTAGGGCAATTAGGGAATTTTGGGTCATTTAAAATAGCTTAAAACATTGGTTCTGGATTTTTAGAGAATAGATAATAAATCCAAAAATGCCCAAACTTTTTATATGAACTCTACACAATATTTAGAAGCCTTGGGTAGAGTTTGGTTTGATTTGGACCTTGTTTGGTAACTAGAACCCAGAACCCCTACCCCTTGCCCTTTGAATTCCTTTACTAACTCCGGAAACCCTAAATTCTCGGAGTTCCGTGAAGGAAAGTTGTATTCAAGATTTTAGATAATAAATTCTTATTATCTTTGCACTCTCATGAGCATTACATGGCATTCATTCTTATATATATAACTATATGGTTATATTTAGAAAACAAAGAAGAAGTCGAAGTAACCGAAGAGAAGACACCACCACCTTCGGAATCTCAGGCAAGAAATTGTTTCTACTTTGATATCTGCGGATCCGAGCCTGACTCACCTATAAACGAAGGCAAGCCCCGGTGCATTTGCCACCCTCCTTGATGTTTTTAAAATCTTTCTCACTTGCTTGATGCATTAGGTGATAGGAGTTGATTGCTAAAACAATTCCTGCATTACCTTCCTTGAATTTGATTACCTTCCTTGATCACCGTTTTACAAAAGATTTTGATGCTTAGCCTTGCTTTAGAAAAACAAAATGTTTTGTTTTTACAAAAGATGATGTGCCAAAAGTGGGTGGGATGTTTTCGAAAATAAAACTTGATGGTGGATCCATCATGGCCGTGATGGGTTCAACATCGGAAAAGATGTACCTCTGCGAGGTACCAAACTTTGGGTTTGAAATGATTAAGCTGAGACCGGGAGGGTGACTTGCACGAGAAGGGAGTCTCGGTGTAGTGTCTCCGTCTGAGTCGATTAAGGACCGTGTCGATGTAGGCTTGATGACCAAGGACCCTTTAACTGGTCACATGCCTCGTCATGGGTAAGCCTTGCCTCGGGTAGACTAAGGCCAGAATAAGATAACACGGAATGGGCGTGGAGCGGTGGCGAGAGTAGCGTGTACCCTCCGTGGCAAGAGGCCGGACGGTGGTGTATCTGTGCTCTCGGTTGGCATGAACCTGATCTGGTCTTAAGAACCCCGGTGGCGGGTTGACATATGCAAGGGTTAAGTGCTACATATGTCGTGTGATTGGAGATCCTCGGCTGAGTATAATCGATTCGGATCGCCGTACCTTCGCGGTTATGAAGACTTGGTCACTGACCTATACGTAGAAATCCACTAAAGATGATGGGTTTGTTAAGAAATTGGCTAGTGCAGGTCAAGTGATTGAACTAGGGTAGAAAGAACTCTAGTTGCAGGTAATTTTACTTAACTTGACAAATAAAACTGGATTATTAAGGATCCACTTTTAGTAAGCATTTCTGCAAAACAGAGTCTTTGATTATTGAGAAGCCATACCTTGACTCCCTTATAACCAGCATACCCTTGAGAGTCTTTTCTTTAGTCGGGTATGACTTGCTGAGTAATTCCATACTCAGGGTTTTATTCCCTGTTGTTTTTAGGTGAGAAAGCGACAAACTTTTGTTGCTTCTGTTCTAAGGTGGTACCAAAGGAAGAACGCCAGGAATGAAGTGCGGGAGGAAAGGATCCTCCATTAGAATTTTTGTTTAAAACTTTATGCGAGGAGTTTTTGCCTCCCTTGGTATGTAATAATATTACTCTGCACTCCTAGGATATATTCTGGTCTGTACATATTCAACTTTATCTTACTTTTAAATAAAGGTAAGTTTATGTAATTGCTTCCGCATTCTCGTAACTCCGATGCTTGTAATGTTTGCGTGATGGGCGAAACGCTCTTGGGAAAGGTAAGAAAAGCAGATACCGAACTTGTCAAGTGATTCAGGGGCACCTACAGGGTTGTCTGAGGTCCGTGGGACAAGGACAACTGTAGGTGGGCCTAATTACTTGGGAGGTTCTGTCACAGCTGCAATCTAATGAATGCAATGAGTAAGATATATGCTTGGCATGATATGCAACTTAGCAACTAAAATTGTAGGGTGAAAGATTAATTAACAGGGAATAGAGCTAAGTCTTGCTATTAGAGATTTCTGGGGTATACTTAGTAAGTTTGGGTTAAGTTTGATTACTGAATGGTTAGACCATTTTTAGTGTTCTACTGATTTCCCTTTTTATATCTTAGTGATATTTTAACAAGATTCTTAGCTGCAATTATTGCGGTGATCTTATTAATCTTTCCAATCCATCTTTTTATTTCTATTTCTTTTATGCCCTTAAGGTGAGTTTGAACTACAAGATAGTTTTACAAATTTCCAAAAATTCTGTAAAACTTACAGTGGCTTCTCACTGGTGTATAACTCTCTGTCTCAAAATTTGAGGCTTAAAAAGTGAGGGGTTCTCTCTGTACAAAATTATTAAATATCAAAGCAGAAGGGGTGTTTTGAACTACAACTCCCTTCTTACAGTGGGTTATTCTCTAAGGCTTATTTTTGCTGACATTTAGGTGTAATAACATGGTCTTGTACAAATTTTCAGCCACTAATACTTAATGGTTATTTTACTCTGATTTTCTAAAGTTTCTAGTCAAAGGGGTGCTTTCTACTACCATTATACTTGAAAAATATCAAACAACAGATTTCTAAATTTTCTTATCTTCTTCTTTGTGCAAGAGCAGTCATTCTAAAATTTGGTAACCTTTTGCTTAAGGGAAAGGGTGGTAGGAATTTATTGAATTAAATGGCTCTTTTTCATAAGGTAGGGGCAATGAGTGTTATTCTGTAGTTTTGAATAGGTTTTACATTTTTCTCTGGTGGTCTATTCCATTAATAATCTAGTAAAAATTTGTTTGCCCATTGTTGCACACTTTTTGGCTTACTTATGATTTAATTTGAATATGGCTAAATACCAAGTTTTATTTGTTCAACCCACTTAAGATGATGGGCTGGGGTGTTTATTATTTTTGTAGGAGTGTTCTAGTAGTTAGGAGTCTACTAGATTTTTCTTACTAATTTTAAAATGGTCCTTATATTTTTAATAATGGCCTTTCTGGTTTTATTAGGGCCTAATAAAACATTCCACCTTGAATTTGTTCTGGACTAGGGTTCTTTATATTTTTCCTAAGTTCTTCACTATTAAAATGGATTAGAAAAAATATATACATCCTCTGTTCATTAATTCTTATTTCCTTTCCTAATTTCCTAAGTTTTGGGCAGATATGGCTTTTAATAGATAACCCTATGTTAATCTTTTATACTAGGGTGCTTAGTATTTTTAAACAGTGCCTAAGTTGGGTTTGGACTTCTACAATTTTTCTTAAGTCTAGCACAGAAGGATACTATTTTTCTCCATTTTAATAAGGTTTTGGCAGTTTCCTTATTTAATTTCAAACTCTAAAATTTAAAACAGAAAGCATAGGGTTCAGTATTTTTATTTGATAGTTCATAATATTTTGAATCTAGTAAAATTGGTTTGACTAAATTTAGTTGAATATTTCTCAAGATACAAATTTACTAAGTTCTCTGCCTATTTTAAAACGAATAAACAAAAATGGTTTAAAGGAAAAAGGTTTTGCATCTGGGTCCCTCGCTAAAGGTTCTAAGTTCATTACAGACAGGTCCTCGATTTACTATTCACATGAGTCTATGACTATGCAGAAAACCCCATAGGTGTCTGCTAAATCAAACCCGCGATCCTTCCCCTAATGGAACAGTAACCGCGGCGGAAGAAAAGGACGGAGGGGCTTACCGGCGGTGAGATTGCTCCGGTGAAGTGGTCGAGGGTGTAGGGGAGTGTTGGGGACTTGTTCTCAAATGCTATAAATTAAGAACAAGGCAACACAAAAATGTTAAGCATAGATGCCCTTCGTCCGCTGAAGCATTATCTCCCCAAGGATTTAATGAACTTCGGACGAAGGCCACGAGTAAGGTATCACGAAGATTACACCTTCGTGATCATACTTGTAAAACAACAAACGATGAGAAATGAAATTTAGAGCATATAATATATTCATATATTTTATTATATGATTATATAAATATTAAAACTGTGGCGGAAGTGCCCGAATTATTCCAACTTAAGTGTCTAAGTCCCGCTTTAAAGGCTAGACCACACTTAAATGGGAATAACCCGTCAATCCCTCGGATCTAGTCCGACACGGCCACTGACAGGATCAAGTACCACAATCTCACTCGATGGTGAGTCACAGAGCAAATACAATAAAGCATAAAACCATGCACGAAAGAGTATTAAGTTATTACATCATCATCGGAGTTTTTCAAAAGTAGCCATCAGTGTTCGAAGTGCAGCGGAATAAAACTAACGGTAATTAAACGGAGAGATGGGGAAGCCTGTCCCATCACTCCTCATGCTCCTCCTCAGCCGAGGCAGGGTCCCACTCGACAGTCCAACCCGGTGGCAAGATGGACGGCCAAGTCACTCCAGCAACCATCTCCTCCAGAGAACCTGTAAAAAATTATGCCACAAGCAAGGCTGAGTATACTAATACTCAGCTAGACTTACCCGGTGTGAGGAGTCTACTCCTCTACCTCTAGACATGCAGCTGTTTGGCTGTGGGGTTTGGTTGCCAAAAGCACTAGCTGAGTTTCTAAATCAAGTTTTAACTTTGTCAATTTAAGTGTGACTCTCTTAAGGCTAAAAGTGTACTATCTACTCATACATAGTAGCAAGCATTATTAGCAATCAACATCTTATATCAACTCATCATATTTCCACTTGTTACTCAATGCAGTACAATGGATCAAGCAGTCTCATTAGCTGCGAGAAGCAGACGATTCGAATCGAGTTTTTATCCTTGCAAGGTAAACCTAAACACACGACATGCAGGGGCACTCCGTCCCCACACATATCAACCGTCCCCATCAATTCCCTGGCAACAGAAAGGGGCTCACCGCCTTGGCGTACAATGCCTCACTGACCCCGACTGCCGTCGTGCAGTGACCGCACTTGTACCCACCATAACCGGAATGGGAGACCATGTCTCAGGTCGCGTGAGGAGGGCAATCTGCGGGCAGGTTCACTCAGGTACTAGGCTTACCGATTTACCATATTTCTCGGTATGTGTTCAGTACGTTCAAACGCTTGACACAGGTATCCGCACGTTAATCCTTATTCCATTTTCCCATCTTGTAGACAACCAATCCCCATGGATTGTTGTCTACCACTAGTATCATGATAGTATGAAGGTGGATACAACCAAGTCCTGATCTCGCGCGAGTGCTAGAAAAATCACTCGTCTTCTACCGAGATCCTAATTAAATAAAGCAACTACTCGACCTATCATAATAGTATTCATCTCAAAAGGATTCCTGAGATCATGCAACTAGGGTTTCAAACAATTCCTACACCTAAGTGCACAATCAATCCTACAATCATTAAGTGAAGTAAAATAGCATAAATAACAGGTTATGCATAAAACCGGGGCTTGCCTTCCAAAGCAGTGGCAGACAGGTCCTCTGGTGTAGACTCTGGTGCTGGATCCGGGACTACCTCCTGAGCAACTCCTTGCTCCGGCATGAGGACGTACTCTCCGTCAGCAAGGTTACAGTCTATCGAATGCAATGAACATGTATGTCATGATTATGCAAGATTTAATAACATTATGTAAAAAGAAACTTAGTCAAGAAGTAACTTAGGGTTTTCTTAGTCATGCGAGGCTCCAAGTGGTTTATACTTATTACCTTTTAGTCTTAGGTTTCCATTGAAGATAACATAGTGGACTTGTATTGCCTTTATACATTTCAGGGGACAAATTACAAGGGTTTTAGGATGGCACTAATTACCCTTATTCATTTTTCCTCACTTTAATTTCTCCTTATGGTTTCTAGTGTAGGTTTGAACTATGACAGTGTTTTTAAAAATTTCCAAAAATTCTGTAAAAATTACAGTGGGTTGCCATTTGCTATTCTAGCTTGTTTTAAGAATTTGAGGCTTAAAATATAAAGGCTATGCTTTAGACAAAAATAGTACGAGGGATGTAAAATGGGTCACTTACACTACATCTCCTAATTAAGGGTGGGTTCTGCCCTAAGGGTTATTTTTGCTAGAATCTAACATTAATAATAGGCTTCTGTGCCAAAAACCACAGAAGGCTAACGGGTGGTTATTTAGTTATGATTTTCTAAAGTTTAATGTCAAAAAGGCACTTTCTACTACATTGTTATTTGAAAAATGTCAAACAGCAGATTTCATATTTTTCCTAAGTTCTTAATAACAAAACATTAACTATCCCAAGGGTGGGGGTGTTTTCACCTTGGGGTTATTTTTGTAGGGTTATTCTAAGTTATCCTTGTTTTATTTAATTAAAAGGTATCCTACTTATTTTATACTAAACCAGGGTATGATAGATTTTTCCAGTGAACTACATTGAATAAGTATCCTAACAAAAATAGGGGTGCCTTCTAGTTCATTATTTAAATCCCATTTTCTATTTTTCTTAACCTTGAGCATATTGTAAAATAAGGGGCAAAAACTAACTTAATGGAGTGGACAGAGAGGTTTAACATTTTTAAACAGGTTGGTAGGTAGATATAAACTTCTCCAAATTTTTCTAACCCTAGCCAAATAGCACAACTATTTTTCTTTCTATTATTGAGCTTTTGGCTATAACTATAATTAAATCAGAACCTTAAAGTTTTTCATAGCACCTAGGGAGTTTTATATTTTTCCTAAGTGGGTTACATTATTTAGAGTCTGACAAAATTGGTTTGACCAAATTTGGATGAACTAAACAGAAGTTGTGAGTTTTAAAGTTTCTGTTTAAATTAAAAACAGATTTAATAAGAGTTTCCTGGAAAAACAGATTACACCGAGACCCCTGAGTTTAAACTAAATCAATCCTCGCAGTTCTACCCTTGCGCCACTATTCCCTTGGGTCGCTGACAGTTCAAAAGCCCCCTGACCTTTCCTTCCTCTCACCCGCAGTCCTTCCCCCAAAGTAAACAGTACCCGCGGGAGAGAAAAGGGTGGCGCGGCTTACCGGCGGCGAGATAGGTCCGGTGAAGGGCAGGGTTGGCTCGGGGAGGCTCTGGCGGTCACAGCGAGGTGCGGCTCGACGGCGGGGATGGCCGGAATCGCCGGGTCCACGCGCGCAGGCGTGTGTTCTCGTCGGCGGTGAGTGTACCGGCCGAACCACGGCGATCTGGTTCAATCCAAGGGCACGGTGAGCTTCCTGGGGTGACGTATAGGCTATCTGTGCAGTGAATCGAGAAATGGCTCAGTGATTTACCCGGTCCACGTACTCCGGCAGGGTTGAGAGCTCCGGCGACCGTGGACTGGCCTCTCCGGCGAAGTAGGCTTCGATTCCTCGCTCGGGGAGCTTCACTGGGGCGTGTACACTCGTCTCAGAGGGTTGGATGGGGCTGGGGAAAGCTGGCCTGGCCGGTCTACGGCGGCAGTGGCTCGGGTGGCCGCGGACACGCCGCGCACGGGCAAACAACGGCGAACTGAACTCCGGTGAGGCTTGAGCGTGCGCGGAAGAGTGTATCCGACGCCTGGGAGGGCTTTATAAGCGTGGGCGTAGGACAGGGCGTCGGCTGGCCGATGGCGCGACGCGGGGCGCGCGCGGGCGTGCTCTAGCAAGCTCAGGGCGCGTCGAACATGTGGAGCTTGCAATCTGCCCGTGTTCCACAACTCACCCAAGTCGCAAACGTGCGAATCTTGGCAAAAATCCGGCGCGAGTCTTTTCCTGGCACCTAGGGTTGTCTCTCATCCGTGAGCTGCCATGGCAGATATGGCCTAGGTAGGGAGATCTCTGGTCGCCAAATCGGGTGTGTCACACTGCCCACCTCGCGACAAAAACCATGCCAAGGCATGTCAAACGTCCAAGTCTCGGGCTCAGCTTTTTCCAGTGGGTGCCTTGGGTGGTATGCCACATTTTTGGTATAGGACATAAGTGGATTTGATGCCAGCTTCGAGGTGAACACAACTGATCTTTAGTGTAGGTGTAGTTTTTAACTTAGAGAGAAATAGAGAGCTCTAGCTCTCTCTCCACTTGGAGATTTGATTTGGGGTTTCTCCAGGGGTCTTTTTGCAATATTTCCTCCCCCTAATTGCTGGTTATAAGGTTGCTTAAGGTTTGGGTAAAAAATTACTCATGCTTTGCACACTTGTTCACTCTCTTTTCCCTCTTATCTAGGGTTTTGGGAGATAGGGTTTAAGAGAGGTCTAGGGTTCTTCTCCCCTCTTATCCAAGGTAGTAAGTGTGCAAGGATTAGAGTAATGCTTTTGGTTACACACACTCCTTGGTTAAAATCTAGCTTTCGAAGACCCTCATGCTTCTGCTCCTTAAGTTCTTCCACATGTGATCATAGCCTTTAGTACCAAGGTGGGCTCTAGCCATGGTAACACCTGGGGTGTTACAGCCCTCCCCCCTTAAAGGAATCTCGTCCCGAGATTTTAGATAGAGGCCCTTGGGGTGCTTGAAGGTGTGTTGGTGCTATTCTTTCTTTAGACTCGAGTTTCTCTTATTAACTGCTCTTCGAATGTCATCCTCTTTGCAACTTTAGAAGAAAGCCCTTCTTAAGTTAAATCCACAACTTAGACTATCCTTGTTATCTAAGTTTTTCTTATAATTGAATTCAAATGGCAGGTGGGGGTGGGGTTTTGGGGTTACGTACCGACTCCTTTGGGTAGAAAGTCGGGGAAGCGAGAGCGTAGAAAATCCTCAGTCTCCCATGTAGCTTCTTCTGCTGAATGGTGACTCCACTGAACTTTATACATTCTGACCGACCTTGCCCGAGTTGATCTCTCCTTTTGATCTAATACCTTGACGGGGTACTCTTGATAAGATAAGTCCGGTTCTATCTCAATGTCTGGTTCTGGTAGTACTTCAGTGGGTAGGCGAACACATTTCCGCAGCTGAGATACATGGAACACATTGTGAACTGCTGACATGCTGGGTGGAAACTTCAGTTGATAGGCAACAGGTCCATAAGCTTCCTTGATCTCGTAGGGTCCAATGTAGCGAGGAGCTAACTTGCCCTTGATCCCGAATCTCTGGACACCCTTGGTGGGTGACACCTTAAGATAAACATGATCTCCCACCTCAAACTGTAGAGGCTTCCGCCTCTTGTCATGATAGCTCTTTTGCCTAGCCTGAGCAGCTTCTAAGTTCTTGGTAATAATCCTAACCTTTGCCTCTGCCTTGAGTACCAAATCTGGCCAAAAAATTTCGCTTTCTCCTGCTTGAGACCAATTTAGTGGGGTCCTACACCTTCTCCCATATAAGGCTTCAAAAGGTGCCATCTTCAGACTGGACTGATAGCTGTTATTGTAAGAAAATTCTGCCAAAGACAGACACTTGTCCCAATCCTTCCCGTAGTGTAGTGCACATGCTCGCAACATGTCTTCTAGAATCTGATTCACCCTTTCGGTCTGGCCATCTGTTTGGGGATGGTATGCTGAGCTTCGGATTACTTGGGTTCCAAGTGATTCTCGCAGCTTCTCCCAAAAGCGTGCCACAAATAGTGCTCCTCTGTCAGATATAATGGTCTTGGGAATACCATGCAATCGCACTATTTGATCAACATAAATTTCTGCGTACTTCTCCGTCTTGTGGGTGGTGTGCACTGGCAAGAAATGAGCGGTCTTGGTCAACCTGTCCACGCTAACCCAAACAGAATCATGGTGCCTGGAGGTATTGGGCAATCCTACGATAAAATCCATGCAAATGTCCTCCCATTTCCAAGATGGTATGGGAAGAGGTTGCAAAGGGCCTGCTGCCTTCAAGTGACTGGCCTTGATTCTCTGGCAGGTGTCACACTCGGATATGTACTTGGCAATTTCCCTCTTCATCCTGGTCCACCAATATAAAGATCTGAGATCATGGTACATCTTGTTGCTACCAGGGTGCATGGAGAATTTGGAAAGGTGAGCTTCATCTAGTATCTTCTTTCTGAGCTCAGGGTCCTTGGGAACAACTAATCGGTCTCCAAACCATAAAATTTTCTTGGTGTCCTGACGGAAACACTTGTATTTCTCTGCCTTTTGCTTGATCATTTCCGTAATCATTTGAACACCCTTATCCTCAATCTGTGCCCTCACTATTAGCTCTTGCAATGTGGGTTCCACCAAGATATAACTTAAGTCACCTGGGGAAACAACTTCCAGGTTCAGCTTGCACAGCTCATCGCACAGGGTGGTAACTCTTGCATCCATGCTCATACAATTGCACTGGGCCTTTCTGCTCAAGGCATCTGCCACAACATTTGCTTTGCCCGGATGGTAATGTACTTCCAAATCATAGTCCTTGATTAACTCCAACCATCTCCTTTGCCTCATGTTCAGATCTGCCTGAGTGAAGATGTATTTGAGACTCTTGTGATCAGTGTAGATGTTACAGTGAGCTCCCATCAAGTAGTGTCTCCATATCTTAAGAGCATGAACCACAGCTGCCAATTCCAGATCATGTGTGGGGTAGTTCTGCTCATGGGGCCTGAGTGCTCGTGAAGCATAAGCAATAACTCTGTTCTCTTGCATCAATACACATCCCAATCCGATACCAGAAGCATCACAATAAACTTCAAATGGCTTGGTGTTGTCAGTTTGAGCTAGCACTGGGGCTGTTGTCAAATGCTGCCTCAAGGTATGAAAGGCATCTTCACACTTCTGGCTCCAAACATACTTGACTCCTTTCTTTAACAGTTCAGTCATTGGTTTGGCAATCCTGGAAAAATCCGGAATAAATCGTCGATAATACCCTGCCAAACCCAGAAAACTTCGAATCTGCCTTACGGTAGTCGGGGGTTTCCAATCCATCACCTTTTGTACCTTCTCAGGATCAACTGATATTCCGTCCTGAGAAATTGTGTGACCCAAAAATTTGATCTCCTTCAGCCAGAATTCGCATTTAGACAACTTAGCATACAACTGATGGTCTCGCAGTCTCTGAAGTACAGTATGCAAATGTTTGGTGTGCTCGGCTTCGTTCTTGGAATAAACCAGAATATCATCAATGAAAACGACCACGAACTTGTCTAACTCTGGCATAAATACTGAGTTCATCAAGTACATGAAATAAGCCGGGGCATTGGTCAGCCCGAAAGACATCACCAAAAACTCATACAGCCCATATCTGGTTGAGAAGGCCGTCTTGGGAATATCACTGGCACGGATCTTAATCTGATGGTATCCTGAGCGAAGGTCTATCTTGGAGAATACCTTGGCTCCTACCAACTGATCGAACAGAACATCAATGCGGGGCAGTGGGTATTTGTTCTTGATAGTCACCGCATTGAGAGGGCGGTAGTCAACACACATTCTCAAACTCTCATCCTTTTTCTTCACAAATAATGCTGGACATCCCCATGGTGAAGTACTTGGGCGAATAAACCCCTTGTCTAACAATTCTTGCAATTGCTTCTTCAATTCTGCCAATTCCGCGGGAGGCATCCTATAGGGTCTCTTAGAGATAGGAGCAGTCCCGGGTTGCAATTCGATGGCGAACTCAATGTCTCGGTCAGGTGGCATCCCTGGCAATTCATCCGGAAAAACATCCGGGTAGTTACGGACCACTGGGATCTTTTCCACTGGGGACTCTATCATAACAAAGGCACAAGAACGGGTGCATCCCTGACCAGGTAAATATAAAACAGTCTCGCCATAAGCAGGGGAATGAATTTCAATGGCCCTGGCTGCAATATCCAATACTGCCTGATGCCTGGTCAACCAGTCAGCTCCCAATATAATATCCACGCTATCCAATCCTAAGATGAGAAGGGTGGTTCTAATCACAAGACTACCAAATTTTATAGGCACTTGCCTATTGATTTGATAAGTGGCAACTCTGCCTCCTGGTGTTGAAATTGTAATGCCCCCATCGGTGTGGTGAAAGGGCAACTGGCATTTGGCACTAAACTTGGCACTGATAAAACTATGTGATGCACCAGAATCAAAAAGAACAATAGCGGGATAATTTAAAAATGTAAAGATACCAGTCATGACGGGTGCTCCCTCTGGAATATCAGCCATGGTGGTGAAGTTCAGCCTGCCTTGCCTCACTTGCACCTTCTGCCTCTTCCCTTGGTTCTGATTAACCTTCTGCCCTTGCCTCTGCTGGTTCCGGGGGCAATTCTTGGCATAGTGCCCGGTGTTGCCGCAAGTGAAACACCTGTTGTCATTTGCCTGGTGGTACTGCTGCTGCTGCTGATTGTTCCTCTGAGCTGGAAACTGGGTGCGGTTGGGTTTCTGCTGCTGCTGCTGCTGCTGCTGTGGTCGGATCACCCATCGCCCTTGCTGCTGCTGTGGTCCCCTGTTCTGCGTGTCGGACACAATCCTGAAGCGCTGTGGCCGAGCTGAGGGTCCTGCCACAGGGGTCTTCCTCTTCTTCTCTGCCTGTCGAGCTGTAATGCAGTCCTCTTGGGAGATAGCCATGTTGACCAACTCATTGTAGCTGTTGGCCCGGACGGTGTTGAGACGGTCATGGAGCTTAGTGCTGAGCCCCTCCTAAACCTGTCTCTCTTCTTCTCATCCGTATCTGCGTGATACCCAACATACTGGCACAGGTCATTAAAAGCCTAGGCATACTGCAACACTGTCCTGTTGCCCTGAGTGAGTGCCAAAAACTCATTGAGCTTCCGGTCCATAATCCCGGCTGGTATATGGTGTCCCCTGAAAGCTGCCTTGAACTCTCTCCACTCCACCTCTCGGTCCTCTGGCTGCATAGCAAGAAAATGATCCCACCAAGTCCTTGCGGGTCCGCGAAGCTGCTGGGTGGCGAACCTGACTTTAGTGACCTCAGAACAAGCTCCATGGAGTAGTGGGAATTTGGATTCTACCACTCGCAACCACACATCTGCATCAAGTGGATCCTCTGCCCTTGTGAACAATGGAGGCTAGGTGCTGAGGAACTCTTGGTAGGTGGCTGCCGCGGGGTGACGCTGATGGTCTCCACCACCATAATGCTGAGGTGGTGGCTGACGCTGAGCTAGCTGCCTCAAGATCTCATTCTGCTGAGCCATGAGCTCCTGCAGAGTGGGAGGCGGTGGCGGCGGTGGCGGAACGCGCTCATTCTGGCCACGACGCTGCCTCCCAGCCATCTGAAAAACCACATACATGCTTAACACCATATCTCCAAGTTCAAGATTTAATTACGGCGAAAAGAGTCAAACGCAAAATAATAGACTCCAACTTCAACCAAAGGATAAAAAAGGCATAAATTTCTCCTTCCAAATTTAAACTGATAACAGCATCCATCAACATGCTTCCAAAAGAGTTTATCACGGTTACATCATTTGCCCCAAAAAGACTCAACTCTATCTAGCCTAGTACCCCAAGGGTGCAAAAGCTAAGCTAGCTGCGAGGAGTCCTACCATCACCAACGTCTAACTCTATCCTGGACATCTAGTGAGCGAATGAGGCAACACTCGACTCGGGGGAAGGTGGTCTTCCCGAGCCAGCAGTGTCCACACTGGAGGCAGGCTCATCTCCTCCCTCGATGTCGACGTCCTCGTTGGCCTCCAGGTCCTGGATCTCCTGGTGATGCATATCCAGGTGCTCGTTAGCCTCAGCAAGCTGCTGCTGAGTGTTAATGAGCTGATCCTCTAGAACCTCGATGGTGTTCTCCCTGGTGCCCACTAGCTCCTCCAACTCTTGGATATCAGTGGATAGCTGCTCCACCTGCAAGTCCTTCTCCACCATCTCAGTGGACAAGTCAACCACAAGCTCCTCCCTGTTGTCCAAAGTAATCTTTGTTGCCTCCAGTAGTGCCATCAGATGGGACATCGCCTCACCGCGCATCACCTGTAGACGGTACAGAGCATTCATGCACCGTACGGTCAAGTGCGCAGTCTGTCCTGGGTAGATGGCCCAGATATCCTTGGCATGCTCCACCCGATCCTTCCACATTGGGTCGTCCTCCCTTTCGGCGGGGAACAAGCCAATGGGGTGGGTAGCCAGCTCCAAAGGATGGAATCCGCAGAAAGTAGTCAATCCATGCAGAGCGATCGCCTCGATCGTGTCCTCCGCTCGGTATCCGAAGGACTCGGAGTCCAAAGAGCGCCAGCCTGGCTGCAGGGGATGAGGCTCCAAAGTCATCCTCACCCTACAGCGGGGCACTCGGTGCTTCTCGAACTGCTGCACCGCGTACTGAGGGGGTGTCGTGTATCCGGCCCCCTGAAGTACCTCCCACAAAATGCGGGGAAAGCCCTCTCGTGCAAGCCCGTCAGTGTGGGACTGTGCATTTCCGTCATCGGAGGATCCGTGGGAAGTCATCTGTGTACGGTTAAGCGTAAGTAAAAGAAAAAGAATTATAAAAAGAACAAGAAAAATAAATCTCAGCCCCTTTCTCTAGTTAAAATAAAATGGTACTGGGGACCTAGTTGGTTGTTATCTTATTTTTAAGTCCTTAATCAGTTATCCATTTGCTTAATTAAGAATGCATGCATGCTCGTCCTGAACGACCTCACAACAAGATAAAAGGAATAGGGAAGAACTCCCATCCTGTAAAAGTGGCCTGTAGGGCCTAATTACTTAGCCACCTAGCTACCCTTCTATTTCCCTAAGGCTTCACGTTCTAGGTCTATCCTGCTCGTCCTACTATCTATCCAACACTGTTTCTATCAAGTTTTATTTCGGAAAAAGATGGTACTTATATTTTATTGATTCCTCTGTGGTGGTACAAGCTCCGATACCAGCTGTGGCGGAACTGCCCGAATTATTCCAACTTAAGTGTCTAAGTCCCGCTTTAAAGGCTAGACCACACTTAAATGGGAATAACCCGTCAATCCCTCGGATCTAGTCCGACACGGCCACTGACAGGATCAAGTACCACAATCTCACTCGATGGTGAGTCACACAGCAAATACAATAAAGCATAAAACCATGCACGAAAGAGTATTAAGTTATTACATCATCATCGGAGTTTTTCAAAAGTAGCCATCAGTGTTCGAAGTGCAGCGGAATAAAACTAACGGTAATTAAACGGAGAGATGGGGAAGCCTGTCCCATCACTCCTCATGCTCCTCCTCAGCCGAGGCAGGGTCCCACTCGACAGTCCAACCCGGTGGCAAGATGGACGGCCAAGTCACTCCAGCAACCATCTCCTCCAGAGAACCTGTAAAAAATTATGCCACAAGCAAGGCTGAGTATACTAATACTCAGCTAGACTTACCCGGTGTGAGGAGTCTACTCCTCTACCTCTAGACATGCAGCTGTTTGGCTGTGGGGTTTGGTTGCCAAAAGCACTAGCTGAGTTTCTAAATCAAGTTTTAACTTTGTCAATTTAAGTGTGACTCTCTTAAGGCTAAAAGTGTACTATCTACTCATACATAGTAGCAAGCATTATTAGCAATCAACATCTTATATCAACTCATCATATTTCCACTTGTTACTCAATGCAGTACAATGGATCAAGCAGTCTCATTAGCTGCGAGAAGCAGACGATTCGAATCGAGTTTTTATCCTTGCAAGGTAAACCTAAACACACGACATGCAGGGGCACTCCGTCCCCACACATATCAACCGTCCCCATCGATTCCCTGGCAACAGAAAGGGGCTCACCGCCTTGGCGTACAATGCCTCACTGACCCCGACTGCCGTCGTGCAGTGACCGCACTTGTACCCACCATAACCGGAATGGGAGACCACGTCTCAGGTCGCGTGAGGAAGGCAATCTGCGGGCAGGTTCACTCAGGTACTAGGCTTACCGATTTACCATATTTCTCGGTATGTGTTCAGTACGTTCAAAGGCTTGACACAGGTATCCGCACGTTAATCCTTATTCCATTTTCCCATCTCGTAGACAACCAATCCCCATGGATTGTTGTCTACCACTAGTATCATGATAGTATGAAGGTGGATACAACCAAGTCCTGATCTCGCGCGAGTGCTAGAAAAATCACTCGTCTTCTACCGAGATCCTAATTAAATAAAGCAACTACTCGACCTATCATAATAGTATTCATCTCAAAAGGATTCCTGAGATCATGCAACTAGGGTTTCAAACAATTCCTACACCTAAGTGCACAATCAATCCTACAATCATTAAGTGAAGTAAAATAGCATAAATAACAGGTTATGCATAAAACCGGGGCTTGCCTTCCAAAGCAGTGGCAGGCAGGTCCTTTGGTGTAGACTCTGGTGCTGGATCCGGGACTACCTCCTGAGCAACTCCTTGCTCCGGCACGAGGACATACTCTCCGTCAGCAAGGTTACAGTCTATCGAATGCAATGAACATGTATGTCATGATTATGCAGGATTTAATAACATTATGTAAAAAGAAACTTAGTCAAGAAGTAACTTAGGGTTTTCTTAGTCATGCGAGGCTCCAAGTGGTTTATACTTATTACCTTTTAGTCTTAGGTTTCCATTGAAGATAACATAGTGGACTTGTATTGCCTTTATACATTTCAGGGGACAAATTACAAGGGTTTTAGGATGGCACTAATTACCCTTATTCATTTTTCCTCACTTTAATTTCTCCTTATGGTTTCTAGTGTAGGTTTGAACTATGACAGTGTTTTTAAAAATTTCCAAAAATTCTGTAAAAATTACAGTGGGTTGCCATTTGCTATTCTAGCTTGTTTTAAGAATTTGAGGCTTAAAATATAAAGGCTATGCTTTAGACAAAAATAGTACGAGGGATGTAAAATGGGTCACTTACACTACATCTCCTAATTAAGGGTGGGTTCTGCCCTAAGGGTTATTTTTGCTAGAATCTAACATTAATAATAGGCTTCTGTGCCAAAAACCACAGAAGGCTAAGGGGTGGTTATTTAGTTATGATTTTCTAAAGTTTAATGTCAAAAAGGCACTTTCTACTACATTGTTATTTGAAAAATGTCAAACAGCAGATTTCATATTTTTCCTAAGTTCTTAATAACAAAACATTAACTATCACAAGGGTGGGGGTGTTTTCACCTTGGGGTTATTTTTGTAGGGTTATTCTAAGTTATCCTTGTTTTATTTAATTAAAAGGTATCCTACTTATTTTATACTAAACCAGGGTATGATAGATTTTTCCAGTGAACTACATTGAATAAGTATCCTAACAAAAATAGGGGTGCCTTCTAGTTCATTATTTAAATCCCATTTTCTATTTTTCTTAACCTTGAGCATATTGTAAAATAAGGGGCAAAAACTAACTTAATGGAGTGGACAGAGAGGTTTAACATTTTTAAACAGGTTGGTAGGTAGATATAAACTTCTCCAAATTTTTCTAAACCTAGCCAAATAGCACAACTATTTTTCTTTCTATTATTGAGCTTTTGGCTATAACTATAATTAAATCAGAACCTTAAAGTTTTTCATAGCACCTAGGGAGTTTTATATTTTTCCTAAGTGGGTTACATTATTTAGAGTCTGACAAAATTGGTTTGACCAAATTTGGATGAACTAAACAGAAGTTGTGAGTTTTTAAAGTTTCTGTTTAAATTAAAAACAGATTTAATAAGAGTTTCCTGGAAAAACAGTTTACACCGAGACCCCTGAGTTTAAACTAAATCAATCCTCGCAGTTCTACCCTTGCGCCACTATTCCCTTGGGTCGCTGACAGTTCAAAAGCCCCCTGACCTTTCCTTCCTCTCACCCGCAGTCCTTCCCCCCAAAGTAAACAGTACCCGCGGGAGAGAAAAGGGTGGTGCGGCTTACCGGCGGCGAGATAGGTCCGGTGAAGGGCAGGGTTGGCTCGGGGAGGCTCTGGCGGTCACAGCGAGGTGCGGCTCGACGGCGGGGATGGCCGGAATCGCCGGGTCCACGCGCGCAGGCGGGTGTTCTCGTCGGCGGTGAGTGTACCGGCTGAACCACGGCGATCTGGTTCAATCCAAGGGCACGGTGAGCTTCCTGGGGTGACGTATAGGCTATCTGTGCAGTGAATCGAGAAATGGCTCAGTGATTTACCCGGTCCACGTACTCCGGCGGGGTTGAGAGCTCCGGCGACCGTGGACTGGCCTCTCCGGCGAAGTAGGCTTCGATTCCTCGCTCGGGGAGCTTCACTGGGGCGTGTACACTCGTCTCAGAGGGTTGGATGGGGCTGGGGAAAGCTGGACTGGCCGGTCTACGGCGGCAGTGGCTCGGGTGGCCGCGGACACGCCGCGCACGGGCAAACGACGGCGAACTGAACTCCGGTGAGGCTTGAGCGTGCGCGGAAGAGTGTATCCGACACCTGGGAGGGCTTTATAGGCGCGGGCGTGGGACTGGGTGTCGGCTGGCCGTTGGCGCGACGCGGGGCGCGCGGGGGCGTGCTCTGGCAAGCTCAGGGCGCGTCGAACACGTGGAGCTTGCAATCTGCCCGTGTTCCACAGCTCACCCAAGTCGCAAACGTGCGAATCTTGGCAAAAATCTGGCGCGAGTCTTTTCCTGGCACCTAGGGCTGTCTCTCATCCGTGAGCTGCCATGGCAGATATGGCCTAGGTAGGGAGATCTCTGGTCGCCAAATCGGGTGTGTCACACTGCCCACCTCGTGACAAAAACCATGCCAAGGCATGTCAAACGTCCAAGTCTCAGGCTCAGCTTTTTCCAGTGGGTGCCTTGGGTGGTATGCCACATTTTTGGTATAGGACATAAGTGGATTTGATGCCAGCTTCGAGGTGAACACAACTGATCTTTAGTGTAGGTGTAGTTTTTAACTTAGAGAGAAATAGAGAGCTCTAGCTCTCTCTCCACTTGGAGATTTGATTTGGGGTTTCTCCAGGGGTCTTTTTGCAATATTTCCTCCCCCTAGTTGCTGGTTATAAGGTTGCTTAAGGTTTGGGTAAAAAATTACTCATGCTTTGCACACTTGTTCACTCTCTTTTCCCTCTTATCTAGGGTTTTGGGAGATAGGGTTTAAGAGAGGTCTAGGGTTCTTCTCCCCTCTTATCCAAGGTAGTAAGTGTGCAAGGATTAGAGTAATGCTTTTGGTTACACACACTCCTTGGTTAAAATCTAGCTTTCCAAGACCCTCATGCTTCTGCTCCTTAAGTTCTTCCACATGTGATCATAGCCTTTAGTACCAAGGTGGGCTCTAGCCATGGTAACACCTGGGGTGTTACAAAAACATAATGTTCGGGCACATTTATACCTTCGCCTTGACGGAAAGCAATAATTCAAGCGTAACGTGCCAGTGATTACAGAATCGCGTGAACAGTGCCGGGATACTGTTCACCTATTTATAGGCACAAGATGCAACCTGCGCAAAATTATATTTATATCCTTTACAATCGACTACAATAATGACACAAAACATCATGGGTCTTTAAGTCAATTCATCTTTAAGTCGGTTCGACCCTTCATCTTGAGATTTGTCTTTGTGCCGAAGCTTTATAGATAATAGCTTCGGCGCTTGCATCTGAGAAGACCTTTCGAAGGTGTTCTTTTTAGGATTTTCGGCTACGAAGCATACCCCCAACAGTAGCCCCTTCGCGGTGCTAGATCGTTTTTCGTAACGAGCTTGATCCATGAAAAAGTCTTCTAGGCTTCGGGACGTCGAAGATCCAAAAAACACCTTCCCTGAGCTCGTTGGCGAGAAACGATTAAAATAGTCGTCGCGCGCGCCCCATCTTGCACCAATTACGCGCGCGCCAGCGATTCACCTTCTCGGACCCTGTGGCCCACCGTTCAGTGAGTGCGGGTGACTGTTTGTTCGGTGCTGGAGACCTTGCCGATTCACCTTCCCACCTGCGGCACTATATAAACAGACGGGTAGGTGTGAAGTTACCACAGCATTCATTGCTATTGCACTGTTTTGCTGCCAAATTTTTAGTCATAGCCGAAGCTTAATCATCGTTCTCAGACAAAACCTCGCTTGTGATTCTGCTTCGGCACAAGAGTAAGAGCTTCGGAAAAAACAAAAAAGTCAACACCAAAAATTTCAAGTAAGTCATAATCAAATGGCCAGAGTTCGCTCTACTGCTCGGGTCAATCGTGAGGGAGATGAGACCGAAGCTACTGAGACTGTTCCTATTTCGGAAGCAATGAAGCGCTCTGGGTTGGTAACACCGGAGGACATCCCTGCTGCCGAAGCAGAACGGGCTACTGTTGAAGAAACTGATTCCGAAGATGATTACAGCAGTGCAGTGCCGAGCAAGCCTAGCCACCTGGACTTCAGAAAGTCCACCATCTCCGAAGCTGATTTTCCTAAGATGGTGAAGCTGGGCTATCTTAGTGAAGCAAAGAAGGTATTGATTTGTTTTGGTGGAGAAGAAACTATCCCGAAGCCGGGAAAAATGAAGTGGTGGTTTTCAAAAGTCTTTTTAAAGCTAGTTTAAGATTCCCTCTGAACAAGATGATTGCTAGTGTGTTGAAGAAATATGGGATCTACCTTCATCAGCTGACGCCTAACGCTATCGTTAGGCTGAGTGTTTATATCTGGGCCCTCCGAAGCCAGGGGGTGGAACCATTCGCCGAAGGTTTATGCCGAGTACACGAATTGCACTACCAAACCAAGGCTAGGGGAGATGGTTTGCATGAAAATTTTGGCTGCTACAACTTTGCTTACCGCAAAACTACAAAGTTTCTAGTGATCAGCTACCGAAGCAAGTGGCCGGCAGGCTGGAAATTGGAATGGTTCTACGTCAAAGTTGACGAAGATGAAGATAAATTGGTCCAGAGTCCGTTATAACTTACCTTCGGAGAAACAAGACCCCCGTGCAACATGTTAAAGGGGAGTCCGAGCCAGATTGCCTTGGCTGAATTTCGAGTAATTGCAGATCATATTGGCACTAGAGACTTAGTGCAGGAATTTTTGGCCTTCAGAGTATGTCCGACTATGAAGGAGTGGGAAATGCCGAAACTAGAGGGGGAAAAGAAGAAAGGGGAGCTTATTCGGTTGTCTTACCACTACAAGTTCAAGAGACATTTCAAAGTACCCTGCCAAGAATGGCTGGATACAATCGAAGTAATGTGCAACGAAATTCTTGGAAATTATTCTAAAAAAGAAGATCAATTGATGACAGCTGCCTTCAACACCCGTCCAAAACGAAGGCTAAACCGGGTGATGGATGCTATAGGCTTTGAATATCCTGACTATGAGCGACTGGACAAGGGTGCCGAAGGGCAAAAAAGAAAAAGAGTGGCTAGTGCTTTGAATAAAGACGACGAAGATCAATCAAAGAAGAAGAAACAAGAATCTGAGGCGAAAGCAGTTGCTTCGAAGAAAAGAAAGGCCTCGACCCCAAAGCAAAAATCAATTGATGAGGAAGAGAAGACTTCTGCGACATCTTATGCTACTGAAATAGAGGAAATCCTAAAGGTAATGACTGAAACTTTGCCTGTCAAACTAAGTCCATTGGGGCTTCATTTGACGAAGCTTTTTCATAAGGAAAAGGAGCCCACAAAAACAAAGGCACCTAGGCCAAAGAGGCAAAGGATTGTTACTATGACCGAAGTGATTGAAGCAACACCACCAAGGGCTTCAGCTCCGAAGGTGCCGACTATTGAAAGCACAACAGCTACTGAAGCTGCACCTTCGGAGGCCACAGATGCCGAAGCTACAAGAGCCAAAGATATTAATTTGGAAAGTATGGCTCTTGATATAGATAAAATTCTGCTAAACATGGCCGCAGAAGAAGCTGCTGGAGCCACCAAAGGGGCTTCGGCCCCAGAGGCCGAGAAAAGAAAGAAATTGCCGAAGAAACACTGGAAGATGAAATTTTCAATTTTCAAAACTTGGTTGGTCAGGAATTAACAAAAGCCGAAAAAGAAGAATTAAAAGAGTATGCCATTTCTTGTGGCTATCGGCCAGGGGCACTTCTCTTTGGAGGTGTTGATGATGAGAAGCTAAGCTGCATCCGAGATCAAACCGGAGCAAAGGTTATCGGTACTCTATCAAAGAGTATCGGTTTCCCGAAGCTCGAAGCCGATATTAGCCGCTACCGACGACAGCACATCGTCGGTAGTTTGTTTTATTCCAATTTCAAGGTAAACAATCTCCCTCTAACTTTTTATTTTCATAACAAAAATGTTTTCTAACGAAGGTTGTTCGTGTATAGAGTATGCTACTGAGCAAAGCTTTGAGGATGCAACAGGATTTAGAAGATAAAAAGCACGAGGTTACAATTGAAAACTTAGAAAACAAAATAAAAGATCGAACAACTGCCTTTGAGAAAAAAGAGTTCGAACTCCAAACAACTGAAGGTTTGCTAGCGGAAGCCAAAGCTAAAATAACAGAACTGAATACGAAGCTTCTCTATAAGTCAGAAAGTTTCGAACAAGAAAAGCTGAAGCTTAATGAAAAACTTGAGGCTAAAATCCAGAATGGTTTAGTTTTGAAAAAATCATTGATAGACCTTCAGAACAAATGTTTGAAATTCAGCAATCATTGTATTCAACGATTGAAGAAGGTGTTTTATTCAGTCGGGGCTAGTAGTGAAAAGTTTATTCCTTCGGCTGAAGATCTACCAGGAGCCTTCGAACACATCGAAGGTGAGATTGATGACCTCGATGATGTTATTGCCGGACACGGCGACTTTTGTGCCCTGGTAGCTTATCGGGGCACCGCTGCTGCGTTCCTGAAATCTGGCTGTGAGCACGGAAAAATTATCAACAGACCCAATTTCAGCCTATCACCAGCAATTCTAGATGATATTCCTAACCTCGCCTGAAGCATTGCGAATAAATTTATAAAGGTGATATGGACAAAGGGTGGGCGAGAGAAAGCTGGTGACGAAGCCCGGAGCCACCTTAAGCTGGTAACAATATTATACCTTATGCTTACCTTTTCCTTTGAATTTTGAATTTAGCTTATAATACTTTCATACAGGTTGACCAAGCCGAAGCTGAAGCTGCAGAATAAAAAGTCGAAGCTCCATGGATGCTATCGAAGCTCGAATGGCCTGTAGAAATAGCTCAAAAAACTCCTGTGATAACTTGTATATGATGTAATTAAATTTCACTTTGTGGATTTTATCCATACCTTGTAATATAATCTTACCTTTCCGTCAATGTATGAAATGCTTTGGTGTGGACAAAATTAATACTTTTTGAGCCGAAGGCAAAAAACACCTTCCCTTCTTTGCGTACACAGCGAAGCATAAAATTGCCTCTTTTCCCTTTTTTCTGAAGCCTTATCTTTCAAAGCCGAAGCAAGTTTGTATGTGATGATGATGATGATCCTATGTATGTCTAAGTGAATGTTTATGAATGCAAATGTATGATGAAATGTATCGTGCAAATGAATGTTCAAAGACACATACAGAACCATAATCACAACTCTTATTCCCTTAGGAATAACAAATCTTTGTCGTTTATTTTTCGGCTTCACCGCTTATTTTTCGGTGTATCAGCACTGACTTTTCGCTGTAAGCCTTCCTTAGGAGCTTCTTCGCCTTTTATTTCGGCGGTATTCGCGTTGACTTTTCGCGCTTCGCCTTTTATTTCGGCGGAATCAGTGTTGACTTTTCGCTGTAAGCTCTGCATTCAATTAGGAACGACTTTTGAGCAGAAAACTTACGCTGCGCTCCCTTAGGAACAGCTTTTTGTAGCTTCGTCGTGCTCTGCATCCCCATAGGGACGTCTTTCGAGCTTCTCCCTGTTTTTTCTTTTTCTCGTTGCACTCGATGGTGCATGCCCAGTTTTTACATTTACATCTTCGGGGGATACTGCTCTTGTAGAGCTGATATAAGAAAAAGAGAAATTACATGCTATGGCCCCATTAAAAACCTTTCTCCCCCTTTGGAATGGAAAAGGGTGCCATAAGAAAGAATAAAAAAGATTACATCAGGTTACACATAATACCGCCGAAGCTCATCCGCATTCCAAGACCGAGGAATGTCGCTGCCATCCATATCCTTCAGCCTGTAGGAACCGGATCTTGACGAAGATACTACCAGGAAAGGCCCTTCCCATTTCAACTGTAGCTTGCCTACTGTGTCTGGGTTGGCAACTCTCCGAAGTACCAAGTGTCCTGGCTTAATATTTTTTAACCGAACCTTTCTGTCACGCCATTTTATTGTTTTGGCTTGATATTTATTGATATTCTCCACAGCCTGAAGCCTGATCCCTTATATAGCATCTTTTGCCATAGAATAATCAGCTTCATCCTCTGCCGAAGCCACAGTTCTTATTGATCCCGCTTTAGCTTCTTCTGGAGTTATTGCTTCGTCACCAAACAGTAATTTGAATGGTGTAAAACCTGTTGACCTTGATATTGTTGTGTTGTGGCTCCACACCACTTTGATTAATTCGTCCGGCCATTTTCCCTAGGCTGGTTGAAGATTAACTTCATTATTCCTGTCATTATAATGTCATTAACTCTTTCGACAAGTCCATTTGACTCCGGATGCCGAACCGATGCAAAATGGATCTTCGTGCTAATTTGTTCACAAAACTCTCTGAAAGCTTCGGCGTCAAACTGTGTTCCATTGTCCACGGTAATGGCCTTCGGCACTCCGAAGCGACACACAATATTTTGCCAGAAAAACTTTTGAACAGTGACCAAAGTTATTGTGGCTAAAGGCTTCGCCTCAATCCATTTAGAAAAATATTCCACTACCACTACAACATATCTTAGATTCCCTTGTGCTGGTGGAAGTGGGCCTAGCAAATCAAGGCCCCATCATTGCAATGGCCAAGTGGGCTGTATTAATTGAGTTAGAGACGAAGGTTGTTTTTTATCTCTTGCACATTTTTGACAACCTTCGCATTTTTGGACTAATTCTGCTGCATCTGAAGCTGCCTTCGGCCAATAGAATCCTTGACGAAAAACTTTACTCAACAAAGGCCTAGATCCGATGTAAGATCCACACAGGCCTGCATGTATTTCTTTCATCAGCTCTATACCTTCAGCTCTGGATAAACATTTGAGTAATGGAGAACAGACTCCATGCTTGTATAACTCCCTTTCTATTATTACATATGGACGGGCTCTTGCCTCTATTCTCTTTTGATAAGCTTCGTCATCTGAAAGGAAATTGCCCTGGAGAAAAGACATGATCTCAGTTCTCCAATCTTCGCTATAAACAGGAGATATATTGAGCACTGCTCTTTCAAGAAGGTCAACCAAAGGTGCTTTTATTGTTTCAAAGAAAACTTCCGAAGGTAATGGCAGCCCCTGTGCCGCTGACTTGGCTAATAGATCAGCGTGTTCATTTTCTCCTCGTGAAATATTCTTAACAGAAAACCCTTCGAAGGAGGCTTCAAGTCTTCGAACTGTATCCAAATATTTTTCAAGCTTCGGATCTCTTGCTTTGCAACTTTTGTCAACATGGCCAGAAATAACTTGGGAATCAGTTTTGAGGACCGCCCTTCTTATCCCCATTGCTTTCAACTTCCGAAGACCCAAAAGCAAAGCTTCATATTCAGCAATATTATTTGTACAATTAAAATCAAGTTTCACTGTGTAGCATGTTCTGACTTTGGAAGGTGCAATTAAAACGGCAGCTGCACCTGCCCCGAAGGTTCCCCAGGAACCATCGCAGAATACCGTCCAAGCTTCGGCATCTTTAGTTGCTTCTTCTTCCTGAGCCCCTGGCGTCCAGTCAGCGATGAAATCTGCTAGTGCTTGGGATTGAATCGAAGATCTATGCACATAATCAATGCAGAACTTATTGAGTTCCGCAGCCCACTTTCCAATCCTTCCAGTAGCTTCTCTGTTTCTCATAATATCCTTCAAAGGCTGTGAAGAAGGAACAATTATATGGTATGCTTGAAAATAATGTCGAAGCTTCCTGGAGGCCATTAAAACAGCATACAACACCTTCTCCTATTCTGTATAATTTTTCTTTGATAAACTGAGAACTTCAGAAACAAAGTATACCGGAGCCTGCTTTTTCAATTGCCCTTCAAGCTTCTCCTGAACAAGCGCCGCACTTACTGCAGAGTGCGAAGCTGCCACATATAACAATAGAGGAGCTCCTGGCGCTGGTGGAGTTAAAGTTGTTAAATCTATCAAATACTGTTTCAGTTCTTGGAAGGCTTTTTGCTGAGCTGATCCCCATTGAAAAACTTCGGCTGACTTCAGCACTTCAAAGAATGGTAAATTTCTCTCTGCCGATCTAGATATAAATCGATTCAAAGATGTCAGTCTTCCTGTCAGCCGTTGAGCCCCTTTCTTTGTGCTTGGCAGCTCCATCCGAAGGATAGCTTCGATTTTATTTGGATTAGCTTCGATCCCTTTTGTTGAAACCTTACAACCAAGGAATTTCCCCTTCTTTACCCCGAAGACACATTTTTCCGGATTCAACTTCAGACCAGCTTGCCTAAAATTAGCGAATGTCTCCTGCAGATCAGCAATGTGATTTTCTTGCTTCGTGCTTTTTACTATGATATCATCAACATATGTTAGCACGTTTCTGCCTATTTGAGAGTGAAGGACCTTTGCTATCATTCTGCTGAAGCTTCCTCCAGCATTCTTTTGAGCCCCTCAGGCATCCGAAGGTAACAATATGTACCACTAGGGGTGATGAAGCTGGTTTTTGGCTCGTCCTCTTTCTTCATCCAGATTTGATGGTAGCCTGAATAACAATCTAGTAAACTCATGAGCTCTAACGAAGCTGTTGCGTCTACCAGAGAATCTATCCTTGGTAATGGAAATTCATCCTTCGGACAAGCCTTGTTAAGATCAGTAAAATCAATGCACATTCTCCATTTACCATTGGCTTTCTTTACCATAACAGTGTTGGCTAGCCATTCTGGGTATTTCACTTCTCTGATGACTCCGGCGCTGAGGAGCCTTTTCACTTCATTCCGAGCACCTTCGGCCTTGTCGTCAGACATCTTCCGAAGCCTCTGCTTTCTGGGTCTGAAGGATGGATCAACATTGAGCGAGTGTTCAATAACATCCCTGTTGACTCCGCAGAGATCATTAGCTGACCATGCAAAGACATCTTTGTTGTTGAACAGAAACCTTATCAGGGTTTTCTCCTGTTCCTCAGACAATTGAGATCCCAATAGCACCTTCTGCTCTGTTATATCGTCACATAAGAGCATGGGCTTCGGCTGATCAGCCGAGGCAGCCTTCTCCCTTCTGTACTTGTATTGCTCACAAGCTTCGGCTTCATCTATGTTATGGATTGCTTTTGAGTCTGTCCTGTTTCCTTCGGCCTTTCTGGCAGCTTCCTGACTTCCATGAATAGCAATAGGCCATTGATCCGAAAGTATCTTCATGCAAAGATATGCTGGATGAAGAATTGCTTCAAAAGCATTGAGAGTACCACGACCAATGATTGCGTTGTAAGGGTACTCCATGTCAACAATATCAAACACAACTTGTTCAGTCCTTGTGTTGTTGATAAATCCGAAGGTCACTGGTATCGTGATCTTGCCAAGTGCTACAATCTGCCTTCCTCCGAAGCCACAAAGAGGATGTGTGGCATTATGGATCTTATCTTCGAGCTCTTGCATCTGTCTGAAGGCCTTAGCAAATATAATATCCGCTGCACTGCCTATGTCAACCAAAACATTGTGGACCAGAAATCCTTTGATAACACAAGAGATAACCATAGCATCATTGTGAGGGCAATCCTTGAGCTGAAGATCCTCTTGGGAGAAGGTAATCGGGATGTGAGACCATCTTGACTTGATGAAGGGTCCATGCACCCCTACATGTTGTACCCTTCTCTGTGCCTCCTTCTTCTGCTTCTTGTTAGCCGGCTCTGAGCATGAACCGCCTGTTATCGGAAGTACGAGCTTCGGAGCCGAAGCAACTCCAGCTTTGAACGAAGCCATCTGCTCAGAAAGTGGAAGTGAGTTCACCGGAGGTGGGCGCCAATGTTGGGGACTTGTTCTCAAATGCTATAAATTAAGAACAAGGCAACACAAAAATGTTAAGCATAGATGCCCTTCATCCGCTGAAGCATTATCTCCCCAAGGATTTAATGAACTTCGGACGAAGGCCACGAGTAAGGTATCACGAAGATTACACCTTCGTGATCATACTTGTAAAACAACAAATGATGAGAAATGAAATTTAAAGCATAGAATATATTCATATATTTTATTATATGAATATATAAATATTAAAACATAATGTTCGGGCACATTTATACCTTCGCCTTGACGGAAATCAATAATTCAAGCGTAACGTGCCAGTGATTACAGAATCACGTGAACAGTGCCGGGATACTGTTCACCTATTTATAGGCACATGATGCAACCTGCGCAAAATTACATTTATATCCTTTACAATCGACTACAATAATGACACAAAACATCATGGGTCTTTAAGTCAATTCATCTTTAAGTCGGTTCGACCCTTCATCTTGAGATTTGTCTTTGTGTCGAAGCTTTATAGATAATAGCTTCGGTGCTTGCTTCTGAGAAGACCGTTCGAAGGTGTTCTTTTTAGGATCTTCGACTATGAAGCATACCCCCAACAGGGAGGTCTTGACGGTCACGCCGATGTGCGGATCGTCTCCGGTGATGGTCGGAGTAGGTCGGTCCACGTGCACAGGCTGGTGAACTCGTCGGTGGCGAGGACTCTGGCCTATCTACGGTGGTATAGTTCAATTGAACGGGTCAAAGAGCTTTACTGGATGATAGGGAAGACGTAGGCACGAGGAATTGGAAAATGGCTTACCGGTTAGTCGTGGCCACGTGCGCCGGCGGGGATTACAACTCCGGCGAGGGTGGAACGGCTTCTCCGGTGAAGTAGCATCCATTTTCTTGCTTCGGGGAGCTCTACGGGGCTCTAGGGAAGCTAATCGAGGGACGGGATTGAGCGGAGATGGCCGGGAGGGGTTTGGCCACGGTGGCTGAGCGCTCGGGTTGCTTGGCGGGTGGCGCAGAGCTCGCCGGAGCAAGGTGCTGGGCTTGAGACGTTAAGTGAGGCGCGGAGGGAGTACGACCGAGGCTTGCCTGTTCTTATAGATGCGGTGCGATGCACGGGCGGGCGTGGACCGGTGTGGGCGTGGACCGGCGTGGGCGCGCGGGCGCGGGTGCGCGAACTGGTGTGAACCTTGGCGTGTCAGCCGCGATCGAACATGTGGCTCCATTGTTTCTGCCCGAGTTCTAACGCCGATAGGACGCAGATCTTTGCGAATTTGGGCAAGATCGCTGTGTAGGATTTGTTCTCCCGACTACACTCTGTCGCTTGCGCTGGAGCCGAGCGATTTCGGGTCAAGGGCAGGGAGTTGTCGCCTCGGCAATGTGGCAGTGTCACATAGTGGAGTCCCGAGGCAAATCCTGCCAAGATCATGTCAAACGGCCGAGTTTTGCTCCTAAATTTCTCCAAGGTGTGTTCAAGATAATTTGGCGCCACTTTCATATTTGGGTTTTGTAGATTTGAGTTTTGGAAAACAGAGAACACGGCTGAACTTTACAAAGGGCTGAAAATTTAGTTCTGAATTTTCTGAATTTCCCTTTTGAAGTTTAGCTTGAAGGGTCTTTTTGAGAATTTTGCAAAACTTTGCTGATCAAACTTTCTTACTATATTTTGTAGTTTATTTAGTGCACTTTAGCTTTGTTATTTGGTTCTCATCATGATTTTGTGTTTTTCAAAATCTTTTTACAAGTTTTCCCTCTTTGCACTAAAATGGCCTATTTAGGGTTATTTAGGGTTTGTGAATTCTTCTCACCCTGAGGTGCATGACATGGTTAAGGCATAATTCTTAAGATGAAAAAGACTTAATTAAACCTTTGTTCCTAATTTTTGAAGTCCTTTACTCAATTTGGTTCACATGTGATAATGGTTATGAGTTAGCTCTGAGAAGAAACCCTAGGTGATACTGGGGTGTCACAACCTTCCCCCCTTAAAGGAATCTCGTCCCGAGATTCGGGTCGGAGTCTTTCCGGGTGAAGAGAATGATTTATGGCTTACCTGAAGTGGGTGGTTTATTCATTAAGGTTCTTCTTGCAAACTGCTCTTCGAATGTCATCTTCTTTGCAACTTCAGAAGGAAGTCCTTTTAGCTTTAGTTCTACAATTAACTCTTTTTATATTAATATCATTTTTCTTATATTTAGATTCAAAGGACAGGGGGAGGGGTTGGGCATGGTTACGTACCAATTCCCTTAGGTAGACAATCGGGGAAGTTGGAACGTAGAAATTCCTCAGTCTCCCAAGTAGCCTCTTCCTCTGAGTGATTACTCCATTGGATCTTATACATCTTGATCGATTTAGCCTGAGTTGATCTTTCTTTGCAATCCAGAACCTTGGAAGGGTACTCTTTGTACGATAGATCTAGCTCTATCTCCAATTCTGGTTCTGCTATGACCTCGGTCGGCAATCTAACACATTTCTTCAGCTGGGATACATGGAATACATCGTGGATGGCAAACATTTTTGGAGTTAACTTCAATTTGTATGCCACGGGTCCACATGCTTCTATGATCTCATAAGGTCCAATGTAACGAGGGGCTAGCTTGCCTTTGATCCCAAACCTCTGCACTCCTTTGGTGGGTGATACTTTCAAATATACAAAATCTCCCACTTCAAACTAGAGAGGTTTCCTTCTCTTATCATGGTAACTCTTTTGTCTAGCCTGAGCAGCTTCTAGATTCTTCCTGATTAGCTTGACTTTCCTTTCGGCTTCAGTCACTAAGTCAGGTTCAAAAATTTCTCTTTCTCCAGGCTGAGACCAATTGAGGGGTGTTCGACACCTTCTTCCATATAGGGCTTCGAAAGGTGCCATCTTTAGGCTGGATTGGTAACTATTGTTATAAGCAAACACTGCCAAGGAGAGGTACTTATCCCAGTTCTTGCCACAATCGATCGCACAAGCCCTTAGCATATCTTCAAGAATTTGATTTACCCTTTCAGTCTGACCATCAGTCTGCGGGTGGTAAGCTGAACTTCTGATCAGCTTGGTTCCCAAAGACTCTTGAAGTTGTTCCCAGAATCTGGCAACAAATTGGGATCCTCGGTTAGAGACAATGGTCTGGGGCAATCCATGCAAACACACGATTCGATCAATGTACAACTCTGCATACTTCTGAGCCTTATCAGTGGTGTGCACTAGAAGAAAATGTGCCACTTTTGTCAATCGATCCATAATGACCCAAATTGAATCATGATGACGAGAGGTGTTGGGCAGACCCACAATAAAATCCATGCTGATGTCATCCCATTTCCACGAAGGTATAGATAGGGGTTGCAAGGCTCCAGCTGATTTCAAGTGGCTTGCCTTTATCCTCCAACATGTGTCACATTCTGCTACATATTGGGCTATCTCCCTCTTCATTCGGGTCCACCAATACAAGGGCTACAGATCATGGTACATTTTGGTGCTTCCTGGATGCATGGAGAATTTGGAGAGGTGAGCTTCATCCAAGATCTTCTTCTTAAGATCTCTATTTTTAGGAACTACCAATCTGCTTTCAAACCATAATATACCCTTTCCATCTTGGCGGAAACATTTATACTTCTCTGTCTTCTGATGGAGGTTCTCTTTAATGATTTGCACTCCCTTATCACTGAGTTGGGCCAAAATTATCTGGTCTTGCAAAGTTGGCTCAACGGAAATGTGAGACAAAGCACCAGAAGGAATCACTTCAATCTTCATTTTACTCAACTCATCACATAGGGTGTTGATGCGAGAATCCATCATAACACAGTTGCATTGCAATTTCCGACTCAAGGCATCAGCTACCACATTGGCTTCGCCTGGGTGATAGTGTACCTCCAGGTCATAGTCCTTGATAAGCTCTAGCCATCTTCTCTGCCTCATGTTGAGATCAGCTTGAGTAAAGATATACTTAAGGCTCTTATGATCTGTAAAGATGTTGCAGTGGGTTCCCATCAAATAGTGTCTCCACATTTTCAATACATGAACCACTGCTGCTAACTCGAAGTCATGAGTGGGATAATTTTGCTCATGAGGCCTGAGTGCTCTTGATGCGTAAGCAATGACTCAGTTGTCTTGCATCGAAACACAACCTAGTCCAGTGCCAGAGGCATCACGATACACATCGAATGGCTTGCTGTTGTCGGGTTGCGCTAACACCGGTGCCGTGGTTAGATGTTGCCTCAGTGCGTGGAAGGCATCTTCGCACTTCTGACGCCAAACAAACTTGGCTCCCTTCTTCAACAGTTCAGTCATGGGCTTCACAATTCGAGAGAAATCCAGAATGAATCTTCGATAATAACCAGCCAATCCCAGAAAACTTCGAATCTGACGGACAGTTGTTGGCGGCTTCTAGTTCATCACCTCTTGCACCTTATTGGGATCAATAGCTATACCTTCCTGAGAGATAGTGTGACCCAAGAATTTGATTTCCTTTAACCAAAAATCACATTTTGACAATTTGGCATAAAGACGGTGCTCTCGCAGACGTTGAAGCACTACATGCAAATGATCGGCATGTTCTTCTTCGCTCTTTGAGTACACCAAGATATCATCGATGAAAACCACTACGGACTTGTCCAATTCAGGCATGAAGACAGAGTTCATCAAATACATGAAATATGCGGGTGCATTAGTCAACCCAAATGACATCACCAAATATTCATACAACCCATATCTGGTTGAGAAGGCAGTCTTCGGAATATCACTTGCTCGTATCTTGATCTGATGATAGACGGAGCGAAGGTCTATCTTGGAAAACACTTTGGCTCTGACCAATTGATCGAAAAGAACATCAATACGAGGCAAATGATACTTGTTCTTGATAGTCACCGCTTTGAGTGGGCAGTAATCTATGCACAGCCTCAAGCTTTCATCTTTCTTCTTCACAAACAAGGCTGGACATGCCCATGGCGAAGTACTTGGGCGGATGAAACCTTTGTCCAACAATTCTTGCAATTGCTTCTTCAATTCTGCTAATTCAGTAGGTGGCATCCGGTAAGACCTCTTGGAAATAGGTGCCATTCCTGGTTGCAACTCGATGGCGAATTCAATATCCCGGTCCGGTGGCATTCCTAGTAATTCATCAGGAAAAACATCGACATACTCGCAGACCGCTGGAATCTTCTTCAAAGGTAACTCTATCATAGCAAAAGCACATGGTCGAGTAGAATCTTGGCTGGGCAGAAGTAAGGTGAAACTCCCACAGATTGGGGATTTGATTTCAACGATGCAGCTGGCTACATCTAGCACCACTTGGTGCCGGGTCATCCAATTGGCTCCCAAAATAATGTCCACATTTTCCAATCCTAGAATAAGGAGGGTGGTTTTGACAATGTGGCTTCCCAGCCGAATAGGCACACTTTGATTTAATTGGTTTGATGCAACCTTGCCTCCTAGCGTTGCAATCATAAAAGACCCTCGGGTAAGATAGAGAGGCAATTGACACTTAGCACTGAACTTCTGGCTAATGAAGCTATGAGATGCACCAGAATCAAACAGAATTAATGCAGGTTGATTATAAACTGAAAAGATACCAGTCATGATGGGGGCTCCTTCAGGTAACTCCTCCAAAGTAGTGAAGTTGAGCTTCCCTTGCCTGACTTGCACCTTCTGCTTTCTTCCCTTGTCTTGATTCGGTGCTGGCAACTGCCTCTGTTGATTTCTTGGGCAATTCTTGGCATTGTGGCCCACATTGCCACAAGTGAAACACTTGTTCCCATTTCCCTGGCGAAGCTGCTGTTGCTGTGGAGGTTGATTGTTCCTTAGAGCGGGAGCTGGAAAACAGTTAGGTGCTGGCGGCTGCTGGTGAGGTGGCCTGATCACCCATCTGTCTGCCTGCTGCTGAAATCCCCTACTCTGATTGTGGGAAACAATCTTGAACCTCTGGGGTTGAGCGGAGGGTCCTGACATTGGTGCCTTCCTCTTCTTTTCTGCCTGGTGAGTTACAATACAATCCTCCTGGGAGATGGCCAGGTTGACCAACTCATTGAAGCTATCAGCTCGAACAGTGTTGAGACGCTCACGCAACTTGGTGTTGAGACCCCTGCGGAAGCGGTCTCTCTTCTTCTCATCAGAATCAGCAGGATACCCTGCATACTGGCACAGATCGTTGAAGGCCTGAGCATACTGCAATACCGTGTGGGTTCCTTGATTTAGTGCTAGGAATTCATTCAACTTGCGGTCACGAATTCTAGCTAGGATGTGGTGTCCTCTGAAAGCAGTCTTGAATTCCTCCCAAGAAACTTCATGACCAGCAGGTAGCATGGCACAGAAATAGTCCCACCAAGTCCGAGCAGGTCTGCGAAGCTACTGCGCGGCGAAGCGAGCCTTGGTGTCATCAGGGCAGTCTCCCGTGAGGAGGGGAATCTTGGATTCCACGACGTGTAACCACACGTCAGCGTCCAACAGATCCTCTGCCTTGGTGAACAAGGGCGGCTGCGTACTCAGGAACTCCTGGTAGGTTGCCGCAGCCGGAGGTCGCTGCGGCTGGCCTCCACCGTGCTGCTGAGGGTGGAGCTGGCGCTACAAGAGCTGTCACAGAATTTCGTTCTCCTCAGCCATCAGCTCTTGCACCGTGGGAGCTGGGGGAGGCGGTGGGGGAACTTGCTCGTTATGCCCGCGGTGCTGCCTAGCTGCCATTTGAAAACAGAGATTGTCGCCATTGTTATCCCATTTCACAATTTCGAACATCATGCTTTTATCTCATACGGAGAGAAATTGCCATAATCATAACATTCAATTCGAACGAGGATAATATGGTTACAAACATTTCACTGATCCCAAAAGTCCTCATGGGTTACATCAATTAAGGGAAAGTACTCGTAAGCCTAGTCCAAAATCTGTCGTTATCTAAGCTCGCGTAGGTTTCTATCCTCCTAAAGCGTCAAAACGACTCATCAACCGTGAGTAGTGGAAGCGACACTAGATACGAGTGAAGGGGGCATCACGGCGGCAGTCATATTGGCACCAGGGGCTGGTCCTAACTCCTCGGGAGCCTCTTCTCCCTCGCTTCCGGGCTCATTGGCCTCCATTTCTAGGTGGTGCATGTCCAGGTGGTCATTGGCTTCCTCAAGTTCCTGCTGCACATCATGGAGCTGGTTCTCCAAGACATCGATGGTGTTGTCCTAGATCTCCACCTGCTGCTCCAGGGTGGTGATGTGCTGGCTCAACCTTTCCACCTGTAGGTCCTTCTCCACCAGCTCTGGGGACAAGTCTACCACGGAGTCTTCTCGGCTGTCAAGGGTGAGCTTGGTGGTTTGAGCGAGGTTGGCAAGATGTGCCATAGCGTTGCTCTGCAGGGCCTAAAGGCGGTACAACGCACTCATGCACTGAACGGTGATTGTTGGAACTTGCTCTCTGTCGCAAGGGGATCCAACAGGGGCGAGTAGTGACGTAAACAGGGTTCTCGCGCAAGATGGCAATAGCTCTGTTAATCTAGCCTCTCAAGGGCACTGTGCGGGGGTATTTATAGGTATCTGAGCGCCCAGCGTCCTGTGTTAAGGACGCATGTGCCCTCAGACACCTAGGTTATCCCCAGAATATTCCCATAAAGCGGGGTTACAGACTGTAATTACAGGGATGCCTTTACAAATTAGGCCCGTAACGCGCGGCGGCCACGCAGGGCCTGTTACAATGGGTCGGCTCACACGTGGGCCTCCATGCTGGATGAGGCCGCACGGTGGGACGACCTCGTCACAGGTCTTCGTCCGATGTCGTATGGGGCGAAGGGTGTCCCTGCCCGCTGTCTTGTTTCCGTTGGA